>NW_028136037.1:0-467332 GCF_964662115.1 Mustela nivalis
AGACTACTGCCCCACAAGCCCTCCAGTTTGGCAATCCAGAACTACAATGCAGCACCCTGCCCGCCCTCCAGAAGAAAAACATTGCCCTCTGGGGCTACCCAGTAACCCCAAATGAGGATCAACCTGCACCGACCTTGGCTGTACCCCAAATACATAGGCTGACCAGGGCACTAATGCCCTTTCTGACACAGGCTGAGCCTGGACCCCCTGGCCCCTCCCAGACAGCTGGCCGCACACTGAGCACATCGAGCCGCCGTGGCCTTAGGTCGTCATTCCTTCCCAACCTCGGTTTTCAGGTTTCAGAACCTAGACCTTATCTCCAGTCACTGCCCAGGGTTGAAGGTGATGCAGAAATCAGAACTCCTTCCCCATGGCAAGAAACCTTGTGGTTGGCATGTTGTCCAACGTTCAGTGTAGTTGAAACCAGTGTGGCCCATGATGCCCTGCCCATGCTCGCCGGCCACTTTGGTCACAAACGCACATTGTGACCCTCAGGTTGAGCCCAGTCCTCAAGTAAGGCCAGTCAGTGGCTAGATGAAGAGATAACATATTGGGCTTCCCATGCCCCTAGGCCCCAATTTTTAACCATAGTTCGGGTTGTCCCTTCAGTCTTCCCCACGGCTTTGCTTTGGAATTCCAATTTATGTGGGACACCTGAGGTAACAAAACTGAAATGAGTCCACCCATCCCACATATTGACGTAAAGCAATTGGGAATCGGGCCAAATCCTCAGAGAAGAAGATTCGTCCATGGCCCATGAGGCCTCCCCGACATTCCACGGCCATCGCTGATACAAAATCCAGAGACAAAAGCCTGAGCAAGCGCCTCAGACTCCCACTTTCTTCATATCCTGAAGAGTTCTTCTCATGGTTTGTAGATCGGGCCTGCCATTCCTACGTCCCCAAACCCAAGCTGAGTTTGTGTTTTCAGACTTCTGTCCTCAAAGTCTTGGGCCACACTCCCTCCAGGCTGGGTCCCTGGAGCCACACATTAGGACTGTGCCTACCAATCCATGGGAATTCTGCCCATTCCATGGTCCAAAATCGTACAAATTAGGAGAAACCTCCAAAGTCCCTGAGGCCATCCCAATAGTGTAGGTCTCCCAGAACAAACCAGGGCTGTCTGACACCAGCTGATAATCGACCTCCACTCATACCATAGATGGATGTCCCCAGAGAAGAAATTGAACCAGACAGGACCCTAGGCTATAATAGGATCCATTGCTTTGGGTTACAGGCATGTGTCCTCAAAAGCCTGATTCCAATACGTGCATAGGGGTTTTCCTGAGGCACCCATCAGAACTCATCTCGTCTCCACAAGGAAACCTGTGCATGGGAGCCATGTCCAAAGCTTAGGAGAGTACTTCAGGTTCCCGGTGCCACCGCCCTATTCCAAGGCCCTCATGGACACAAAAACACATTAGGACCCATCCTCAGGAAAGTCCATTTCAACTCAGCCACCCCTGTTGCTCCGGCAGAGCCATCAGATCTAAACTGTCTTGTTGCTAGGAGAGAATTGGAATGCGAGGCGGGCTCCCTGCATCCATCCGCGAACGGTGCTCTGGAGTCATTCCATATGGGATGTCCTGGAGCTGTCCAACAGGTCTCAATTGTCCCGCAGAAGGAATCCTTGAAGGGGGCATCCCACAACTCCCAACGTGGGAAAACCTCAATGGCCCCGAGATTCCTCTCCCTTCATGAAGCGGACGTCATGCACAGAAACTCCAACCTGAGCCAACGTCTGATCCTCGCCCTGACTTCAGATGCATGAGATATTGGTTCAGATCTGCAGGGGGTACCTGCCGTGCCCTCACCCTGAAACCAAGTCTAGCTTGTCTTCTCAGACTTCCGTCCTCACACTCCTGGCCACGATGCCCTCAAGTTTGGCAATTCCGGACCCACAATGCAGCACTCTGCCTGCCCTCTAGAAAAAAAAATTGTTGCATCAGGAGCTGCCCAGGCAGCTTAAATGAGGATAAACCTACACAGCACTCTACGTTACCCAATTAGATAGTCTAACCTGGGCACTAATGCACTGTCGAACACAACCTGAGCCCGGACCTCCTGACCAATACCCAGAAAGCTGACCGCACACTGAGCACATAAAAACCGCCATGGCCTTAGGTCATCATCTCTTCCCTACCTCCGTTTTCAGGCTTCAGAACCGAGACCTTATCTCCAATCACTGCACAGCGGTGTGTCTGATGCAGAAATCAGAACTCTTCCTGACCCATGGCAAGAACCCTTGTGGTTGGCACGTTGTCCAACGTTCAGTGTAGGAGAAACCAGCATTCACCCTGAGGCCCCGCCCATTCTTGAGTGCGACGAGGGCATACATACGCATTGTGACCCTCAGCATGAGTCCTGTCCTCTAGTAAGTCCTCTCAGTGGCTGGACCATTAGATGTCATAATGGGCTTGACATGTCCCTAGGCCCCAATTTTTAACCAGATTTCTGATTGTCCAGTCGCCCCTCCCCAGGGTTCCAGTCTGGAATCCCTCATTTGGTGGGACACCTGAGGTTAAAAAAGAAAACAACAACAACAACAAAAAAAAACGGACTTCTTCCAGCCCACAAAATGACCCCAAACTCTTTGGACGGGGCCAAACCACCAGAGAGTAAGACTCGTCCATTTCCCATGAAGTCACCCAGAAATTCCACGACCATGAGTGGCACGATATCCAGAGACAAAAACTTGAGCAGGAGCCTCACACTCGCCCTTCTTTCAAATCCCGAAGAGTTCTCCTCATGGTCTGTAGGTCAGTCCTGCCATACCTACGACCCGAAACATAAGCCGAGTTTGTGTTTTCAGACAACTGTCCAAACAGCCCTGGGCTACACAATCTACAGGCTCAGGCCCCTGGAGCCAAAACTGAGAACTGTACTTGCCCTCTCCAAGGGAATTGTGTGTGCCCATTCCAATGGCCACAACCCTACTAATAGGATAAAACTCCAAAGTCCCTGATCCATCTCAATAGTGGTGGCTTCCCAGGAAAAATAGGGGCATTCTGAGCCCAACTGAGCACCTACCTGCACTCAGACCCATAGACAGATGTCCCCAGAGGTAAAAAGGAAAGAACAGGCCCCTAGCACTAATCAGATCCATTGCTTTGGTTTCCAGGCATCTCTCCTCAGAGGCCTGGATATCAAAACAGCACATAGCTGTTTCTTGACTCACCCATCAGAAAACATCTCATCTACACATGGGAAACTTGCACGTTGGAGCTGTGTCAAAGCCTCTGCTTAAAAGAACCCTTTAGGGCCCCAGTGCCACCGCTTCATTCCAAGGTCTCCATAGACACAAAAGCACATTAGGACCCATCCCCAGGGGTGTCCATTTCAACTCAGCGTCCTCGGTTGCTCCCCACAGATCCAGGAGATCTAACCTGTCTTGTTGCTAGGAGGCAATTGGAATGCGAGGTGGGCTACCCAGCCATCCATCCTTAGAACCCTGCTCAGAATCATTGGCCTGGACCCAAACAACAGGTCTCAATTGTCCTGCAGAAGACTCTCTGCAGTTTGGAGCTTCTCACAACTCCCATCGTGGGAAAACCCCCATGGCCTCGTGATGCCCCCCCATTCATAAAGGGGCCATCAGGGACAGAAACTCCAACCTGAGCGATCGTCTGATCCTCGCCCTGACTTCAGATGCACGAGATCTCGATTCAGGTCTGTACATTCTGCCTGCCATGGCCTCACCCAGAAATCTAAGCCTAGCTTGTGTTCTCAGACTTTGGTCGTCAGACTACTGCCCCACAAGCCCTCCAGTTTGGCAATCCAGAACTACAATGCAGCACCCTGCCCGCCCTCCAGAAGAAAAACATTGCCCTCTGGGGCTACCCAGTAACCCCAAATGAGGATCAACCTGCACCGACCTTGGCTGTACCCCAAATACATAGGCTGACCAGGGCACTAATGCCCTTTCTGACACAGGCTGAGCCTGGACCCCCTGGCCCCTCCCAGACAGCTGGCCGCACACTGAGCACATCGAGCCGCCGTGGCCTTAGGTCGTCATTCCTTCCCAACCTCGGTTTTCAGGTTTCAGAACCTAGACCTTATCTCCAGTCACTGCCCAGGGTTGAAGGTGATGCAGAAATCAGAACTCCTTCCCCATGGCAAGAAACCTTGTGGTTGGCATGTTGTCCAACGTTCAGTGTAGTTGAAACCAGTGTGGCCCATGATGCCCTGCCCATGCTCGCCGGCCACTTTGGTCACAAACGCACATTGTGACCCTCAGGTTGAGCCCAGTCCTCAAGTAAGGCCAGTCAGTGGCTAGATGAAGAGATAACATATTGGGCTTCCCATGCCCCTAGGCCCCAATTTTTAACCATAGTTCGGGTTGTCCCTTCAGTCTTCCCCACGGCTTTGCTTTGGAATTCCAATTTATGTGGGACACCTGAGGTAACAAAACTGAAATGAGTCCACCCATCCCACATATTGACGTAAAGCAATTGGGAATCGGGCCAAATCCTCAGAGAAGAAGATTCGTCCATGGCCCATGAGGCCTCCCCGACATTCCACGGCCATCGCTGATACAAAATCCAGAGACAAAAGCCTGAGCAAGCGCCTCAGACTCCCACTTTCTTCATATCCTGAAGAGTTCTTCTCATGGTTTGTAGATCGGGCCTGCCATACCTACGTCCCCAAACCCAAGCTGAGTTTGTGTTTTCAGACTTCTGTCCTCAAAGTCTTGGGCCACACTCCCTCCAGGCTGGGTCCCTGGAGCCACACATTAGGACTGTGCCTACCAATCCATGGGAATTCTGCCCATTCCATGGTCCAAAATCGTACAAATTAGGAGAAACCTCCAAAGTCCCTGAGGCCATCCCAATAGTGTAGGTCTCCCAGAACAAACCAGGGCTGTCTGACACCAGCTGATAATCGACCTCCACTCATACCATAGATGGATGTCCCCAGAGAAGAAATTGAACCAGACAGGACCCTAGGCTATAATAGGATCCATTGCTTTGGGTTACAGGCATGTGTCCTCAAAAGCCTGATTCCAATACGTGCATAGGGGTTTTCCTGAGGCACCCATCAGAACTCATCTCGTCTCCACAAGGAAACCTGTGCATGGGAGCCATGTCCAAAGCTTAGGAGAGTACTTCAGGTTCCCGGTGCCACCGCCCTATTCCAAGGCCCTCATGGACACAAAAACACATTAGGACCCATCCTCAGGAAAGTCCATTTCAACTCAGCCACCCCTGTTGCTCCGGCAGAGCCATCAGATCTAAACTGTCTTGTTGCTAGGAGAGAATTGGAATGCGAGGCGGGCTCCCTGCATCCATCCGCGAACGGTGCTCTGGAGTCATTCCATATGGGATGTCCTGGAGCTGTCCAACAGGTCTCAATTGTCCCGCAGAAGGAATCCTTGAAGGGGGCATCCCACAACTCCCAACGTGGGAAAACCTCAATGGCCCCGAGATTCCTCTCCCTTCATGAAGCGGACGTCATGCACAGAAACTCCAACCTGAGCCAACGTCTGATCCTCGCCCTGACTTCAGATGCATGAGATATTGGTTCAGATCTGCAGGGGGTACCTGCCGTGCCCTCACCCTGAAACCAAGTCTAGCTTGTCTTCTCAGACTTCTGTCCTCACACTCCTGGCCACGATGCCCTCAAGTTTGGCAATTCCGGACCCACAATGCAGCACTCTGCCTGCCCTCTAGAAAAAAAATTGTTGCATCAGGAGCTGCCCAGGCAGCTTAAATGAGGATAAACCTACACAGCACTCTACGTTACCCAATTAGATAGTCTAACCTGGGCACTAATGCACTGTCGAACACAACCTGAGCCCGGACCTCCTGACCAATACCCAGAAAGCTGACCGCACACTGAGCACATAAAAACCGCCATGGCCTTAGGTCATCATCTCTTCCCTACCTCCGTTTTCAGGCTTCAGAACCGAGACCTTATCTCCAATCACTGCACAGCGGTGTGTCTGATGCAGAAATCAGAACTCTTCCTGACCCATGGCAAGAACCCTTGTGGTTGGCACGTTGTCCAACGTTCAGTGTAGGAGAAACCAGCATTCACCCTGAGGCCCCGCCCATTCTTGAGTGCGACGAGGGCATACATACGCATTGTGACCCTCAGCATGAGTCCTGTCCTCTAGTAAGTCCTCTCAGTGGCTGGACCATTAGATGTCATAATGGGCTTGACATGTCCCTAGGCCCCAATTTTTAACCAGATTTCTGATTGTCCAGTCGCCCCTCCCCAGGGTTCCAGTCTGGAATCCCTCATTTGGTGGGACACCTGAGGTTAAAAAAGAAAACAACAACAACAACAAAAAAAAACGGACTTCTTCCAGCCCACAGAATGACCCCAAACTCTTTGGACGGGGCCAAACCACCAGAGAGTAAGACTCGTCCATTTCCCATGAAGTCACCCAGAAATTCCACGACCATGAGTGGCACGATATCCAGAGACAAAAACTTGAGCAGGAGCCTCACACTCGCCCTTCTTTCAAATCCCGAAGAGTTCTCCTCATGGTCTGTAGGTCAGTCCTGCCATACCTACGACCCGAAACATAAGCCGAGTTTGTGTTTTCAGACAACTGTCCAAACAGCCCTGGGCTACACAATCTACAGGCTCAGGCCCCTGGAGCCAAAACTGAGAACTGTACTTGCCCTCTCCAAGGGAATTGTGTGTGCCCATTCCAATGGCCACAACCCTACTAATAGGATAAAACTCCAAAGTCCCTGATCCATCTCAATAGTGGTGGCTTCCCAGGAAAAATAGGGGCATTCTGAGCCCAACTGAGCACCTACCTGCACTCAGACCCATAGACAGATGTCCCCAGAGGTAAAAAGGAAAGAACAGGCCCCTAGCACTAATCAGATCCATTGCTTTGGTTTCCAGGCATCTCTCCTCAGAGGCCTGGATATCAAAACAGCACATAGCTGTTTCTTGACTCACCCATCAGAAAACATCTCATCTACACATGGGAAACTTGCACGTTGGAGCTGTGTCAAAGCCTCTGCTTAAAAGAACCCTTTAGGGCCCCAGTGCCACCGCTTCATTCCAAGGTCTCCATAGACACAAAAGCACATTAGGACCCATCCCCAGGGGTGTCCATTTCAACTCAGCGTCCTCGGTTGCTCCCCACAGATCCAGGAGATCTAACCTGTCTTGTTGCTAGGAGGCAATTGGAATGCGAGGTGGGCTACCCAGCCATCCATCCTTAGAACCCTGCTCAGAATCATTGGCCTGGACCCAAACAACAGGTCTCAATTGTCCTGCAGAAGACTCTCTGCAGTTTGGAGCTTCTCACAACTCCCATCGTGGGAAAACCCCCATGGCCTCGTGATGCCCCCCCATTCATAAAGGGGCCATCAGGGACAGAAACTCCAACCTGAGCGATCGTCTGATCCTCGCCCTGACTTCAGATGCACGAGATCTCGATTCAGGTCTGTACATTCTGCCTGCCATGGCCTCACCCAGAAATCTAAGCCTAGCTTGTGTTCTCAGACTTTGGTCGTCAGACTACTGCCCCACAAGCCCTCCAGTTTGGCAATCCAGAACTACAATGCAGCACCCTGCCCGCCCTCCAGAAGAAAAACATTGCCCTCTGGGGCTACCCAGTAACCCCAAATGAGGATCAACCTGCACCGACCTTGGCTGTACCCCAAATACATAGGCTGACCAGGGCACTAATGCCCTTTCTGACACAGGCTGAGCCTGGACCCCCTGGCCCCTCCCAGACAGCTGGCCGCACACTGAGCACATCGAGCCGCCGTGGCCTTAGGTCGTCATTCCTTCCCAACCTCGGTTTTCAGGTTTCAGAACCTAGACCTTATCTCCAGTCACTGCCCAGGGTTGAAGGTGATGCAGAAATCAGAACTCCTTCCCCATGGCAAGAAACCTTGTGGTTGGCATGTTGTCCAACGTTCAGTGTAGTTGAAACCAGTGTGGCCCATGATGCCCTGCCCATGCTCGCCGGCCACTTTGGTCACAAACGCACATTGTGACCCTCAGGTTGAGCCCAGTCCTCAAGTAAGGCCAGTCAGTGGCTAGATGAAGAGATAACATATTGGGCTTCCCATGCCCCTAGGCCCCAATTTTTAACCATAGTTCGGGTTGTCCCTTCAGTCTTCCCCACGGCTTTGCTTTGGAATTCCAATTTATGTGGGACACCTGAGGTAACAAAACTGAAATGAGTCCACCCATCCCACATATTGACGTAAAGCAATTGGGAATCGGGCCAAATCCTCAGAGAAGAAGATTCGTCCATGGCCCATGAGGCCTCCCCGACATTCCACGGCCATCGCTGATACAAAATCCAGAGACAAAAGCCTGAGCAAGCGCCTCAGACTCCCACTTTCTTCATATCCTGAAGAGTTCTTCTCATGGTTTGTAGATCGGGCCTGCCATACCTACGTCCCCAAACCCAAGCTGAGTTTGTGTTTTCAGACTTCTGTCCTCAAAGTCTTGGGCCACACTCCCTCCAGGCTGGGTCCCTGGAGCCACACATTAGGACTGTGCCTACCAATCCATGGGAATTCTGCCCATTCCATGGTCCAAAATCGTACAAATTAGGAGAAACCTCCAAAGTCCCTGAGGCCATCCCAATAGTGTAGGTCTCCCAGAACAAACCAGGGCTGTCTGACACCAGCTGATAATCGACCTCCACTCATACCATAGATGGATGTCCCCAGAGAAGAAATTGAACCAGACAGGACCCTAGGCTATAATAGGATCCATTGCTTTGGGTTACAGGCATGTGTCCTCAAAAGCCTGATTCCAATACGTGCATAGGGGTTTTCCTGAGGCACCCATCAGAACTCATCTCGTCTCCACAAGGAAACCTGTGCATGGGAGCCATGTCCAAAGCTTAGGAGAGTACTTCAGGTTCCCGGTGCCACCGCCCTATTCCAAGGCCCTCATGGACACAAAAACACATTAGGACCCATCCTCAGGAAAGTCCATTTCAACTCAGCCACCCCTGTTGCTCCGGCAGAGCCATCAGATCTAAACTGTCTTGTTGCTAGGAGAGAATTGGAATGCGAGGCGGGCTCCCTGCATCCATCCGCGAACGGTGCTCTGGAGTCATTCCATATGGGATGTCCTGGAGCTGTCCAACAGGTCTCAATTGTCCCGCAGAAGGAATCCTTGAAGGGGGCATCCCACAACTCCCAACGTGGGAAAACCTCAATGGCCCCGAGATTCCTCTCCCTTCATGAAGCGGACGTCATGCACAGAAACTCCAACCTGAGCCAACGTCTGATCCTCGCCCTGACTTCAGATGCATGAGATATTGGTTCAGATCTGCAGGGGGTACCTGCCGTGCCCTCACCCTGAAACCAAGTCTAGCTTGTCTTCTCAGACTTCCGTCCTCACACTCCTGGCCACGATGCCCTCAAGTTTGGCAATTCCGGACCCACAATGCAGCACTCTGCCTGCCCTCTAGAAAAAAAATTGTTGCATCAGGAGCTGCCCAGGCAGCTTAAATGAGGATAAACCTACACAGCACTCTACGTTACCCAATTAGATAGTCTAACCTGGGCACTAATGCACTGTCGAACACAACCTGAGCCCGGACCTCCTGACCAATACCCAGAAAGCTGACCGCACACTGAGCACATAAAAACCGCCATGGCCTTAGGTCATCATCTCTTCCCTACCTCCGTTTTCAGGCTTCAGAACCGAGACCTTATCTCCAATCACTGCACAGCGGTGTGTCTGATGCAGAAATCAGAACTCTTCCTGACCCATGGCAAGAACCCTTGTGGTTGGCACGTTGTCCAACGTTCAGTGTAGGAGAAACCAGCATTCACCCTGAGGCCCCGCCCATTCTTGAGTGCGACGAGGGCATACATACGCATTGTGACCCTCAGCATGAGTCCTGTCCTCTAGTAAGTCCTCTCAGTGGCTGGACCATTAGATGTCATAATGGGCTTGACATGTCCCTAGGCCCCAATTTTTAACCAGATTTCTGATTGTCCAGTCGCCCCTCCCCAGGGTTCCAGTCTGGAATCCCTCATTTGGTGGGACACCTGAGGTTAAAAAAGAAAACAACAACAACAACAAAAAAAAACGGACTTCTTCCAGCCCACAAAATGACCCCAAACTCTTTGGACGGGGCCAAACCACCAGAGAGTAAGACTCGTCCATTTCCCATGAAGTCACCCAGAAATTCCACGACCATGAGTGGCACGATATCCAGAGACAAAAACTTGAGCAGGAGCCTCACACTCGCCCTTCTTTCAAATCCCGAAGAGTTCTCCTCATGGTCTGTAGGTCAGTCCTGCCATACCTACGACCCGAAACATAAGCCGAGTTTGTGTTTTCAGACAACTGTCCAAACAGCCCTGGGCTACACAATCTACAGGCTCAGGCCCCTGGAGCCAAAACTGAGAACTGTACTTGCCCTCTCCAAGGGAATTGTGTGTGCCCATTCCAATGGCCACAACCCTACTAATAGGATAAAACTCCAAAGTCCCTGATCCATCTCAATAGTGGTGGCTTCCCAGGAAAAATAGGGGCATTCTGAGCCCAACTGAGCACCTACCTGCACTCAGACCCATAGACAGATGTCCCCAGAGGTAAAAAGGAAAGAACAGGCCCCTAGCACTAATCAGATCCATTGCTTTGGTTTCCAGGCATCTCTCCTCAGAGGCCTGGATATCAAAACAGCACATAGCTGTTTCTTGACTCACCCATCAGAAAACATCTCATCTACACATGGGAAACTTGCACGTTGGAGCTGTGTCAAAGCCTCTGCTTAAAAGAACCCTTTAGGGCCCCAGTGCCACCGCTTCATTCCAAGGTCTCCATAGACACAAAAGCACATTAGGACCCATCCCCAGGGGTGTCCATTTCAACTCAGCGTCCTCGGTTGCTCCCCACAGATCCAGGAGATCTAACCTGTCTTGTTGCTAGGAGGCAATTGGAATGCGAGGTGGGCTACCCAGCCATCCATCCTTAGAACCCTGCTCAGAATCATTGGCCTGGACCCAAACAACAGGTCTCAATTGTCCTGCAGAAGACTCTCTGCAGTTTGGAGCTTCTCACAACTCCCATCGTGGGAAAACCCCCATGGCCTCGTGATGCCCCCCCATTCATAAAGGGGCCATCAGGGACAGAAACTCCAACCTGAGCGATCGTCTGATCCTCGCCCTGACTTCAGATGCACGAGATCTCGATTCAGGTCTGTACATTCTGCCTGCCATGGCCTCACCCAGAAATCTAAGCCTAGCTTGTGTTCTCAGACTTTGGTCGTCAGACTACTGCCCCACAAGCCCTCCAGTTTGGCAATCCAGAACTACAATGCAGCACCCTGCCCGCCCTCCAGAAGAAAAACATTGCCCTCTGGGGCTACCCAGTAACCCCAAATGAGGATCAACCTGCACCGACCTTGGCTGTACCCCAAATACATAGGCTGACCAGGGCACTAATGCCCTTTCTGACACAGGCTGAGCCTGGACCCCCTGGCCCCTCCCAGACAGCTGGCCGCACACTGAGCACATCGAGCCGCCGTGGCCTTAGGTCGTCATTCCTTCCCAACCTCGGTTTTCAGGTTTCAGAACCTAGACCTTATCTCCAGTCACTGCCCAGGGTTGAAGGTGATGCAGAAATCAGAACTCCTTCCCCATGGCAAGAAACCTTGTGGTTGGCATGTTGTCCAACGTTCAGTGTAGTTGAAACCAGTGTGGCCCATGATGCCCTGCCCATGCTCGCCGGCCACTTTGGTCACAAACGCACATTGTGACCCTCAGGTTGAGCCCAGTCCTCAAGTAAGGCCAGTCAGTGGCTAGATGAAGAGATAACATATTGGGCTTCCCATGCCCCTAGGCCCCAATTTTTAACCATAGTTCGGGTTGTCCCTTCAGTCTTCCCCACGGCTTTGCTTTGGAATTCCAATTTATGTGGGACACCTGAGGTAACAAAACTGAAATGAGTCCACCCATCCCACATATTGACGTAAAGCAATTGGGAATCGGGCCAAATCCTCAGAGAAGAAGATTCGTCCATGGCCCATGAGGCCTCCCCGACATTCCACGGCCATCGCTGATACAAAATCCAGAGACAAAAGCCTGAGCAAGCGCCTCAGACTCCCACTTTCTTCATATCCTGAAGAGTTCTTCTCATGGTTTGTAGATCGGGCCTGCCATACCTACGTCCCCAAACCTAAGCTGAGTTTGTGTTTTCAGACTTCTGTCCTCAAAGTCTTGGGCCACACTCCCTCCAGGCTGGGTCCCTGGAGCCACACATTAGGACTGTGCCTACCAATCCATGGGAATTCTGCCCATTCCATGGTCCAAAATCGTACAAATTAGGAGAAACCTCCAAAGTCCCTGAGGCCATCCCAATAGTGTAGGTCTCCCAGAACAAACCAGGGCTGTCTGACACCAGCTGATAATCGACCTCCACTCATACCATAGATGGATGTCCCCAGAGAAGAAATTGAACCAGACAGGACCCTAGGCTATAATAGGATCCATTGCTTTGGGTTACAGGCATGTGTCCTCAAAAGCCTGATTCCAATACGTGCATAGGGGTTTTCCTGAGGCACCCATCAGAACTCATCTCGTCTCCACAAGGAAACCTGTGCATGGGAGCCATGTCCAAAGCTTAGGAGAGTACTTCAGGTTCCCGGTGCCACCGCCCTATTCCAAGGCCCTCATGGACACAAAAACACATTAGGACCCATCCTCAGGAAAGTCCATTTCAACTCAGCCACCCCTGTTGCTCCGGCAGAGCCATCAGATCTAAACTGTCTTGTTGCTAGGAGAGAATTGGAATGCGAGGCGGGCTCCCTGCATCCATCCGCGAACGGTGCTCTGGAGTCATTCCATATGGGATGTCCTGGAGCTGTCCAACAGGTCTCAATTGTCCCGCAGAAGGAATCCTTGAAGGGGGCATCCCACAACTCCCAACGTGGGAAAACCTCAATGGCCCCGAGATTCCTCTCCCTTCATGAAGCGGACGTCATGCACAGAAACTCCAACCTGAGCCAACGTCTGATCCTCGCCCTGACTTCAGATGCATGAGATATTGGTTCAGATCTGCAGGGGGTACCTGCCGTGCCCTCACCCTGAAACCAAGTCTAGCTTGTCTTCTCAGACTTCCGTCCTCACACTCCTGGCCACGATGCCCTCAAGTTTGGCAATTCCGGACCCACAATGCAGCACTCTGCCTGCCCTCTAGAAAAAAAATTGTTGCATCAGGAGCTGCCCAGGCAGCTTAAATGAGGATAAACCTACACAGCACTCTACGTTACCCAATTAGATAGTCTAACCTGGGCACTAATGCACTGTCGAACACAACCTGAGCCCGGACCTCCTGACCAATACCCAGAAAGCTGACCGCACACTGAGCACATAAAAACCGCCATGGCCTTAGGTCATCATCTCTTCCCTACCTCCGTTTTCAGGCTTCAGAACCGAGACCTTATCTCCAATCACTGCACAGCGGTGTGTCTGATGCAGAAATCAGAACTCTTCCTGACCCATGGCAAGAACCCTTGTGGTTGGCACGTTGTCCAACGTTCAGTGTAGGAGAAACCAGCATTCACCCTGAGGCCCCGCCCATTCTTGAGTGCGACGAGGGCATACATACGCATTGTGACCCTCAGCATGAGTCCTGTCCTCTAGTAAGTCCTCTCAGTGGCTGGACCATTAGATGTCATAATGGGCTTGACATGTCCCTAGGCCCCAATTTTTAACCAGATTTCTGATTGTCCAGTCGCCCCTCCCCAGGGTTCCAGTCTGGAATCCCTCATTTGGTGGGACACCTGAGGTTAAAAAAGAAAACAACAACAACAACAAAAAAAAACGGACTTCTTCCAGCCCACAAAATGACCCCAAACTCTTTGGACGGGGCCAAACCACCAGAGAGTAAGACTCGTCCATTTCCCATGAAGTCACCCAGAAATTCCACGACCATGAGTGGCACGATATCCAGAGACAAAAACTTGAGCAGGAGCCTCACACTCGCCCTTCTTTCAAATCCCGAAGAGTTCTCCTCATGGTCTGTAGGTCAGTCCTGCCATACCTACGACCCGAAACATAAGCCGAGTTTGTGTTTTCAGACAACTGTCCAAACAGCCCTGGGCTACACAATCTACAGGCTCAGGCCCCTGGAGCCAAAACTGAGAACTGTACTTGCCCTCTCCAAGGGAATTGTGTGTGCCCATTCCAATGGCCACAACCCTACTAATAGGATAAAACTCCAAAGTCCCTGATCCATCTCAATAGTGGTGGCTTCCCAGGAAAAATAGGGGCATTCTGAGCCCAACTGAGCACCTACCTGCACTCAGACCCATAGACAGATGTCCCCAGAGGTAAAAAGGAAAGAACAGGCCCCTAGCACTAATCAGATCCATTGCTTTGGTTTCCAGGCATCTCTCCTCAGAGGCCTGGATATCAAAACAGCACATAGCTGTTTCTTGACTCACCCATCAGAAAACATCTCATCTACACATGGGAAACTTGCACGTTGGAGCTGTGTCAAAGCCTCTGCTTAAAAGAACCCTTTAGGGCCCCAGTGCCACCGCTTCATTCCAAGGTCTCCATAGACACAAAAGCACATTAGGACCCATCCCCAGGGGTGTCCATTTCAACTCAGCGTCCTCGGTTGCTCCCCACAGATCCAGGAGATCTAACCTGTCTTGTTGCTAGGAGGCAATTGGAATGCGAGGTGGGCTACCCAGCCATCCATCCTTAGAACCCTGCTCAGAATCATTGGCCTGGACCCAAACAACAGGTCTCAATTGTCCTGCAGAAGACTCTCTGCAGTTTGGAGCTTCTCACAACTCCCATCGTGGGAAAACCCCCATGGCCTCGTGATGCCCCCCCATTCATAAAGGGGCCATCAGGGACAGAAACTCCAACCTGAGCGATCGTCTGATCCTCGCCCTGACTTCAGATGCACGAGATCTCGATTCAGGTCTGTACATTCTGCCTGCCATGGCCTCACCCAGAAATCTAAGCCTAGCTTGTGTTCTCAGACTTTGGTCGTCAGACTACTGCCCCACAAGCCCTCCAGTTTGGCAATCCAGAACTACAATGCAGCACCCTGCCCGCCCTCCAGAAGAAAAACATTGCCCTCTGGGGCTACCCAGTAACCCCAAATGAGGATCAACCTGCACCGACCTTGGCTGTACCCCAAATACATAGGCTGACCAGGGCACTAATGCCCTTTCTGACACAGGCTGAGCCTGGACCCCCTGGCCCCTCCCAGACAGCTGGCCGCACACTGAGCACATCGAGCCGCCGTGGCCTTAGGTCGTCATTCCTTCCCAACCTCGGTTTTCAGGTTTCAGAACCTAGACCTTATCTCCAGTCACTGCCCAGGGTTGAAGGTGATGCAGAAATCAGAACTCCTTCCCCATGGCAAGAAACCTTGTGGTTGGCATGTTGTCCAACGTTCAGTGTAGTTGAAACCAGTGTGGCCCATGATGCCCTGCCCATGCTCGCCGGCCACTTTGGTCACAAACGCACATTGTGACCCTCAGGTTGAGCCCAGTCCTCAAGTAAGGCCAGTCAGTGGCTAGATGAAGAGATAACATATTGGGCTTCCCATGCCCCTAGGCCCCAATTTTTAACCATAGTTCGGGTTGTCCCTTCAGTCTTCCCCACGGCTTTGCTTTGGAATTCCAATTTATGTGGGACACCTGAGGTAACAAAACTGAAATGAGTCCACCCATCCCACATATTGACGTAAAGCAATTGGGAATCGGGCCAAATCCTCAGAGAAGAAGATTCGTCCATGGCCCATGAGGCCTCCCCGACATTCCACGGCCATCGCTGATACAAAATCCAGAGACAAAAGCCTGAGCAAGCGCCTCAGACTCCCACTTTCTTCATATCCTGAAGAGTTCTTCTCATGGTTTGTAGATCGGGCCTGCCATACCTACGTCCCCAAACCCAAGCTGAGTTTGTGTTTTCAGACTTCTGTCCTCAAAGTCTTGGGCCACACTCCCTCCAGGCTGGGTCCCTGGAGCCACACATTAGGACTGTGCCTACCAATCCATGGGAATTCTGCCCATTCCATGGTCCAAAATCGTACAAATTAGGAGAAACCTCCAAAGTCCCTGAGGCCATCCCAATAGTGTAGGTCTCCCAGAACAAACCAGGGCTGTCTGACACCAGCTGATAATCGACCTCCACTCATACCATAGATGGATGTCCCCAGAGAAGAAATTGAACCAGACAGGACCCTAGGCTATAATAGGATCCATTGCTTTGGGTTACAGGCATGTGTCCTCAAAAGCCTGATTCCAATACGTGCATAGGGGTTTTCCTGAGGCACCCATCAGAACTCATCTCGTCTCCACAAGGAAACCTGTGCATGGGAGCCATGTCCAAAGCTTAGGAGAGTACTTCAGGTTCCCGGTGCCACCGCCCTATTCCAAGGCCCTCATGGACACAAAAACACATTAGGACCCATCCTCAGGAAAGTCCATTTCAACTCAGCCACCCCTGTTGCTCCGGCAGAGCCATCAGATCTAAACTGTCTTGTTGCTAGGAGAGAATTGGAATGCGAGGCGGGCTCCCTGCATCCATCCGCGAACGGTGCTCTGGAGTCATTCCATATGGGATGTCCTGGAGCTGTCCAACAGGTCTCAATTGTCCCGCAGAAGGAATCCTTGAAGGGGGCATCCCACAACTCCCAACGTGGGAAAACCTCAATGGCCCCGAGATTCCTCTCCCTTCATGAAGCGGACGTCATGCACAGAAACTCCAACCTGAGCCAACGTCTGATCCTCGCCCTGACTTCAGATGCATGAGATATTGGTTCAGATCTGCAGGGGGTACCTGCCGTGCCCTCACCCTGAAACCAAGTCTAGCTTGTCTTCTCAGACTTCCGTCCTCACACTCCTGGCCACGATGCCCTCAAGTTTGGCAATTCCGGACCCACAATGCAGCACTCTGCCTGCCCTCTAGAAAAAAAATTGTTGCATCAGGAGCTGCCCAGGCAGCTTAAATGAGGATAAACCTACACAGCACTCTACGTTACCCAATTAGATAGTCTAACCTGGGCACTAATGCACTGTCGAACACAACCTGAGCCCGGACCTCCTGACCAATACCCAGAAAGCTGACCGCACACTGAGCACATAAAAACCGCCATGGCCTTAGGTCATCATCTCTTCCCTACCTCCGTTTTCAGGCTTCAGAACCGAGACCTTATCTCCAATCACTGCACAGCGGTGTGTCTGATGCAGAAATCAGAACTCTTCCTGACCCATGGCAAGAACCCTTGTGGTTGGCACGTTGTCCAACGTTCAGTGTAGGAGAAACCAGCATTCACCCTGAGGCCCCGCCCATTCTTGAGTGCGACGAGGGCATACATACGCATTGTGACCCTCAGCATGAGTCCTGTCCTCTAGTAAGTCCTCTCAGTGGCTGGACCATTAGATGTCATAATGGGCTTGACATGTCCCTAGGCCCCAATTTTTAACCAGATTTCTGATTGTCCAGTCGCCCCTCCCCAGGGTTCCAGTCTGGAATCCCTCATTTGGTGGGACACCTGAGGTTAAAAAAGAAAACAACAACAACAACAAAAAAAAACGGACTTCTTCCAGCCCACAAAATGACCCCAAACTCTTTGGACGGGGCCAAACCACCAGAGAGTAAGACTCGTCCATTTCCCATGAAGTCACCCAGAAATTCCACGACCATGAGTGGCACGATATCCAGAGACAAAAACTTGAGCAGGAGCCTCACACTCGCCCTTCTTTCAAATCCCGAAGAGTTCTCCTCATGGTCTGTAGGTCAGTCCTGCCATACCTACGACCCGAAACATAAGCCGAGTTTGTGTTTTCAGACAACTGTCCAAACAGCCCTGGGCTACACAATCTACAGGCTCAGGCCCCTGGAGCCAAAACTGAGAACTGTACTTGCCCTCTCCAAGGGAATTGTGTGTGCCCATTCCAATGGCCACAACCCTACTAATAGGATAAAACTCCAAAGTCCCTGATCCATCTCAATAGTGGTGGCTTCCCAGGAAAAATAGGGGCATTCTGAGCCCAACTGAGCACCTACCTGCACTCAGACCCATAGACAGATGTCCCCAGAGGTAAAAAGGAAAGAACAGGCCCCTAGCACTAATCAGATCCATTGCTTTGGTTTCCAGGCATCTCTCCTCAGAGGCCTGGATATCAAAACAGCACATAGCTGTTTCTTGACTCACCCATCAGAAAACATCTCATCTACACATGGGAAACTTGCACGTTGGAGCTGTGTCAAAGCCTCTGCTTAAAAGAACCCTTTAGGGCCCCAGTGCCACCGCTTCATTCCAAGGTCTCCATAGACACAAAAGCACATTAGGACCCATCCCCAGGGGTGTCCATTTCAACTCAGCGTCCTCGGTTGCTCCCCACAGATCCAGGAGATCTAACCTGTCTTGTTGCTAGGAGGCAATTGGAATGCGAGGTGGGCTACCCAGCCATCCATCCTTAGAACCCTGCTCAGAATCATTGGCCTGGACCCAAACAACAGGTCTCAATTGTCCTGCAGAAGACTCTCTGCAGTTTGGAGCTTCTCACAACTCCCATCGTGGGAAAACCCCCATGGCCTCGTGATGCCCCCCCATTCATAAAGGGGCCATCAGGGACAGAAACTCCAACCTGAGCGATCGTCTGATCCTCGCCCTGACTTCAGATGCACGAGATCTCGATTCAGGTCTGTACATTCTGCCTGCCATGGCCTCACCCAGAAATCTAAGCCTAGCTTGTGTTCTCAGACTTTGGTCGTCAGACTACTGCCCCACAAGCCCTCCAGTTTGGCAATCCAGAACTACAATGCAGCACCCTGCCCGCCCTCCAGAAGAAAAACATTGCCCTCTGGGGCTACCCAGTAACCCCAAATGAGGATCAACCTGCACCGACCTTGGCTGTACCCCAAATACATAGGCTGACCAGGGCACTAATGCCCTTTCTGACACAGGCTGAGCCTGGACCCCCTGGCCCCTCCCAGACAGCTGGCCGCACACTGAGCACATCGAGCCGCCGTGGCCTTAGGTCGTCATTCCTTCCCAACCTCGGTTTTCAGGTTTCAGAACCTAGACCTTATCTCCAGTCACTGCCCAGGGTTGAAGGTGATGCAGAAATCAGAACTCCTTCCCCATGGCAAGAAACCTTGTGGTTGGCATGTTGTCCAACGTTCAGTGTAGTTGAAACCAGTGTGGCCCATGATGCCCTGCCCATGCTCGCCGGCCACTTTGGTCACAAACGCACATTGTGACCCTCAGGTTGAGCCCAGTCCTCAAGTAAGGCCAGTCAGTGGCTAGATGAAGAGATAACATATTGGGCTTCCCATGCCCCTAGGCCCCAATTTTTAACCATAGTTCGGGTTGTCCCTTCAGTCTTCCCCACGGCTTTGCTTTGGAATTCCAATTTATGTGGGACACCTGAGGTAACAAAACTGAAATGAGTCCACCCATCCCACATATTGACGTAAAGCAATTGGGAATCGGGCCAAATCCTCAGAGAAGAAGATTCGTCCATGGCCCATGAGGCCTCCCCGACATTCCACGGCCATCGCTGATACAAAATCCAGAGACAAAAGCCTGAGCAAGCGCCTCAGACTCCCACTTTCTTCATATCCTGAAGAGTTCTTCTCATGGTTTGTAGATCGGGCCTGCCATACCTACGTCCCCAAACCTAAGCTGAGTTTGTGTTTTCAGACTTCTGTCCTCAAAGTCTTGGGCCACACTCCCTCCAGGCTGGGTCCCTGGAGCCACACATTAGGACTGTGCCTACCAATCCATGGGAATTCTGCCCATTCCATGGTCCAAAATCGTACAAATTAGGAGAAACCTCCAAAGTCCCTGAGGCCATCCCAATAGTGTAGGTCTCCCAGAACAAACCAGGGCTGTCTGACACCAGCTGATAATCGACCTCCACTCATACCATAGATGGATGTCCCCAGAGAAGAAATTGAACCAGACAGGACCCTAGGCTATAATAGGATCCATTGCTTTGGGTTACAGGCATGTGTCCTCAAAAGCCTGATTCCAATACGTGCATAGGGGTTTTCCTGAGGCACCCATCAGAACTCATCTCGTCTCCACAAGGAAACCTGTGCATGGGAGCCATGTCCAAAGCTTAGGAGAGTACTTCAGGTTCCCGGTGCCACCGCCCTATTCCAAGGCCCTCATGGACACAAAAACACATTAGGACCCATCCTCAGGAAAGTCCATTTCAACTCAGCCACCCCTGTTGCTCCGGCAGAGCCATCAGATCTAAACTGTCTTGTTGCTAGGAGAGAATTGGAATGCGAGGCGGGCTCCCTGCATCCATCCGCGAACGGTGCTCTGGAGTCATTCCATATGGGATGTCCTGGAGCTGTCCAACAGGTCTCAATTGTCCCGCAGAAGGAATCCTTGAAGGGGGCATCCCACAACTCCCAACGTGGGAAAACCTCAATGGCCCCGAGATTCCTCTCCCTTCATGAAGCGGACGTCATGCACAGAAACTCCAACCTGAGCCAACGTCTGATCCTCGCCCTGACTTCAGATGCATGAGATATTGGTTCAGATCTGCAGGGGGTACCTGCCGTGCCCTCACCCTGAAACCAAGTCTAGCTTGTCTTCTCAGACTTCCGTCCTCACACTCCTGGCCACGATGCCCTCAAGTTTGGCAATTCCGGACCCACAATGCAGCACTCTGCCTGCCCTCTAGAAAAAAAATTGTTGCATCAGGAGCTGCCCAGGCAGCTTAAATGAGGATAAACCTACACAGCACTCTACGTTACCCAATTAGATAGTCTAACCTGGGCACTAATGCACTGTCGAACACAACCTGAGCCCGGACCTCCTGACCAATACCCAGAAAGCTGACCGCACACTGAGCACATAAAAACCGCCATGGCCTTAGGTCATCATCTCTTCCCTACCTCCGTTTTCAGGCTTCAGAACCGAGACCTTATCTCCAATCACTGCACAGCGGTGTGTCTGATGCAGAAATCAGAACTCTTCCTGACCCATGGCAAGAACCCTTGTGGTTGGCACGTTGTCCAACGTTCAGTGTAGGAGAAACCAGCATTCACCCTGAGGCCCCGCCCATTCTTGAGTGCGACGAGGGCATACATACGCATTGTGACCCTCAGCATGAGTCCTGTCCTCTAGTAAGTCCTCTCAGTGGCTGGACCATTAGATGTCATAATGGGCTTGACATGTCCCTAGGCCCCAATTTTTAACCAGATTTCTGATTGTCCAGTCGCCCCTCCCCAGGGTTCCAGTCTGGAATCCCTCATTTGGTGGGACACCTGAGGTTAAAAAAGAAAACAACAACAACAACAAAAAAAAACGGACTTCTTCCAGCCCACAAAATGACCCCAAACTCTTTGGACGGGGCCAAACCACCAGAGAGTAAGACTCGTCCATTTCCCATGAAGTCACCCAGAAATTCCACGACCATGAGTGGCACGATATCCAGAGACAAAAACTTGAGCAGGAGCCTCACACTCGCCCTTCTTTCAAATCCCGAAGAGTTCTCCTCATGGTCTGTAGGTCAGTCCTGCCATACCTACGACCCGAAACATAAGCCGAGTTTGTGTTTTCAGACAACTGTCCAAACAGCCCTGGGCTACACAATCTACAGGCTCAGGCCCCTGGAGCCAAAACTGAGAACTGTACTTGCCCTCTCCAAGGGAATTGTGTGTGCCCATTCCAATGGCCACAACCCTACTAATAGGATAAAACTCCAAAGTCCCTGATCCATCTCAATAGTGGTGGCTTCCCAGGAAAAATAGGGGCATTCTGAGCCCAACTGAGCACCTACCTGCACTCAGACCCATAGACAGATGTCCCCAGAGGTAAAAAGGAAAGAACAGGCCCCTAGCACTAATCAGATCCATTGCTTTGGTTTCCAGGCATCTCTCCTCAGAGGCCTGGATATCAAAACAGCACATAGCTGTTTCTTGACTCACCCATCAGAAAACATCTCATCTACACATGGGAAACTTGCACGTTGGAGCTGTGTCAAAGCCTCTGCTTAAAAGAACCCTTTAGGGCCCCAGTGCCACCGCTTCATTCCAAGGTCTCCATAGACACAAAAGCACATTAGGACCCATCCCCAGGGGTGTCCATTTCAACTCAGCGTCCTCGGTTGCTCCCCACAGATCCAGGAGATCTAACCTGTCTTGTTGCTAGGAGGCAATTGGAATGCGAGGTGGGCTACCCAGCCATCCATCCTTAGAACCCTGCTCAGAATCATTGGCCTGGACCCAAACAACAGGTCTCAATTGTCCTGCAGAAGACTCTCTGCAGTTTGGAGCTTCTCACAACTCCCATCGTGGGAAAACCCCCATGGCCTCGTGATGCCCCCCCATTCATAAAGGGGCCATCAGGGACAGAAACTCCAACCTGAGCGATCGTCTGATCCTCGCCCTGACTTCAGATGCACGAGATCTCGATTCAGGTCTGTACATTCTGCCTGCCATGGCCTCACCCAGAAATCTAAGCCTAGCTTGTGTTCTCAGACTTTGGTCGTCAGACTACTGCCCCACAAGCCCTCCAGTTTGGCAATCCAGAACTACAATGCAGCACCCTGCCCGCCCTCCAGAAGAAAAACATTGCCCTCTGGGGCTACCCAGTAACCCCAAATGAGGATCAACCTGCACCGACCTTGGCTGTACCCCAAATACATAGGCTGACCAGGGCACTAATGCCCTTTCTGACACAGGCTGAGCCTGGACCCCCTGGCCCCTCCCAGACAGCTGGCCGCACACTGAGCACATCGAGCCGCCGTGGCCTTAGGTCGTCATTCCTTCCCAACCTCGGTTTTCAGGTTTCAGAACCTAGACCTTATCTCCAGTCACTGCCCAGGGTTGAAGGTGATGCAGAAATCAGAACTCCTTCCCCATGGCAAGAAACCTTGTGGTTGGCATGTTGTCCAACGTTCAGTGTAGTTGAAACCAGTGTGGCCCATGATGCCCTGCCCATGCTCGCCGGCCACTTTGGTCACAAACGCACATTGTGACCCTCAGGTTGAGCCCAGTCCTCAAGTAAGGCCAGTCAGTGGCTAGATGAAGAGATAACATATTGGGCTTCCCATGCCCCTAGGCCCCAATTTTTAACCATAGTTCGGGTTGTCCCTTCAGTCTTCCCCACGGCTTTGCTTTGGAATTCCAATTTATGTGGGACACCTGAGGTAACAAAACTGAAATGAGTCCACCCATCCCACATATTGACGTAAAGCAATTGGGAATCGGGCCAAATCCTCAGAGAAGAAGATTCGTCCATGGCCCATGAGGCCTCCCCGACATTCCACGGCCATCGCTGATACAAAATCCAGAGACAAAAGCCTGAGCAAGCGCCTCAGACTCCCACTTTCTTCATATCCTGAAGAGTTCTTCTCATGGTTTGTAGATCGGGCCTGCCATACCTACGTCCCCAAACCTAAGCTGAGTTTGTGTTTTCAGACTTCTGTCCTCAAAGTCTTGGGCCACACTCCCTCCAGGCTGGGTCCCTGGAGCCACACATTAGGACTGTGCCTACCAATCCATGGGAATTCTGCCCATTCCATGGTCCAAAATCGTACAAATTAGGAGAAACCTCCAAAGTCCCTGAGGCCATCCCAATAGTGTAGGTCTCCCAGAACAAACCAGGGCTGTCTGACACCAGCTGATAATCGACCTCCACTCATACCATAGATGGATGTCCCCAGAGAAGAAATTGAACCAGACAGGACCCTAGGCTATAATAGGATCCATTGCTTTGGGTTACAGGCATGTGTCCTCAAAAGCCTGATTCCAATACGTGCATAGGGGTTTTCCTGAGGCACCCATCAGAACTCATCTCGTCTCCACAAGGAAACCTGTGCATGGGAGCCATGTCCAAAGCTTAGGAGAGTACTTCAGGTTCCCGGTGCCACCGCCCTATTCCAAGGCCCTCATGGACACAAAAACACATTAGGACCCATCCTCAGGAAAGTCCATTTCAACTCAGCCACCCCTGTTGCTCCGGCAGAGCCATCAGATCTAAACTGTCTTGTTGCTAGGAGAGAATTGGAATGCGAGGCGGGCTCCCTGCATCCATCCGCGAATGGTGCTCTGGAGTCATTCCATATGGGATGTCCTGGAGCTGTCCAACAGGTCTCAATTGTCCCGCAGAAGGAATCCTTGAAGGGGGCATCCCACAACTCCCAACGTGGGAAAACCTCAATGGCCCCGAGATTCCTCTCCCTTCATGAAGCGGACGTCATGCACAGAAACTCCAACCTGAGCCAACGTCTGATCCTCGCCCTGACTTCAGATGCATGAGATATTGGTTCAGATCTGCAGGGGGTACCTGCCGTGCCCTCACCCTGAAACCAAGTCTAGCTTGTCTTCTCAGACTTCCGTCCTCACACTCCTGGCCACGATGCCCTCAAGTTTGGCAATTCCGGACCCACAATGCAGCACTCTGCCTGCCCTCTAGAAAAAAAATTGTTGCATCAGGAGCTGCCCAGGCAGCTTAAATGAGGATAAACCTACACAGCACTCTACGTTACCCAATTAGATAGTCTAACCTGGGCACTAATGCACTGTCGAACACAACCTGAGCCCGGACCTCCTGACCAATACCCAGAAAGCTGACCGCACACTGAGCACATAAAAACCGCCATGGCCTTAGGTCATCATCTCTTCCCTACCTCCGTTTTCAGGCTTCAGAACCGAGACCTTATCTCCAATCACTGCACAGCGGTGTGTCTGATGCAGAAATCAGAACTCTTCCTGACCCATGGCAAGAACCCTTGTGGTTGGCACGTTGTCCAACGTTCAGTGTAGGAGAAACCAGCATTCACCCTGAGGCCCCGCCCATTCTTGAGTGCGACGAGGGCATACATACGCATTGTGACCCTCAGCATGAGTCCTGTCCTCTAGTAAGTCCTCTCAGTGGCTGGACCATTAGATGTCATAATGGGCTTGACATGTCCCTAGGCCCCAATTTTTAACCAGATTTCTGATTGTCCAGTCGCCCCTCCCCAGGGTTCCAGTCTGGAATCCCTCATTTGGTGGGACACCTGAGGTTAAAAAAGAAAACAACAACAACAAAAAAAAAAAACGGACTTCTTCCAGCCCACAAAATGACCCCAAACTCTTTGGACGGGGCCAAACCACCAGAGAGTAAGACTCGTCCATTTCCCATGAAGTCACCCAGAAATTCCACGACCATAAGTGGCACGATATCCAGAGACAAAAACTTGAGCAGGAGCCTCACACTCGCCCTTCTTTCAAATCCCGAAGAGTTCTCCTCATGGTCTGTAGGTCAGTCCTGCCATACCTACGACCCGAAACATAAGCCGAGTTTGTGTTTTCAGACAACTGTCCAAACAGCCCTGGGCTACACAATCTACAGGCTCAGGCCCCTGGAGCCAAAACTGAGAACTGTACTTGCCCTCTCCAAGGGAATTGTGTGTGCCCATTCCAATGGCCACAACCCTACTAATAGGATAAAACTCCAAAGTCCCTGATCCATCTCAATAGTGGTGGCTTCCCAGGAAAAATAGGGGCATTCTGAGCCCAACTGAGCACCTACCTGCACTCAGACCCATAGACAGATGTCCCCAGAGGTAAAAAGGAAAGAACAGGCCCCTAGCACTAATCAGATCCATTGCTTTGGTTTCCAGGCATCTCTCCTCAGAGGCCTGGATATCAAAACAGCACATAGCTGTTTCTTGACTCACCCATCAGAAAACATCTCATCTACACATGGGAAACTTGCACGTTGGAGCTGTGTCAAAGCCTCTGCTTAAAAGAACCCTTTAGGGCCCCAGTGCCACCGCTTCATTCCAAGGTCTCCATAGACACAAAAGCACATTAGGACCCATCCCCAGGGGTGTCCATTTCAACTCAGCGTCCTCGGTTGCTCCCCACAGATCCAGGAGATCTAACCTGTCTTGTTGCTAGGAGGCAATTGGAATGCGAGGTGGGCTACCCAGCCATCCATCCTTAGAACCCTGCTCAGAATCATTGGCCTGGACCCAAACAACAGGTCTCAATTGTCCTGCAGAAGACTCTCTGCAGTTTGGAGCTTCTCACAACTCCCATCGTGGGAAAACCCCCATGGCCTCGTGATGCCCCCCCATTCATAAAGGGGCCATCAGGGACAGAAACTCCAACCTGAGCGATCGTCTGATCCTCGCCCTGACTTCAGATGCACGAGATCTCGATTCAGGTCTGTACATTCTGCCTGCCATGGCCTCACCCAGAAATCTAAGCCTAGCTTGTGTTCTCAGACTTTGGTCGTCAGACTACTGCCCCACAAGCCCTCCAGTTTGGCAATCCAGAACTACAATGCAGCACCCTGCCCGCCCTCCAGAAGAAAAACATTGCCCTCTGGGGCTACCCAGTAACCCCAAATGAGGATCAACCTGCACCGACCTTGGCTGTACCCCAAATACATAGGCTGACCAGGGCACTAATGCCCTTTCTGACACAGGCTGAGCCTGGACCCCCTGGCCCCTCCCAGACAGCTGGCCGCACACTGAGCACATCGAGCCGCCGTGGCCTTAGGTCGTCATTCCTTCCCAACCTCGGTTTTCAGGTTTCAGAACCTAGACCTTATCTCCAGTCACTGCCCAGGGTTGAAGGTGATGCAGAAATCAGAACTCCTTCCCCATGGCAAGAAACCTTGTGGTTGGCATGTTGTCCAACGTTCAGTGTAGTTGAAACCAGTGTGGCCCATGATGCCCTGCCCATGCTCGCCGGCCACTTTGGTCACAAACGCACATTGTGACCCTCAGGTTGAGCCCAGTCCTCAAGTAAGGCCAGTCAGTGGCTAGATGAAGAGATAACATATTGGGCTTCCCATGCCCCTAGGCCCCAATTTTTAACCATAGTTCGGGTTGTCCCTTCAGTCTTCCCCACGGCTTTGCTTTGGAATTCCAATTTATGTGGGACACCTGAGGTAACAAAACTGAAATGAGTCCACCCATCCCACATATTGACGTAAAGCAATTGGGAATCGGGCCAAATCCTCAGAGAAGAAGATTCGTCCATGGCCCATGAGGCCTCCCCGACATTCCACGGCCATCGCTGATACAAAATCCAGAGACAAAAGCCTGAGCAAGCGCCTCAGACTCCCACTTTCTTCATATCCTGAAGAGTTCTTCTCATGGTTTGTAGATCGGGCCTGCCATACCTACGTCCCCAAACCTAAGCTGAGTTTGTGTTTTCAGACTTCTGTCCTCAAAGTCTTGGGCCACACTCCCTCCAGGCTGGGTCCCTGGAGCCACACATTAGGACTGTGCCTACCAATCCATGGGAATTCTGCCCATTCCATGGTCCAAAATCGTACAAATTAGGAGAAACCTCCAAAGTCCCTGAGGCCATCCCAATAGTGTAGGTCTCCCAGAACAAACCAGGGCTGTCTGACACCAGCTGATAATCGACCTCCACTCATACCATAGATGGATGTCCCCAGAGAAGAAATTGAACCAGACAGGACCCTAGGCTATAATAGGATCCATTGCTTTGGGTTACAGGCATGTGTCCTCAAAAGCCTGATTCCAATACGTGCATAGGGGTTTTCCTGAGGCACCCATCAGAACTCATCTCGTCTCCACAAGGAAACCTGTGCATGGGAGCCATGTCCAAAGCTTAGGAGAGTACTTCAGGTTCCCGGTGCCACCGCCCTATTCCAAGGCCCTCATGGACACAAAAACACATTAGGACCCATCCTCAGGAAAGTCCATTTCAACTCAGCCACCCCTGTTGCTCCGGCAGAGCCATCAGATCTAAACTGTCTTGTTGCTAGGAGAGAATTGGAATGCGAGGCGGGCTCCCTGCATCCATCCGCGAACGGTGCTCTGGAGTCATTCCATATGGGATGTCCTGGAGCTGTCCAACAGGTCTCAATTGTCCCGCAGAAGGAATCCTTGAAGGGGGCATCCCACAACTCCCAACGTGGGAAAACCTCAATGGCCCCGAGATTCCTCTCCCTTCATGAAGCGGACGTCATGCACAGAAACTCCAACCTGAGCCAACGTCTGATCCTCGCCCTGACTTCAGATGCATGAGATATTGGTTCAGATCTGCAGGGGGTACCTGCCGTGCCCTCACCCTGAAACCAAGTCTAGCTTGTCTTCTCAGACTTCCGTCCTCACACTCCTGGCCACGATGCCCTCAAGTTTGGCAATTCCGGACCCACAATGCAGCACTCTGCCTGCCCTCTAGAAAAAAAATTGTTGCATCAGGAGCTGCCCAGGCAGCTTAAATGAGGATAAACCTACACAGCACTCTACGTTACCCAATTAGATAGTCTAACCTGGGCACTAATGCACTGTCGAACACAACCTGAGCCCGGACCTCCTGACCAATACCCAGAAAGCTGACCGCACACTGAGCACATAAAAACCGCCATGGCCTTAGGTCATCATCTCTTCCCTACCTCCGTTTTCATGCTTCAGAACCGAGACCTTATCTCCAATCACTGCACAGCGGTGTGTCTGATGCAGAAATCAGAACTCTTCCTGACCCATGGCAAGAACCCTTGTGGTTGGCACGTTGTCCAACGTTCAGTGTAGGAGAAACCAGCATTCACCCTGAGGCCCCGCCCATTCTTGAGTGCGACGAGGGCATACATACGCATTGTGACCCTCAGCATGAGTCCTGTCCTCTAGTAAGTCCTCTCAGTGGCTGGACCATTAGATGTCATAATGGGCTTGACATGTCCCTAGGCCCCAATTTTTAACCAGATTTCTGATTGTCCAGTCGCCCCTCCCCAGGGTTCCAGTCTGGAATCCCTCATTTGGTGGGACACCTGAGGTTAAAAAAGAAAACAACAACAACAACAAAAAAAAACGGACTTCTTCCAGCCCACAAAATGACCCCAAACTCTTTGGACGGGGCCAAACCACCAGAGAGTAAGACTCGTCCATTTCCCATGAAGTCACCCAGAAATTCCACGACCATGAGTGGCACGATATCCAGAGACAAAAACTTGAGCAGGAGCCTCACACTCGCCCTTCTTTCAAATCCCGAAGAGTTCTCCTCATGGTCTGTAGGTCAGTCCTGCCATACCTACGACCCGAAACATAAGCCGAGTTTGTGTTTTCAGACAACTGTCCAAACAGCCCTGGGCTACACAATCTACAGGCTCAGGCCCCTGGAGCCAAAACTGAGAACTGTACTTGCCCTCTCCAAGGGAATTGTGTGTGCCCATTCCAATGGCCACAACCCTACTAATAGGATAAAACTCCAAAGTCCCTGATCCATCTCAATAGTGGTGGCTTCCCAGGAAAAATAGGGGCATTCTGAGCCCAACTGAGCACCTACCTGCACTCAGACCCATAGACAGATGTCCCCAGAGGTAAAAAGGAAAGAACAGGCCCCTAGCACTAATCAGATCCATTGCTTTGGTTTCCAGGCATCTCTCCTCAGAGGCCTGGATATCAAAACAGCACATAGCTGTTTCTTGACTCACCCATCAGAAAACATCTCATCTACACATGGGAAACTTGCACGTTGGAGCTGTGTCAAAGCCTCTGCTTAAAAGAACCCTTTAGGGCCCCAGTGCCACCGCTTCATTCCAAGGTCTCCATAGACACAAAAGCACATTAGGACCCATCCCCAGGGGTGTCCATTTCAACTCAGCGTCCTCGGTTGCTCCCCACAGATCCAGGAGATCTAACCTGTCTTGTTGCTAGGAGGCAATTGGAATGCGAGGTGGGCTACCCAGCCATCCATCCTTAGAACCCTGCTCAGAATCATTGGCCTGGACCCAAACAACAGGTCTCAATTGTCCTGCAGAAGACTCTCTGCAGTTTGGAGCTTCTCACAACTCCCATCGTGGGAAAACCCCCATGGCCTCGTGATGCCCCCCCATTCATAAAGGGGCCATCAGGGACAGAAACTCCAACCTGAGCGATCGTCTGATCCTCGCCCTGACTTCAGATGCACGAGATCTCGATTCAGGTCTGTACATTCTGCCTGCCATGGCCTCACCCAGAAATCTAAGCCTAGCTTGTGTTCTCAGACTTTGGTCGTCAGACTACTGCCCCACAAGCCCTCCAGTTTGGCAATCCAGAACTACAATGCAGCACCCTGCCCGCCCTCCAGAAGAAAAACATTGCCCTCTGGGGCTACCCAGTAACCCCAAATGAGGATCAACCTGCACCGACCTTGGCTGTACCCCAAATACATAGGCTGACCAGGGCACTAATGCCCTTTCTGACACAGGCTGAGCCTGGACCCCCTGGCCCCTCCCAGACAGCTGGCCGCACACTGAGCACATCGAGCCGCCGTGGCCTTAGGTCGTCATTCCTTCCCAACCTCGGTTTTCAGGTTTCAGAACCTAGACCTTATCTCCAGTCACTGCCCAGGGTTGAAGGTGATGCAGAAATCAGAACTCCTTCCCCATGGCAAGAAACCTTGTGGTTGGCATGTTGTCCAACGTTCAGTGTAGTTGAAACCAGTGTGGCCCATGATGCCCTGCCCATGCTCGCCGGCCACTTTGGTCACAAACGCACATTGTGACCCTCAGGTTGAGCCCAGTCCTCAAGTAAGGCCAGTCAGTGGCTAGATGAAGAGATAACATATTGGGCTTCCCATGCCCCTAGGCCCCAATTTTTAACCATAGTTCGGGTTGTCCCTTCAGTCTTCCCCACGGCTTTGCTTTGGAATTCCAATTTATGTGGGACACCTGAGGTAACAAAACTGAAATGAGTCCACCCATCCCACATATTGACGTAAAGCAATTGGGAATCGGGCCAAATCCTCAGAGAAGAAGATTCGTCCATGGCCCATGAGGCCTCCCCGACATTCCACGGCCATCGCTGATACAAAATCCAGAGACAAAAGCCTGAGCAAGCGCCTCAGACTCCCACTTTCTTCATATCCTGAAGAGTTCTTCTCATGGTTTGTAGATCGGGCCTGCCATACCTACGTCCCCAAACCTAAGCTGAGTTTGTGTTTTCAGACTTCTGTCCTCAAAGTCTTGGGCCACACTCCCTCCAGGCTGGGTCCCTGGAGCCACACATTAGGACTGTGCCTACCAATCCATGGGAATTCTGCCCATTCCATGGTCCAAAATCGTACAAATTAGGAGAAACCTCCAAAGTCCCTGAGGCCATCCCAATAGTGTAGGTCTCCCAGAACAAACCAGGGCTGTCTGACACCAGCTGATAATCGACCTCCACTCATACCATAGATGGATGTCCCCAGAGAAGAAATTGAACCAGACAGGACCCTAGGCTATAATAGGATCCATTGCTTTGGGTTACAGGCATGTGTCCTCAAAAGCCTGATTCCAATACGTGCATAGGAGTTTTCCTGAGGCACCCATCAGAACTCATCTCGTCTCCACAAGGAAACCTGTGCATGGGAGCCATGTCCAAAGCTTAGGAGAGTACTTCAGGTTCCCGGTGCCACCGCCCTATTCCAAGGCCCTCATGGACACAAAAACACATTAGGACCCATCCTCAGGAAAGTCCATTTCAACTCAGCCACCCCTGTTGCTCCGGCAGAGCCATCAGATCTAAACTGTCTTGTTGCTAGGAGAGAATTGGAATGCGAGGCGGGCTCCCTGCATCCATCCGCGAACGGTGCTCTGGAGTCATTCCATATGGGATGTCCTGGAGCTGTCCAACAGGTCTCAATTGTCCCGCAGAAGGAATCCTTGAAGGGGGCATCCCACAACTCCCAACGTGGGAAAACCTCAATGGCCCCGAGATTCCTCTCCCTTCATGAAGCGGACGTCATGCACAGAAACTCCAACCTGAGCCAACGTCTGATCCTCGCCCTGACTTCAGATGCATGAGATATTGGTTCAGATCTGCAGGGGGTACCTGCCGTGCCCTCACCCTGAAACCAAGTCTAGCTTGTCTTCTCAGACTTCCGTCCTCACACTCCTGGCCACGATGCCCTCAAGTTTGGCAATTCCGGACCCACAATGCAGCACTCTGCCTGCCCTCTAGAAAAAAAATTGTTGCATCAGGAGCTGCCCAGGCAGCTTAAATGAGGATAAACCTACACAGCACTCTACGTTACCCAATTAGATAGTCTAACCTGGGCACTAATGCACTGTCGAACACAACCTGAGCCCGGACCTCCTGACCAATACCCAGAAAGCTGACCGCACACTGAGCACATAAAAACCACCATGGCCTTAGGTCATCATCTCTTCCCTACCTCCGTTTTCAGGCTTCAGAACCGAGACCTTATCTCCAATCACTGCACAGCGGTGTGTCTGATGCAGAAATCAGAACTCTTCCTGACCCATGGCAAGAACCCTTGTGGTTGGCACGTTGTCCAACGTTCAGTGTAGGAGAAACCAGCATTCACCCTGAGGCCCCGCCCATTCTTGAGTGCGACGAGGGCATACATACGCATTGTGACCCTCAGCATGAGTCCTGTCCTCTAGTAAGTCCTCTCAGTGGCTGGACCATTAGATGTCATAATGGGCTTGACATGTCCCTAGGCCCCAATTTTTAACCAGATTTCTGATTGTCCAGTCGCCCCTCCCCAGGGTTCCAGTCTGGAATCCCTCATTTGGTGGGACACCTGAGGTTAAAAAAGAAAACAACAACAACAACAAAAAAAAACGGACTTCTTCCAGCCCACAAAATGACCCCAAACTCTTTGGACGGGGCCAAACCACCAGAGAGTAAGACTCGTCCATTTCCCATGAAGTCACCCAGAAATTCCACGACCATGAGTGGCACGATATCCAGAGACAAAAACTTGAGCAGGAGCCTCACACTCGCCCTTCTTTCAAATCCCGAAGAGTTCTCCTCATGGTCTGTAGGTCAGTCCTGCCATACCTACGACCCGAAACATAAGCCGAGTTTGTGTTTTCAGACAACTGTCCAAACAGCCCTGGGCTACACAATCTACAGGCTCAGGCCCCTGGAGCCAAAACTGAGAACTGTACTTGCCCTCTCCAAGGGAATTGTGTGTGCCCATTCCAATGGCCACAACCCTACTAATAGGATAAAACTCCAAAGTCCCTGATCCATCTCAATAGTGGTGGCTTCCCAGGAAAAATAGGGGCATTCTGAGCCCAACTGAGCACCTACCTGCACTCAGACCCATAGACAGATGTCCCCAGAGGTAAAAAGGAAAGAACAGGCCCCTAGCACTAATCAGATCCATTGCTTTGGTTTCCAGGCATCTCTCCTCAGAGGCCTGGATATCAAAACAGCACATAGCTGTTTCTTGACTCACCCATCAGAAAACATCTCATCTACACATGGGAAACTTGCACGTTGGAGCTGTGTCAAAGCCTCTGCTTAAAAGAACCCTTTAGGGCCCCAGTGCCACCGCTTCATTCCAAGGTCTCCATAGACACAAAAGCACATTAGGACCCATCCCCAGGGGTGTCCATTTCAACTCAGCGTCCTCGGTTGCTCCCCACAGATCCAGGAGATCTAACCTGTCTTGTTGCTAGGAGGCAATTGGAATGCGAGGTGGGCTACCCAGCCATCCATCCTTAGAACCCTGCTCAGAATCATTGGCCTGGACCCAAACAACAGGTCTCAATTGTCCTGCAGAAGACTCTCTGCAGTTTGGAGCTTCTCACAACTCCCATCGTGGGAAAACCCCCATGGCCTCGTGATGCCCCCCCATTCATAAAGGGGCCATCAGGGACAGAAACTCCAACCTGAGCGATCGTCTGATCCTCGCCCTGACTTCAGATGCACGAGATCTCGATTCAGGTCTGTACATTCTGCCTGCCATGGCCTCACCCAGAAATCTAAGCCTAGCTTGTGTTCTCAGACTTTGGTCGTCAGACTACTGCCCCACAAGCCCTCCAGTTTGGCAATCCAGAACTACAATGCAGCACCCTGCCCGCCCTCCAGAAGAAAAACATTGCCCTCTGGGGCTACCCAGTAACCCCAAATGAGGATCAACCTGCACCGACCTTGGCTGTACCCCAAATACATAGGCTGACCAGGGCACTAATGCCCTTTCTGACACAGGCTGAGCCTGGACCCCCTGGCCCCTCCCAGACAGCTGGCCGCACACTGAGCACATCGAGCCGCCGTGGCCTTAGGTCGTCATTCCTTCCCAACCTCGGTTTTCAGGTTTCAGAACCTAGACCTTATCTCCAGTCACTGCCCAGGGTTGAAGGTGATGCAGAAATCAGAACTCCTTCCCCATGGCAAGAAACCTTGTGGTTGGCATGTTGTCCAACGTTCAGTGTAGTTGAAACCAGTGTGGCCCATGATGCCCTGCCCATGCTCGCCGGCCACTTTGGTCACAAACGCACATTGTGACCCTCAGGTTGAGCCCAGTCCTCAAGTAAGGCCAGTCAGTGGCTAGATGAAGAGATAACATATTGGGCTTCCCATGCCCCTAGGCCCCAATTTTTAACCATAGTTCGGGTTGTCCCTTCAGTCTTCCCCACGGCTTTGCTTTGGAATTCCAATTTATGTGGGACACCTGAGGTAACAAAACTGAAATGAGTCCACCCATCCCACATATTGACGTAAAGCAATTGGGAATCGGGCCAAATCCTCAGAGAAGAAGATTCGTCCATGGCCCATGAGGCCTCCCCGACATTCCACGGCCATCGCTGATACAAAATCCAGAGACAAAAGCCTGAGCAAGCGCCTCAGACTCCCACTTTCTTCATATCCTGAAGAGTTCTTCTCATGGTTTGTAGATCGGGCCTGCCATACCTACGTCCCCAAACCTAAGCTGAGTTTGTGTTTTCAGACTTCTGTCCTCAAAGTCTTGGGCCACACTCCCTCCAGGCTGGGTCCCTGGAGCCACACATTAGGACTGTGCCTACCAATCCATGGGAATTCTGCCCATTCCATGGTCCAAAATCGTACAAATTAGGAGAAACCTCCAAAGTCCCTGAGGCCATCCCAATAGTGTAGGTCTCCCAGAACAAACCAGGGCTGTCTGACACCAGCTGATAATCGACCTCCACTCATACCATAGATGGATGTCCCCAGAGAAGAAATTGAAACAGACAGGACCCTAGGCTATAATAGGATCCATTGCTTTGGGTTACAGGCATGTGTCCTCAAAAGCCTGATTCCAATACGTGCATAGGGGTTTTCCTGAGGCACCCATCAGAACTCATCTCGTCTCCACAAGGAAACCTGTGCATGGGAGCCATGTCCAAAGCTTAGGAGAGTACTTCAGGTTCCCGGTGCCACCGCCCTATTCCAAGGCCCTCATGGACACAAAAACACATTAGGACCCATCCTCAGGAAAGTCCATTTCAACTCAGCCACCCCTGTTGCTCCGGCAGAGCCATCAGATCTAAACTGTCTTGTTGCTAGGAGAGAATTGGAATGCGAGGCGGGCCCCCTGCATCCATCCGCGAACGGTGCTCTGGAGTCATTCCATATGGGATGTCCTGGAGCTGTCCAACAGGTCTCAATTGTCCCGCAGAAGGAATCCTTGAAGGGGGCATCCCACAACTCCCAACGTGGGAAAACCTCAATGGCCCCGAGATCCTCTCCCTTCATGAAGCGGACGTCATGCACAGAATCTCCAACCTGAGCCAACGTCTGATCCTCGCCCTGACTTCAGATGCATGAGATATTGGTTCAGATCTGCAGGGGGTACCTGCCGTGCCCTCACCCTGAAACCAAGTCTAGCTTGTCTTCTCAGACTTCCGTCCTCACACTCCTGGCCACGATGCCCTCAAGTTTGGCAATTCCGGACCCACAATGCAGCACTCTGCCTGCCCTCTAGAAAAAAAATTGTTGCATCAGGAGCTGCCCAGGCAGCTTAAATGAGGATAAACCTACACAGCACTCTACGTTACCCAATTAGATAGTCTAACCTGGGCACTAATGCACTGTCGAACACAACCTGAGCCCGGACCTCCTGACCAATACCCAGAAAGCTGACCGCACACTGAGCACATAAAAACCGCCATGGCCTTAGGTCATCATCTCTTCCCTACCTCCGTTTTCAGGCTTCAGAACCGAGACCTTATCTCCAATCACTGCACAGCGGTGTGTCTGATGCAGAAATCAGAACTCTTCCTGACCCATGGCAAGAACCCTTGTGGTTGGCACGTTGTCCAACGTTCAGTGTAGGAGAAACCAGCATTCACCCTGAGGCCCCGCCCATTCTTGAGTGCGACGAGGGCATACATACGCATTGTGACCCTCAGCATGAGTCCTGTCCTCTAGTAAGTCCTCTCAGTGGCTGGACCATTAGATGTCATAATGGGCTTGACATGTCCCTAGGCCCCAATTTTTAACCAGATTTCTGATTGTCCAGTCGCCCCTCCCCAGGACTTTACTTTGGAATCCCTCATTTGGTGGGACACCTGAGGTTAAAAAAGAAAACAACAACAACAACAACAACAACAACAAAACGGACTTCTTGCAGCCCACAGAATGACCCCAAACTCTTTGGACAGGGCCAAACCACCAGAGAGTACGACTCGTCGATTTCCCATGAAGTCACCCAGAAATTCCACGACCATGAGTGACACGATATCCAGAGACAAAAACTTGAGCAGGAGCCTCACACTCGCCCTTTTTTCAAATCCCGAAGAGTTCTCCTCATGATCTGTAGGTCCGTCCTGCAATACCTAAGACCGAAACATAAGCCGAGTTTGTGTTTTCAGACAACTGTCCAAACAGCCCTGGCCTACACAACCTACAGGCTCAGGCCTCTGGAGCCAAACCTGAGGACTGTACTTGCCCTCTCCAAGGGAATTGTGTGTGCCCATTCCAATGGCCACAACCCTTCGAATAGGATAAACCTCCAAAGTCCCTGATCCATCTCAATAGTGGTGGCTTCCCAGGAAAAACAGGGGCAATCTGAGCCCAACTGAGCACAAACCTGCACTCAGACCCATAGACAGATGTCCCCAGAGGTAAAAAGGAAAGAACAGGCCCCTAGGCACTAATCAGATCCATTGATTTGGTTTCCAGGAATCTCTCCTCAGACGCCTGGATATCAAAACAACATATAGCTGTTTCTTGACTCACCCAACAGAAAACATCTCATCTACACATGGGAAACTTGCACGTTGGAGCTATGTCAAACCCTCTGTTTAAAAGAACCCTTTAGGGCCCCAGTGCCACCGCTTCATTCCAAGGTCTCCATAGACACAAAAGCACATTAGGACACGTCCCCAGGGGTATCCATTTCAACTCAGCGTCCTCGGTTGCTCCCCACAGATCCAGGAGATCTAAACTGTCTTGTTTCTAGGAGAAAATTGGAATGCGAGGATGGCTACCCAGCCATCCATCCTTAGAACCCTGCTCAGAATCATTGGCCTGGAGCCAAACAACAGGTCTCAAATGTCCTGCAGAAGACTCTCTGCAGTTTGGAGCTTCTCACAACTCCCATCGTGGGAAAACCCCCATGGCCTCGTGGTGCACCCCATTCATGAAGGGGCCATCAGGGACAGAAACTCCAATCTGAGCGATCGTCTGATCCTCGCCCTGACTTCAGATGCACGAGATCTCGATTCAGGTCTGTACATTCTGCCTGCCATGGCCTCACCCAGTAACCTAAGCCTAGCTTGTGTTCTCAGACTTTGGTCGTCAGACTACTGCCCCACAAGCCCTCCAGTTTGGCAATCCAGAACTACAATGCAGCACCCTGCCCGCCCTCCAGAATAAAAACATTGCCCTCTGGGGCTACCCAGTAACCCCAAATGAGGATCAACCTGAACCGACCTTGGCTGTACCCCAAATACATAGGCTGACCAGGGCACTAATGCCCTTTCTGACACAGGCTGAGCCTGGACCCCTCTGGCCCCTCCCAGACAGCTGGCCGCACACTGAGCACATCGAGCCACCGTGGCCTTAGGTCGTCATCCCTTCCCAACCTCGGTTTTCAGGTTTCAGAACCTAGACCTTATCTCCAATCACTGCACAGGGTTGATGGTGATGCAGAAATCAGAACTCCTTCCCCATGGCAAGAAACCTTGTGGTTGGCATGTCGTCCAACGTTCAGTGTAGTTGAAACCAGTGTGGCCCATGATGCCCTGCCCATGCTCGCCGGCCACTTTGGTCACAAATGCACATTGTGACCCTCAGGCTGAGCCCAGTCCTCAAGTAAGGCCAGTCAGTGGTTGGATGAAGAGATAACATATTGGGCTTGCCATGGCCCTAGGCCCCAATTTTTAACCATAGTTCGGGTTGTCCCTTCAGTCTTCCCCACGGCTTTGCTTTGGAATTCCAATTTAGGTGGGACACCTGAGGTAACAATACTGAAATGAGTACACCCATCCCACAGATTGACGACAAGCAATTGGGAATTGGGCCAAATCCTCAGAGAGGAAGATTCGTCCATGGCCCATGAGGCCTCCCCGACATTGCACAGCCATTGCTGATACAAAATCCAGAGAGAAAAGCCTGAGCAAGCGCCTCAGAATCGCACTTTCTTCAAATCCTGAAGAGTTCTTCTCATGGTTTGTAGATCGGGCCTGCCATACCTACGTCCCCAAACCTAAGCTGAGTTTGTGTTTTCAGACTTCTGTCCTCAAAGTCTTGGGCCATACTCCCTCCAGGCTGGGTTTCTGGAGCCACACATTAGGACTGTGCCTACCAATCCATGGGAATTCTGCCAATTCCATGGTCCAAAATCATACAAATTAGGAGAAACCTCCAAAGTCCCTGAGGCCATCCCAATAGTGTAGGTCACCCGGAACAAACAAGGGATGTCTGACAACAGCTGATAATCGACCTCCACTCATACCATTGATGGATGTCCCCAGAGAAGAAGATTGAAACAGACAGGACCCTAGGCCATAATAGGATCCAGTGCTTTGGGTTACAAGCATGTGTCCTCAAAAGCCTGATTCCAATACGAGCATAGGCGTTTTCCTGAGGCACCCATCAGAACTCATCTCGTCTCCACAAGGAAACCTGTGCATGGGAGCCATGTCCACAGCTTAGCAGAGTACTTCAGTGTCCCAGTGCCACCGCCACATTCCAAGGCCCTCATGGATACAAAAACACATTAGGACCCATCCTCAGGAAAGTCCATTTCAACTCAGCCACCCCTGTTGCTCCGGCAGAGCCATCAGATCTAAACTGTCTTGCTATTAGGTGATAATTGGAATGCGAGGCAGGCTTCCCAGGCATCCATCCGCGAACGGAGCTCTGGAGTCATTCCATATCGGATGTCTGGAGCTGTCCAACAGGTCTTAATTGTCCCGCAGAAGGAATCCTTGAAGGGGGCATCCCACAACTCCCAACGTGGGAAAACCTCAATGGCCTCGAGATTCCGCTCCCTTCATGAAGCGGCCGTCATGCACAGAAACTCCAACCAGAGCCAACGGCTGATCCTCGCCCTGACTTCAGATGCATGAGATATTGGTTCAGATCGGCAGGGGGTACCTGCCGTGCCCTGTCCCTGAAACCCAAGTCTAGCTTGTCTTCTCAGACTTCCGTCCTCACACTCCTGGCCCCGAAGCCCTCAAGTGTGGCAATTCCGGACCTACAATGCAGCACCCTGCCTGCCCTCTAGAAAAAAAATGATTGCCTCATGAGCTGCCCAGGCACCTTAAATGAGGAAAACCTACACAGCACTCGACTTTACCCAAATTATATAGTCTAACCTGGGCACTAATGCACTGTCGAACACAACCTGAGCCCGGACCTCCTGACAAACACCCAGAAAGCTGACCGCACATTGAGCACATAAAACCCGCCATGGCCTTAGGTCTTCATCTCTTTCCTACCTCAGTTTTCAGGCTTCAGAACCGAGACCTTATCTCCAATCACTGCCCAGGGGTGAGTGTGATGCAGAAATCAGAACTCCTCCTTACCCATGGCAAGAACCCTTGTGGTTGGCACGTTGTCCAACGTTCAGTGTAGGAGAAACCAGCATTCACCCTGAGGCCCCGCCCATTCTTGAGTGCGACGAGGGCATACACACGCATTGTGACCCTCAGCATGAGTCCTGTCCTCTAGTATGTCCTCTCAGTGGCTGGACCATTAGATGTCATAATGGGCTTGACATATCCCTAGGCCCCAATTTTTAACCAGATTTCTGATTGTCCAGTCGCCCCTCCCCAGGGCTCTACTCTGGAATCCCTCATTTGGTGGGACACCTGAGGTTAAAAACAACAACAACAACAACAAAAACAACAACAACAACAACAACAACAAAAACGGACTTCCTCCAGCCCACAGAATGACCCCAAACTCTTTGGACGGGCCAAACCACCAGAGAGTAAGACTCCTCCATTTCCCATGAAGTCACCCGGCAATTTCACGACCATGAGTGACACGATATCCAGAGACAAAAACTTGAGCAGGAGCCTCACACTAGCCCTTCTTTCAAATCCCGAAGAGTTCTCCTCATGGTCTGTAGGTCAGTCCTTCCATACCTATGACCCGAAACATAAGCCGAGTTTGTGTTTTCAGACAACTGTCCAAACAGCCCTGGCCTACACAACCTACAGGCTCAGGCCCCTGGCGCCAAACCTGAGGACTGTACTTGCCCTCTCCAAGGGAATTGTGTGTGCCCATTCCAATGGCCACAACCCTTCTAATAGGATAAACCTCCAAAGTCCCTGATCCATCTCAATAGTGGTGGCTTCCCAGGAAAAACAGGGGCAATCTGAGCCCAACTGAGCACCTACCTGCACTCAGACCCATAGACAGATGTCCCCAGAGGTAAAAAGGAAAGAACAGGCCCCTAGGCACTAATCAGATCCATTGCTTTGGTTTCCAGGCATCTCTCCTCAGAGGACTGGATTTCAAAAGCAGCTCCAGCTGTTTCTTGACTCACCGATCAGAAAACATCTCATCTACACATGGGAAACTTGCACGTTGGAGCTGTGTCAAAGCCTCTGTTTTTGAGAACCCTTTAGGGCGCCAGTGCCACCGCTTCATTCCAAGGTCTCCATAGACACAAAAGCACATTAGTACCCATCCCCAGGGTTGTCCATTTCAACTCAGCGTCCTCGGTTGCTCCCCACAGATCCAGGAGATCTAACCTGTCTTGTTGCTAGGAGGCAATTGGAATGCGAGGTGGGATACCCAGCCATCCATCCTTAGAACCCTGCTCAGAATCATTGGCCTGGAGCCAAACAACAGGTCTCAATTGTCCTGCAGAAGACTATCTGCAGTTTGGAGCTTCTCACAACTCCCATCGTGGGAAAACCCCCATGGCCTCGCGATGCCCCCCCATTCATGAAGGGGCCATCAGGGACAGAAACTCCAACCTGAGCGATCGTCTGATCCTCGCCCTGACTTCAGATTCACGAGATCTCGATTCAGGTCTGTAGATTGTGCCTGCCATGGCCTCACCCAGAAACCTAAGCCTAGCTTGTGTTCTCAGACTTTGGTCGTCAGACTACTGGCCCACAAGCCCTCCAGTTTGGCAATCCAGAACTACAACGCAGCACTCTGACTGCCCTCCAGAAGAAAAACATTGTCCTCTGGGGCTACCCAGTAACCCCAAATGAGGATCAACCTGCACCGACCATGGCTGTAACCCAAATACATAGGCTGACCAGGACACTGATGCCCTTTCTGACACAGCCTGAGCCTGGACCTCTTGGCAACTCCCAGACAGCTGGCCGCACACTGAGCACATCGAGCCGCCGTGGCCTTAGGTCGTCATCCCTTCCGAACCTCGGTTTTCAGGTTTCAGAACCTAGACCTTATCTCCTATCTCTGCCCAGTGTTGAAGGTGATGCAGAAATCAGAACTCCATCCCCATGGCAAGAAACCTTGTGGTTGGCATGTTGTCCAACGTTCAGTGTAGTTGAAACCAATGTGGCCCATGATGCCCCGCCCATGCTCGCGGGCCACATTGGTCACAAACCCACATTGTGACCCTCAGGCTGAGCCCAGTCCTCAAGTAAGGCCACTCAGTGGCTGGATGAAGAGATAACATATTGGGCTTGCCATGCCCCTAGGCCCCAATTTTTAACCATAGTTCGGGTTGTCCCTTCAGTCTTCCACACGGCTTTGCTTTGGAATTCCTCTTTGGTGGGACACCTGAGGTAACAAACCTGAAAGGAGACACCCCATCCCACAGATTGACGAAAAGCAATTGGGAATCGGGCCAAATCCTCAGAGAGGAAGATTCGTCCATGGCCCATGAGGCCTCCCCGACATTCCACGGCCATCGCTGATACAAAATCCAGAGACAAAAGCCTGAGCAAGCGCCTCAGACTCCCACTTTCTTCATATCCAAATGAGTTCTTCTCATGGTTTGTAGATCGGGCCTGGCATACCTACGTCCCCAAACCTAAGCTGAGTTTGTGTTTTCAGACTTCTGTCCTCAAAGTCTTGGGCCACACTCCCTCCAGGCTGGGTCCCTGGAGACACACATTAGGACTGTGCCTACCAATCCATGGGAATTCTGCCCATTCCATGGTCCAAAATCGTACAAATTAGGAGAAAGCTCCAAAGTGCCTGAGGCCATCCCAATAGTGTAGGGCTCCCAGAACAAACAAGGACTGTCTGACACCAGCTGATAATCGACCTCCACTCATACCATAGATGGATGTCCCCAGAGAAGAAATTGAACCAGACAGGACACTAGGCTATAATAGGATCCATTGATTTGGGTTACAGGCATGTGTCCTCAAAAGCCTGATTCCATTACGAGCATAGGGGTTTTCCTGAGGCACCCATCAGAACTCATCTCGTCTCCCAAGGAACCTGTGCATGGGAGCCATGTCCAAAGCTTAGGAGAGTACTTCAGGGTCCCGGTGCCACCGCCCCATTCCAAGGCCCTCATGGACACAAAAACACATTAGGACCCATCCTCAGGAAAGTCCATTTCAACTCAGCCACCTCGGTTGCTCCGGCAGAGCCATCAGATCTAAACTGTCTTGTTGCTAGGAGAGATTTGGAATGCGAGGCGGGCTTCCCAGGCATCCATCCACGAACGGTGCTCTGGAGTCATCCTTATGGGATGTCCTGGAGCTGTCCAACAGGTCTCAATTGTCCCGCAGAAGGAATCCTTGAAGGGGGCATCCCACAACTCCCAACGTGGGAAATCCTCAATGGCCCCGAGATTCTGCTCCCTTCATGAAGCGGCCATCATGCACAGAAACTCCAACCTGAGCCAACGTCTGATCCTCGCCCTGACTTCAGATGCATGAGATATTGGTACAGATCTGCAGGGGGTACCTGCTGTGCCCTCACCCTGAAACCCAAGTCTAGCTTGTCTTCTCAGACTTCCGTCCTCACACTCCTGGCCCCGATGCCCTCAAGTTTGGCAATTCCCAACCCACAATGCAGCACTCTGCCTGCCCTCTAGAAAAAAAATTGTTGCATCATGAGCTGCCCAGGCAGCTTACATGAGGATAAACCTACAGGGAACTCGACTGTACCCAAATTATATAGTCTAACTTGGGCACTAATGCACTGTCGAACACAACCTGAGCCCGGACCTCCTGACCAATACCCAGAATGCTGACCGCACACTGAGCACATAAAACCCGCCATGGCCTTAGGTCTTCATCTCTTTCCTACCTCAGTTTTCAGGCTTCAGAACCGAGACCTTATCTCCAATCACTTCCCAGGGGTGAGTGTGATGCAGAAATCAGAACTCCTCCTTACCCATGGCAAGAACCCTTGTGGTTGGCACGTTGTCCAACGTTCAGTGTAGGAGAAACCAGCATTCACCCTGAGGCCCCGCCCATTCTTGAGTGCGACGAGGGCATACACACGCATTGTGACCCTCAGCATGAGTCCTGTCCTCTAGTAAGTCCTCTCAGTGGCTGGACCATTAGATGTCATAATGGGCTTGACATATCCCTAGGCCCCAATTTTTAACCAGATTTCTGATTGTCCAGTCGCCCCTCCCCAGGGCTCTACTCAGGAATCCCTCATTTGGTGGGACACCTGAGGTTAAAAGCAACAACAACAACAACAACAACACCAACAACAACAACAACAAAAACGGACTTCCTCCAGCCCACAGAATGACCCCAAACTCTTTGGACGGGCCAAACCACCAGAGAGTAAGACGCCTCCATTTCCCATGAAGTCACCCGGCAATTTCACGACCATGAGTGACACGATATCCAGAGACAAAAACTTGAGCAGGAGCCTCACACTCGCCCTTCTTTCAAATCCCGAAGAGTTCTCCTTATGGTCTGTAGGTCAGTCCTGCCATACCTATGACCCGAAACATAAGCCGAGTTTGTGTTTTCAGACAACTGTCCAAACAGCCCTGGCCTACACAACCTACAGGCTCAGGCCCCTGGCGCCAAACCTGAGGACTGTACTTGCCCTCTCCAAGGGAATTGTGTGTGCCCATTCCAATGGCCACAACCCTTCTAATAGGATAAACCTCCAAAGTCCCTGATCCATCTCAATAGTGGTGGCTTCCCAGGAAAAACAGGGGCAATCTGAGCCCAACTGAGCACCTACCTGCACTCAGACCCATAGACAGATGTCCCCAGAGGTAAAAAGGAAAGAACAGGCCCCTAGGCACTAATCAGATCCATTGCTTTGGTTTCCAGGCATCTCTCCTCAGAGGACTGGATTTCAAAAGCAGCTCCAGCTGTTTCTTGACTCACCGATCAGAAAACATCTCATCTACACATGGGAAACTTGCACGTTGGAGCTGTGTCAAAGCCTCTGTTTAGGAGAACCCTTTAGGGCGCCAGTGCCACCGCTTCATTCCAAGGTCTCCATAGACACAAAAGCACATTAGTACCCATCCCCAGGGTTGTCCATTTCAACTCAGCGTCCTCGGTTGCTCCCCACAGATCCAGGAGATCTAACATGTCTTGTTGCTAGGAGGCAATTGGAATGCGAGGTGGGATACCCAGCCATCCATCCTTAGAATCCTGCTCAGAATCATTGGCCTGGAGCCAAACAACAGGTCTCAATTGTCCTGCAGAAGACTCTCTGCAGTTTGGAGCTTCTCACAACTCCCATCGTGGGAAAACCCCCATGGCCTCGCGATGCCCCCCCATTCATGAAGGGGCCATCAGGGACAGAAACTCCAACCTGAGCGATCGTCTGATCCTCGCCCTGACTTCAGATTCACGAGATCTCGATTCAGGTCTGTAGATTGTGCCTGCCATGGCCTCACCCAGAAACCTAAGCCTAACTTGTGTTCTCAGACTTTGGTCGTCAGACTACTGGCCCACAAGCCCTCCAGTTTGGCAATCCAGAACTACAACGCAGCACTCTGACTGCCCTCCAGAAGAAAAACATTGTCCTCTGGGGCTACCCAGTAACCCCAAATGAGGATCAACCTGCACCGACCATGGCTGTAACCCAAATACATAGGCTGACCAGGACACTGATGCCCTTTCTGACACAGCCTGAGCCTGGACCTCTTGGCAACTCCCAGACAGCTGGCCGCACACTGAGCACATCGAGCCGCCGTGGCCTTAGGTCGTCATCCCTTCCGAACCTCGGTTTTCAGGTTTCATAACCTAGACCTTATCTCCTATCACTGCCCAGTGTTGAAGGTGATGCAGAAATCAGAACTCCTTCCCCATGGCAAGAAACCTTGTGGTTGGCATGTTGTCCAACGTTCAGTGTAGTTGAAACCAATGTGGCCCATGATGCCCCGCCCATGCTCGCGGGCCACATTGGTCACAAACCCACATTGTGACCCTCAGGCTGAGCCCAGTCCTCAAGTAAGGCCACTCAGTGGCTGGATGAAGAGATAACATATTGGGCTTGCCATGCCCCTAGGCCCCAATTTTTAACCATAGTTCGGGTTGTCCCTTCAGTCCTCCACACGGCTTTGCTTTGGAATTCCTCTTTTGGTGGGACACCTGATGTAACAAACCTGAAAGGAGACCCCCCATCCCACAGATTGACGAAAAGCAATTGGGAATCGGGCCAAATCCTCAGAGAGGAAGATTCGTCCATGGCCCATGAGGCCTCCCCGACATTCCACGGCCATCGCTGATACAAAATCCAGAGACAAAAGCCTGAGCAAGCGCCTCAGACTCCCACTTTCTTCATATCCAAAAGAGTTCTTCTCATGGTTTGTAGATCGGGCCTGCCATACCTACGTCCCCAAACCTAAGCTGAGTTTGTGTTTTCAGACTTCTGTCCTCAAAGTCTTGGGCCACACTCCCTCCAGGCTGGGTCCCTGGAGACACACATTAGGACTGTGCCTACCAATCCATGGGAATTCTGCCCATTCCATGGTCCAAAATCGTACAAATTAGGAGAAAGCTCCAAAGTCCCTGAGGCCATCCCAATAGTGTAGGGCTCCCAGAACAAACAAGGACTGTCTGACACCAGCTGATAATCGACCTCCACTCATACCATAGATGGATGTCCCCAGAGAAGAAATTGAACCAGACAGGACACTAGGCTATAATAGGATCCATTGATTTGGGTTACAGGCATGTGTCCTCAAAAGCCTGATTCCATTACGAGCATAGGGGTTTTCCTGAGGCACCCATCAGAACTCATCTCGTCTCCCAAGGAACCTGTGCATGGGAGCCATGTCCAAAGCTTAGGAGAGTACTTCAGGGTCCCGGTGCCACCGCCCCATTCCAAGGCCCTCATGGACACAAAAACACATTAGGACCCATCCTCAGGAAAGTCCATTTCAACTCAGCCACCTCGGTTGCTCCGGCAGAGCCATCAGATCTAAACTGTCTTGTTGCTAGGAGAGAATTGGAATGCGAGGCGGGCTTCCCAGGCATCCATCCACGAACGGTGCTCTGGAGTCATCCATATGGGATGTCCTGGAGCTGTCCAACAGGTCTCAATTGTCCCGCAGAAGGAATCCTTGAAGGGGGCATCCCACAACTCCCAACGTGGGAAAACCTCAATGGCCCCGAGATTCTGCTCCCTTCATGAAGCGGCCATCATGCACAGAAACTCCAACCTGAGCCAACGTCTGATCCTCGCCCTGACTTCAGATGCATGAGATATTGGTACAGATCTGCAGGGGGTACCTGCTGTGCCCTCACCCTGAAACCCAAGTCTAGCTTGTCTTCTCAGACTTCCGTCCTCACACTCCTGGCCCCGATGCCCTCAAGTTTGGCAATTCCCAACCCACAATGCAGCACTCTGCCTGCCCTCTAGAAAAAAAATTGTTGCCTCATGAGCTGCCCAGGCAGCTTACATGAGGATAAACCTACACAGCACTCGACGTTACCCAAATTATATAGTCTAACCTGGGCACTAATGCACTGTCGAACACAACCTGAGCCCGGACCTCCTGACCAATACCCAGAATGCTGACCGCACACTGAGCACATAAAACCCGCCATGGCCTTATGTCATAATCTCTTCCCTACCTCCGTTTTCAGGCTTCAGAACCGAGACCTTATCTCCAATCACTGCCCAGGGGTGAGTCTGATGCAGAAATCAGAACTCCTCCTTACCCATGGCAAGAACCCTTGTGGTTGGCACGTTGTCCAACGTTCAGTGTAGGAGAAACCAGCATTCACCCTGAGGCCCCGCCCATTCTTGCGTGCGACGAGGGCATACATACGCATTGTGACCCTCAGCATGAGTCCTGTCTTCTAGTAAGTCCTCTCAGTGGCTGGACCATTATATGTCATAATGGGCTTGACATGTCCCTAGGCCCCAATTTTTAACCAGATTTCTGATTGTCCAGTCGCCCCTCCCCAGGACTTTACTCTGGAATCCCTCATTTGGTGGGACACCTGAGGTTAAAAAAGAAAACAACAACAACAACAACAACAACAACAACAAAAACGGACTTCTTGCAGCCCACAGAATGACCCCAAACTCTTTGGACGGGGCCAAACCACCAGAGAGTAAGACTCGTCCATTTCCCATGAAGTCACCCAGAAATTCCACGACCATGAGTGACACGATATCCAGAGACAAAAACTTGAGCAGGAGCCTCACACTCGCCCTTTTTTCAAATCCCGAAGAGTTCTCCTCATGATCTGTAGGTCAGTCCTGCAATACCTTTGACCGAAACATAAGCCGAGTTTGTGTTTTCAGACAACTGTCCAAACAGCCCTGGGCTACACAACCTACAGGCTCAGGCCCCTGTAGCCAAACCTGAGGACAGTACTTGCCCTCTCCAAGGGAATTGTGTGTGCCCATTCCAATGGCCACAACCCTTCGAATAGGATAAACCTCCAAAGTCCCTGATCCATCTCAATAGTGGTGGCTTCCCAGGAAAAACAGGGGCAATCTGAGCCCAACTGAGCACCTACCTGCACTCAGACCCATAGACAGATGTCTCCAGAGGTAAAAAGGAAAGAACAGGCCCCTAGGCACTAATCAGATCCATTGTTTGGTTTCCAGGCATCTCTCCTCAGAGGCCTGAATATCAAAACAGCATATAGCTGTTTCTTGACTCACCCATCAGAAAACATCTCATCTACACATGGGAAACTTGCACGTTGGAGCTGTGTCAAAGGCTCTGTTTAGGAGAACCCTTTAGGGCCCCAGTGCCACCGCTTCATTCCAAGGTCTCCATAGACACAAAAGCACATTAGGACCCATCCCCAGGGGTGTCGATTTCAACTCAGCATCCTCGGTTGCTCCCCACAGATCCAGGAGATCTAACCTGTCTTGTTGCTAGGAGACAATTGGAATGCGAAGTGGGCTACCCAGCCATCCATCCTTAGAACCCTGCTCAGAATCTTTGGTCTGGAGCCAAACAACAGGTCTCAATTGTCCTGCAGAAGACTATCTGCAGTTTGGAGCTTCTCACAACTCTTAACGTTGGAAAACCCCCATGGCCTCGTGATGCCCTCCCATTCATGAAGGGGCCATCAGGGACAGAAATTCCAACCCGAGCGATCATCTGATCCTCGCCCTGACTTCAGATTCACGAGATCTCGATTCAGGTCTGTAGATTGTGTCTGCCATGGCCTCACCCAGAAACCTAAACCTAGCTTGTGTTCTCATACTTTTGTCGTCAGACTACTGGCCCACAAGCCCTCCAGTTTGGCAATCCAGAACTACAATGCAGCACTCTGCCTGCCCTCCAGAGGAAAAACATTGTCCTCTGGGTCTACCCAGTAACCCCAAATGAGGATCAACCTGCACCGACATTGGCTGTACCCCAAATACATAGGCTGACCAGGGCACTAATGCCCTTTCTGACACAGCCTAAGCCTGGACGCCCTCAGACAGCTGGCCGCACACTGAGCACATCGAGTCGCAGTGGCCTTAGGTCGTCATCTCTTCCCAACCTCGTTTTTCAGGTTTCAGAACCTAGACCTTATCTCCAATCACTGCGCAGGGTTGAAGGTGATGCAGAAATCAGAACTCCTTCCCCATGGCAAGAAACCTTGTGGTTGGCATGTTGTCCAACGTTCAGTGTAGTTGAAACCAGTGTGGCCCATGATGCCCTGCCCATGCTCGCCGGCCACTTTGGTCACAAACGCACATTGTGACCCTCAGGTTGAGCCCAGTCCTCAAGTAAGGCCAGTCAGTGGCTGGATGAAGAGATAACATATTGGGCTTCCCATGCCCCTAGGCCCCAATTTTTAACCATAGTTCGGGTTGTCCCTTCAGTCTTCCCCACGGCTTTGCTTTGGAATTCCAATTTATGTGGGACACCTGAGGTAACAAAACTGAAATGAGTCCACCCATCCCACATATTGACGTAAAGCAATTGGGAATCGGGCCAAATCCTCAGAGAAGAAGATTCGTCCATGGCCCATGAGGCCTCCCCGACATTCCACGGCCATCGCTGATACAAAATCCAGAGACAAAAGCCTGAGCAAGCGTCTCAGACTCCCACTTTCTTCATATCCTGAAGAGTTCTTCTCATGGTTTGTAGATCGGGCCTGCCATACCTACGTCCCCAAACCTAAGCTGAGTTTGTGTTTTCAGACTTCTGTCCTCAAAGTCTTGGGCCACACTCCCTCCAGGCTGGGTCCCTGGAGTCACACATTAGGACTGTGCCTACCAATCCATGGGAATTCTGCCCATTCCATGGTCCAAAATCGTACAAATTAGGAGAAACCTCCAAAGTCCCTGAGGCCATCCCAATAGTGTAGGTCTCCCAGAACAAACCAGGGATGTCTGACACCAGCTGATAATCGACCTCCACTCATACCATAGATGGATGTCCCCAGAGAAGAAATTGAACCAGACAGGACCCTAGGCTATAATAGGATCCATTGCTTTGGGTTACAGGCATGTGTCCTCAAATGCCTGATTCCAATACGTGCATAGGGGTTTTCCTGAGGCACCCATCAGAACTCATCTCGTCTCCACAAGGAAACCTGTGCATGGGAGCCATGTCCAAAGCTTAGGAGAGTACTTCAGGTTCCCGGTGCCACCGCCCTATTCCAAGGCCCTCATGGACACAAAAACACATTAGGACCCATCCTCAGGAAAGTCCATTTCAACTCAGCCACCTCGGTTGCTCCGGCAGAGCCATCAGATCTAAACTGTCTTGTTGCTAGGAGAGAATTGGAATGCGAGGCGGGCTCCCTGCATCCATCCGCGAACGGTGCTCTGGAGTCATTCCATATGGGATGTCCTGGAGCTGTCCAACAGGTCTCAATTGTCCCGCAGAAGGAATCCTTGAAGGGGGCATCCCACAACTCCCAACGTGGGAAAACCTCAATGGCCCCGAGATTCCTCTCCCTTCATGAAGCGGACGTCATGCACAGAAACTCCAACCTGAGCCAACGTCTGATCCTCGCCCTGACTTCAGATGCATGAGATATTGGTTCAGATCTGCAGGCGGTACCTGCCGTGCCCTCACCCTGAAACCAAGTCTAGCTTGTCTTCTCAGACTTCCGTCCTCACACTCCTGGCCACGATGCCCTCAAGTTTGGCAATTCCGGACCCACAATGCAGCACTCTGCCTGCCCTCTAGAAAAAAAATTGTTGCATCAGGAGCTGCCCAGGCAGCTTAAATGAGGATAAACCTACACAGCACTCTACGTTACCCAATTAGATAGTCTAACCTGGGCACTAATGCACTGTCGAACACAACCTGAGCCCGGACCTCCTGACCAATACCCAGAAAGCTGACCGCACACTGAGCACATAAAAACCGCCATGGCCTTAGGTCATCATCTCTTCCCTACCTCCGTTTTCAGGCTTCAGAACCGAGACCTTATCTCCAATCACTGCACAGCGGTGTGTCTGATGCAGAAATCAGAACTCTTCCTGACCCATGGCAAGAACCCTTGTGGTTGGCACGTTGTCCAACGTTCAGTGTAGGAGAAACCAGCATTCACCCTGAGGCCCCGCCCATTCTTGAGTGCGACGAGGGCATACATACGCATTGTGACCCTCAGCATGAGTCCTGTCCTCTAGTAAGTCCTCTCAGTGGCTGGACCATTAGATGTCATAATGGGCTTGACATGTCCCTAGGCCCCAATTTTTAACCAGATTTCTGATTGTCCAGTCGCCCCTCCCCAGGACTTTACTTTGGAATCCCTCATTTGGTGGGACACCTGAGGTTAAAAAAGAAAACAACAACAACAACAACAACAACAACAGCAACAACAAAACGGACTTCTTGCAGCCCACAGAATGACCCCAAACTCTTTGGACAGGGCCAAACCACCAGAGAGTACGACTCGTCGATTTCCCATGAAGTCACCCAGAAATTCCACGACCATGAGTGACACGATATCCAGAGACAAAAACTTGAGCAGGAGCCTCACACTCGCCCTTTTTTCAAATCCCGAAGAGTTCTCCTCATGATCTGTAGGTCCGTCCTGCAATACCTAAGACCGAAACATAAGCCGAGTTTGTGTTCAGACAACTGTCCAAACAGCCCTGGCCTACACAACCTACAGGCTCAGGCCTCTGGAGCCAAACCTGAGGACTGTACTTGCCCTCTCCAAGGGAATTGTGTGTGCCCATTCCAATGGCCACAACCCTTCGAATAGGATAAACCTCCAAAGTCCCTGATCCATCTCAATAGTGGTGGCTTCCCAGGAAAAACAGGGGCAATCTGAGCCCAACTGAGCACCTACCTGCACTCAGACCCATAGACAGATGTCCCCAGAGGTAAAAAGGAAAGAACAGGCCCCTAGGCACTAATCAGATCCATTGATTTGGTTTCCAGGAATCTCTACTCAGACGCCTGGATATCAAAACAACATATAGCTGTTTCTTGACTCACCCAACAGAAAACATCTCATCTACACATGGGAAACTTGCACGTTGGAGCTATGTCAAAGCCTCTGTTTAAAAGAACCCTTTAGGGCCCCAGTGCCACCGCTTCATTCCAAGGTCTCCATAGACACAAAAGCACATTAGGACACGTCCCCAGGGGTATCCATTTCAACTCAGCGTCCTCGGTTGCTCCCCACAGATCCAGGAGATCTAACCTGTCTTGTTTCTAGAAGAAAATTGGAATGCGAGGATGGCTACCCAGCCATCCATCCTTAGAACCCTGCTCAGAATCATTGGCCTAGAGCCAAACAACAGGTCTCAATTGTCCTGCAGAAGACTCTCTGCAGTTTGGAGCTTCTCACAACTCCCATCGTGGGAAAACCCCCATGGCCTCGTGATGCACCCCATTCATGAAGGGGCCATCAGGGACAGAAACTCCAATCTGAGCGATCGTCTGATCCTCGCCCTGACTTCAGATGCACGAGATCTCGATTCAGGTCTGTACATTCTGCCTGCCATGGCCTCACCCAGTAACCTAAGCCTAGCTTGTGTTCTCAGACTTTGGTCGTCAGACTACTGCCCCACAAGCCCTCCAGTTTGGCAATCCAGAACTACAATGCAGCACCCTGCCCGCCCTCCATAAGAAAAACATTGTCCTCTGGGGCTACCCAGTAACCCCAAATGAGGATCAACCTGCACCGACATTGGCTGTACCCCAAATACATAGGCTGACCAGGGCACTAATGCCCTTTCTGACACAGCCTGAGCCTGGACCCCCTGGCCCCTCCCAGACAGCTGGCCACACACTGAGCACATCGAGCCGCCGTGGCCTTAGGTCGTCATTCCTTCCCAACCTCGGTTTTCAGGTTTCAGAACCTAGACCTTATCTCCAATCACTGCCCAGGGTTGAAGGTGATGCAGAAATCAGAACTCCTTCCCCATGGCAAGAAACCTTGTGGTTGGCATGTTGTCCAACGTTCAGTGTAGTTGAAACCAGTGTGGCCCATGAGGCCCCGCCCATGCTCGCCGGCGACATTGGTCACAAACGCACATTGTGACCCTCAGGCTGAGCCCAGTCCTCAAGTAAGGCCACTCAGTGGCTGGATGAAGAGATAGCATATTTGGATTGCCATGCCCTTAGGCCCCAATTTTTAACCATAGTTGGGTTGTCCCTTCAGTCTTCCCCACGGCTTTGCTTTGGAATCCTTCTTTGGTGGGACACCTGAGTTTACAAAACTGAAATGAGTCCTCCCATCCCACAGATTGACGAAAAGCAATTGGGAATCGGGCCAAATCCTCAGAGAGGAAGATTGGTCCATTGCCCATGAGGCCTCCCCGACATTCCACGGCCATCGCTGATACAAAATCCAGAGACAAAAGCCTGAGCAAGCGCCTCAGACTCGCACTTTCTTCATATCCTGAAGAGTTCTTCTCATGGTTTGTAGATCGGGCCTGCCATAACTACGTCCCCAAACCTAAGCTGAGTTTGTGTTTTCAGACTTCTGTCCTCAAAGTCTTGGGCCACACACCCTCCAGGCTGGCACCCGGAGACATATATTAGGACTGTGCCTACCAATCCATGGGAAATCTGCCCATTCCATGGTCCAAAATCATACAAATTAGGAGAAACCTCCAAAGTCCCTGAGGCCATCCCAATAGTGTAGGTCGCTCGGAACAAACAAGGGCTGTCTGACACCAGCTGATAATCGACCTCCACTCATACCATAGATGGATGTCCCCAGAGAAGAAGATTGAACCAGACAGGACCCTAGGCCATAATAGGATCCATTGCTTTGGGTTACAGGCATGTGTCCTCAAAAGCCTGATTCCAATACGAGCATAGGGGTTTTCCTGAGGCACCCATCAGAACTCATCTCGTCTCCACAAGGTAACCTGTGCATGGGAGCCATGTCCAAAGCTTAGGAGAGTACTTCAGGGTCCCGGTGCCACTGCCCCATTCCAAGGCCCTCATGGACACAAAAACACATTAGGACCCATCCTCAGGAATGTCCATTTCAAGTCAGCCACCCCGGTTGCTCCGGCAGAGCCATCAGATCTGAACTGTCTTGTTGCTAGGAGACAATTGGAATGCGAGGCGGGCTTCCCAGGCATCCATCCGCGAATGGTGCTCTGGAGTCATCCATATGGGATGTCCTGGAGCTGTCCAACAGGTCTCAATTGTCCCGCAGAAGGAATCCTTGAAGGGGGCATCCCACAACTCCCAACGTGGGAAAACCTCAATGGCCCCGAGATTCCGCTCCCTTCATGAAGCGGCGGTCATGCACAGAAACTCCAACCTGAGCCAACGTCTGATCCTCGCCCTGACTTCAGATGCATGAGATATTAGTTCAGATCTGCAGGGGGTACCTACCATGCCCTCAACCTGAAACCCAAGTCTAGCTTGTCTTCTCAGACTTCCGTCCTCACACTCCTGGCCCCGAAGCCCTCAAGGTTGGCAATTCCGGACCCACAATGCAGCACTCTGCCTGCCCTCTAGAAAAAAAATTATTGCCTCATGAGCTGCCCAGGCACCTTATATGAGGATAAACCTACACAGCACTCGACGTTACCCAAATTATATAGTCTAACCTGGGCACTAATGCACTGTCGAACACAACCTGAGCCCGGACCTCCTGACCAACACCCAGAAAGATGACCGCACACTGAGCACATAAAACCCGCCATGGCCTTAGGTCATCATCTCTTCCCTACCTCCGTTTTCAGGCTTCAGAACCGAGACCTTATCTCCAATCACTGCCCAGGGGTGAGTGTGATGCAGAAATTAGAACTCCTCCTTACCCATGGCAAGAACCCCTGTGGTGGCACGTTGTCCAACGTTCAGCATTCACCCTGAGGCCCCGCCCATTCTTGCGTGCGACGAGGGCATACATACGCATTGTGACCCTCAGCATGAGTCCTGTCGTCTCGTAAGTCCTTTCAGTGGCTGGACCATTAGATGTCATAATGGACTTGACATGTCGCTAGGCCCCAATTTTTAACCAGATTTCTGATTGTCCAGTCGCCCCTCCCCAGGGCTCTACTCTGGAATACCTCATTTGGTGGGACACCTGAGGTTAAAAAAGAAAACAACAACAACAACAACAACAACAACAACAAAAAACGAAATTCTTCCAGCCCACAGATTGACCCCAAACTCTTTGGACGGGGCCAAACCACCAGAGAGTAAGACTCGTCCATTTCCCATGAAGTCACCCAGAAATTCCACGACCATGAGTGACATGATATCCAGAGACAAAAACTTGAGCAAGAGCCTCACACTCGCCCTTTTTTCTAATCCCGAAGAGTTCTCCTCATGGTCTGTAGGTCAGTCCTGCCATACCTATGACCCGAAACATAAGCCGAGTTTGTGTTTTCAGACAACTGTCCAAACAGCCCTGGCCTACAAAACCTACAGGCTCAGGCTCCTGGAGCCAAACCTCAGGACTATACTTGCCCTCTCCAAGGGAATTGTGTGTGCCCATTCCAATGGCCACAACCCTTCTAATAGGATAAACCTCCAAAGTCCCTAATCCATCTCAATAGTGGTGGCTTCCCAGGAAAAACAGGGGCAATCTGAGCCCAACTGAGCACCTACCTGCACTCAGACCCATAGACAGATGTCTCCAGAGGTAAAAAGGAAAGAACAGGCCCCTAGGCACAAATCAGATCCATTGCTTTGGTTTCCAGGCATCTCTCCTCAGAGGCCTGGATATCAAAACAGCATATAGCTGTTTCTTGACACACCCATCAGAAATCATCTCATCTACACATGGGAAACTTGCACGTTGGAGCTGTGTCGAAGCCTCTGTTTAGGAGAACCCTTTAGGGCCCCAGTGCCACCGCTTCATTCCAAGGTCTCCATAGACACAAAAGCACATTAGGACCCATCCCCAGGGGTGTCCATTTCAACTCAGCGTCCTCGGTTGCTCCACACAGATCCAGGAGATCTAACCTGTCTTGTTGCTAGGAGACAATTGGAATGCGAGGTGGGCTACCCAGCCATCCATCCTTAGAACCCTGCTCAGAATCATTGGCCTGGACCCAAGCAACAGGTCTCAATTGTCCTGCAGAAGACTCTCTGCAGTTTGGAGCTTCTCACAACTCCCACCGTGGGAAAACCCCCATGGCCTCGTGATGCCCCCCCATTCATGAAGGGGCCATCAGGGATAGAAACTCCAACCTGAGCGATCGTCTGATCCTCGCCCTGACTTCAGATGCACGAGATCTCGATTCAGGTCTGTAGATTGTGCCTGCCATGGCCTCACCCAGAAACCTAAGCCTCGCTTGTGTTCTCAGACTTTGGTCGTGAGACTACTGGCCCACAAGCCCTCCAGTTTGGCAATCCAGATCTACAATGCAGCACCCTGCCCGCCCTCCATAAGAAAAACATTGTCCTCTGGGGCTACCCAGTAACCCCAAATGAGGATCAACCTGCACCGACATTGGCTGTACCCCAAATACATAGGCTGACCAGGGCACTAATGCGCTTTCTGACACAGCCTGAGCCTGGACCCCCTGGCCCCTCCCAGACAGCTGGCCGCACACTGAGCACATTAGCCGCCGTGGCCTTAGGTCGTCATCTTTTCCCAACCTCGGTTTTCAGGTTTCAGAACCTAGACCTTATCTCCAATCACTGCCCAGGGTTGAAGGTGATGCAGAAATCAGAACTCCTTCCCCATGGCAAAAAACATTGTGGTTGGCATGTTGTCCAACGTTCAGTGTAGTTGAAACCAGTGTGGCCCATGAGGCCCCGCCCATGCTCGCCGGCCACATTGGTCACAAACGCACATTGTGACCCTCAGGCTGAGCCCAGTCCTCAAGTAAGGCCACTCAGTGGCTGGATGAAGAGATAGCATATTTGGCTTGCCATGCCCCTAGGCCCCAATTTTTAACCATAGTTCGGGTTGTCCCTTCAGTCTTCCCCACGGCTTTGCTTTGGAATTCCTTCTTTGGTGGGACACCTGAGGTAACAAAACTGAAATGAGTCCTCCCATCCCACAGATTGACGATAAGCAATTGGGAATCAGGCCAAATCCTCAGAGAGGAAGATTGGTCCATGGCCCATGAGGCCTCCCGGACATTCCACGGCCATCGCTGATACAAAATCCAGAGACAAAAGCCTGAGCAAGCGCCTCAGATTCGCACTTTCTTCATATCCTGAAGAGTTCTTCTCATGGTTTTTAGATCGGGCCTGCCATAACTACGTCCACAAACCTAAGCTGAGTTTGTGTTTTCAGACTTCTGTCCTCAAAGGCTTGGGCCACACACCCTCCAGGCTGGGCCCCTGGAGACATATATTAGGACTGTGCCTACCAATCCATGGGAATTCTGCCCATTCCATGGTCCAAAATCATACAAATTAGGAGAAACCTCCAAAGTCCCTGAGGCCATCCCAATAGTGTAGGTCGCTCGGAACAAACAAGGGCTGTCTGACACCAGCTGATAATCGACCTCCACTCATACCATAGATGGATGTCCCCATAGAAGAAGATTGAACCAGACAGGACCCTAGGCCATAATAGGATCCATTGCTTTGGGTTACAGGCATGTGTCCTCAAAAGCCTGATTCCAATACGAGCATAGGGGTTTTCCTGAGGCACCCATCAGAACTCATCTCGTCTCCACAAGGAAACCTGTGCATGGGAGCCATGTCCAAAGCTTAGGAGAGTACTTCAGGGTCCCGGTGCCACTGCCCCATTCCAAGGCCCTCATGGACACAAAAACACATTAGGACCCATCCTCAGGAAAGTCCATTTCAAGTCAGCCACCCCGGTTGCTCCGGCAGAGCCATCAGATCTGAACTGTCTTGTTGCTAGGAGACAATTGGAATGCGAGGCGTGCTTCCCAGGCATCCATCCGCGAACGGTGCTCTGGAGTCATCCATATGGGATGTCCTGGAGCTGTCCAACAGGTCTCAATTGTCCCGCAGAAGGAATCCTTGAAGGGGGCATCCCACAACTCCCAACGTGGGAAAACCTCAATGGCCCCGAGATTCCGCTCCCTTCATGAAGCGGCCGTCATGCACAGAAACTCCAACCTGAGCCAACGTCTGATCCTCACCCTGACTTCAGATGCATGAGATATTGGTTCAGATCTGCAGGGGGTACCTACCATGCCCTCAACCTGAAACCCAAGTCTAGCTTGTCTTCTCAGACTTCCGTCCTCACACTCCTGGCCCCGAAGCCCTCAAGGTTGGCAATTCCGGACCCACAATGCAGCACTCTGCCTGCCCTCTAGAAAAAAAATTATTGCCTCATGAGCTGCCCAGGCACCTTATATGAGGATAAACCTACACAGCACTAGACGTTACCCAAATTATATAGTCTAACCTGGGCACTAATGCACTGTCGAACACAACCTGAGCCCGGACCTCCTGACCAACACCCAGGAAGATGACCGCACACTGAGCACATAAAACCCGCCATGGCCTTAGGTCATCATCTCTTCCCTACCTCCGTTTTCAGGCTTCAGAACCGAGACCTTATCTCCAATCACTGCCCAGGGGTGAGTGTGATGCAGAAATCAGAACTCCTCCTTACCCATGGCAAGAACCCTTGTGGTTGGCACGTTGTCCAACGTTCAGTGTAGGAGAAACCAGCATTCACACTGAGGCCCCGCCCATTCTTGGGTGCGACGAGGGCATACATACGCATTGTGACCCTCAGCATGAGTCCTGTCCTCTAGTAAGTCCTCTCAGTGGCTGGACCATTAGATGTCATAATGGGCTTGACATGTCCCTAGGCCCCAATTTTTAACCAGATTTCTGATTGTCCAGTCGCCCCTCCCCAGGACTTTACTCTGGAATCCCTCATTTGGTGGGACACCTGAGGTTAAAAAAGAAAACAACAACAACAACAAAAAAAAAAAAACGGACTTCTTCAAGCCCACAGATTGACCCCAAACTCTTTGGACGGGGCCAAACCACCAGAGAGTAAGACTCGTCCATTTCCCATGAAGTCACCCAGAAATTCCACGATCATGATGACACGATATCCAGAGACAAAAACTTGAGCAGGAGCCTCACACTCGCCCTTTTTTCAAATCCCGAAGAGTTCTCCTCATGGTCTGTAGGTCAGTCCTGCCATACCTATGACTGGAAACATATGCCGAGTTTGTGATTTCAGACAACTGTCCAAACATCCCTGGCCTACACAACCTACAGGCTCAGGCCCCTGGAGCCAAACCTGAGGACTATACTTGACCTCTCCAAGGGAATTGTGTGTGCCCATTCCAATGGCCACAACCCTTCTAATAGGATAAACCTCCAAAGTCCCTGATCCATCTCAATAGTGGTGGCTTCCCAGGAAAAACAGGGGCAATCTGAGCCCAACTGAGCACCTACCTGCACTCAGACCCATAGACAGATGTCTCCAGAGGTAAAAAGGAAAGAACAGGCCCCTAGGCACTAATCAGATCCATTGCTTTGGTTTCCAGGCATCTCTCCTCAGAGGCCTGGATATCAAAACAGCATATAGCTGTTTCTTGACTCACCCATCAGAAAACATCTCATCTACACATGGGAAACTTGCACGTTGGAGCTGTGTCAAAGCCTCTGCTTAAAAGAACCCTTTAGGGCCCCAGTGCCACCGCTTCATTCCAAGGTCTCCATAGACACAAAAGCACATAAGGACCCATCCCCAGGGGTGTCCATTTCAACACAGCGTCCTCGGTTGCTCCCCACAGATCCAAAAGATCTAACCTGTCTTGTTGCTAGGAGACAATTGGAATGCGAGGTGGGCTACCCAGCCATCCATCCTTAGAACCCTGCTCAGAATCATTGGCCTGGACCCAAGCAACAGGTCTCAATTGTCCTGCAGAAGACTCTCTGCAGTTTGGAGCTTCTCACAACTCCCATCGTGGGAAAACCCCCATGGCCTCCTGATGCCCTCCCATTCATGAAGGGGCCATCAGGGACAGAAACTCCAACCTGAGCGATCGTCAGATCCTCGCCCTGACTTCAGATGCACGAGATCTCGATTCAGGTCTGTAGATTGTGCCTGCCATGGCCTCACCCAGAAACCTAAGCCTAGCTTGTGTTCTCAGACTTTGGTCGTCAGACTACTGGCCCACAAGCCCTCCAGTTTGGCAATCCAGATCTACAATGCAGCACCCTGCCCGCCCTCCATAAGAAAAACATTGTCCTCTGGGGCTACCCAGTAACCCCAAATGAGGATCAACCTGCACCGACATTGGCTGTACTCCAATTACATAGGCTGACCAGGTCACTAATGCGCTTTCTGACACAGCCTGAGCCTGGACCCACTGGCCCCTCCCAGACAGCTGGCCGCACACTGAGCACATCGAGCCGCCGTGGCCTTAGGTCGTCATCTTTTCCCAACCTCGGTTTTCAGGTTTCAGAACCTAGACCTTATCTCCAATCACTGCCCAGGGTTGAAGGTGATGCAGAAATCAGAACTCCTTCCCCATGGCAAAAAACCTTGTGGTTGGCATGTTGTCCAACGTTCAGTGTAGTTGAAACCAATGCGAGGCGGGCTTCCCAGGCATCCATCCGCGAACGGTGCTCTGGAGTCATTCCATATGGGATGTCCTGGAGCTGTCCAACAAATCTCAATTGTCCCGCAGAAGGAATCCTTGATGGGGGCATCCCACAACTCCCAACGTGGAAAACCTCAATGGCCTCGAGATTCCGCTCCCTTCATGAAGCGGCCGTCATGCACAGAAACTCCAACCTGAGCCAAAGTCTGATCCTCGCCCTGACTTCAGATGCATGAGATATTGGTTCAGATCTGCAGGGAGTACCTGCCGTGCCCTAGGCCTGAAGCCAAAGTCTAGCTCGTCTTCTCAGATTCCGTCCTCACACTCCTGGCTCCTTAGCCCTCAAGTTTGACTATTCCGGACCCACAATGCAGCACTCTGCCAGCCTTCTAGAAAAAAAATTATTGCCTCATGAGCTGCCCAGGCACCTTAAATGAGGATAAACCTACACAGCACTCGACGTTACCCAAATTATATAGTCTAACCTGGGCACTAATGCACTGTCGAACACAACCTGAGCCCGGACCTCCTGACCAACACCCAGAAAGCTGACCGCACCCTGAGCACATAAAATCCGCCATGGCCTTAGATCGTAATCTATCCCCAACAGCGATTTTTCAGGCTTCAGAACCGAGACCTTATCTCCAACCACTGCCCAGGGATGAAAATGATGCAGAAATCAAAACACCTTCCCCATGGCAAGAGACCTTGTGATTGGCATGTTGTCCAAGGTCCAGTGTAGTTGAAACCAGTGTGGCCCCTGAGGCCCCGCCCATGCTCGCGTGCCACGTTGGTCACAAACACACACTGTGACCCTCACCCTGAGCCCAGCCTTCAAGTAAGGCCTCTCAGTGGCTGGATGAAGAGACAGCTTATTGTGCCTGCCATGCCCCTAGGCCCCAATTTTTAACTATAGTTTGGGTTATCCCTTCACTCTTCCCCAGGGCTCTGCTTTGGAATTCCTCTTTTGTTCAGACACCTGAGGTAAAAAACCTGAAAGGAGACCTCCCATCACACAGATTGACGAAAAACAATTGGGATAGGGCCAAATCCACAGAGAGGAAGATTCGTCCATGGCCCATGAGTTCTCCCCACATTACACGGCCATCGTTGATATAAAATCCAAATGCAAAAGCCTGAGCAAGTTCCTCAGAATCGCTCTTTCTTCATATCCTGAAGATTTCTTCTCATGATTTGTAGATTGGGCCTGATATACCTACATCCCCAAACCTAAGCTGAGTTTGTGCTTTCAGACTTCTGTCCTCAAAGTCCTGGGCCACATACCCTCAGGCTGGGGCCCCTGAAGCCTCACATTAGGACTGTGACTACCCAATCCATGGGAATTCTGCCCATTCCATTGTCCAAAATCGTACAAATTAGGAGAACTCTCCAAAGTCCCCGAGGCCATCCCAATAGTGTAGGTCTCCGGGGACAAACAAGGGAGGTAAGACACCAGGTGAGCATCTACCTCCACTCATTCCATAGATGAATATCCCCAGAGAAGAAGAATGAAGAAGACAGGACCCTAGGCCATAATCGAATACATTGCTTTGGTTTACAAACATGTCTCTTCAAAAGTCTGGATTCCAATACCAGCATAATGGGTTTCCTGAGGCACTCATCAGAACAAATCTCCTCTCCACAAGGAAACTTGTGCATGGGAGCTATGTCAAAAGCTTAGGAGAATACTTCAGGGTCCCAGTGCCACCGCCCCATTTCAAGGCCCTCATGGACACAAACACACATTAGCTCCCATCCTCAGGAAAGTCCATTTCAACTCAGCCACCCCGGTTGCTCCCGCAGAGGGATCCGATCTCAACTGTATTGTGGTAGTAGACAATTGGATTGCGAGGCGGGCTTCCTTGGCATCCATTCTCCAAGGGTGCTCTGGTCATTCCATATGGGATGTCCTGGAGCTGCCCAACAGGTCTCAATTGTCACACAGAAGGAATCATTGAAGGGGGCATCCAGCCACTCCCACGTCGAAAAACCTCCATGGCCTTGAGATTCCGCTCCGTTCATGAAGGGGCAGTCATGCACAGAAACTCCAACCTGAGCCAACGTCTGATCTCGCCGTGACTTCAGATGCTTGAGAATATGGTTGCGACTGCAGGGGGTACCAGCCGTTCCCTCGGCCTGAAACTCAAGGCTAGCTTGTGTTCTCTGACTTCTGTCCTCACACTCCTGGCCCAGAAGCCAAAAAGTTTGGCAATTCCGGACCCTCAATGCAGCACTCTGCCAGCCCTCTAGAAAAAATATCTTGCCTAATTAGGAGCACAGGAACCTCAAATGAGGATAAACCTACACGGCACTCGACTGTACCCAAATTATATAGTCTAACCTGGGTACTAATGCACTGTCTGACACAACCTGAGCCAGAACCTCCTGACCAAATCCCAGGCAGCTGACCGCACACTGAGCATATCAGACGCGCCATGGCCTTAGGTCGTCATCTCTTGCCAACTGCGATTTTTCAGGCTTCAGAACCTATACCTTATGTCCAATCACTGCTCACGATTGAAAATGATGCAGAAATCAGAACACCTTCCCCATGGCAAGAGACCTTGTGATTGCCATGTTGTCCAAGGTCCAGTGTAGTGGAAACCAGTTTGGCCCATGAGGCCCCGCCCATGCTCGCGGGCCACATTTGTCACAAACACACATTTGACCCTCAGCCTGAGCCCAGTCCTCAAGTAAGGCCGCTCAGTGGCTGGATGAAGAGACAGCTCATTGGGCCTGCCATGCCCCTAGGCCCCAATTTTTAACCATAGTTTGGGTTGTCCCTTCACTCTTCCCCAGGGCTCTGCTTTGAAATTCTTCTTTTGTTCGGACACCTGAGGTAATGAACATGAAAGGAGACCTCCCATCCCACAGATTGACGAAAAATAATTGGGACCGGGTGAAATCCACAGAGAGGAAGTTTCGTCCATGGCCCATGAGGCCTCCCCACATTCCATGGCCATCATTGATATAAAACCCAGAGACAAAAGCCTGAGCAAGTGCCTCAGACTCGCTCTTTCGTCATATCCTGAAGAGTTCTTCTCATGGTTTGTAGATTGGGCCTGCCATACCTACGTCCCCAAACATAAGGTGAGTTTGTGTTTTCAGACTTCTGTCCTCAAAGTCCTGGGCCACACAACCTCCAGGCTGGGGCCCCTGGAGCCACACATTCGGACTGTGCCTACCCAATCCATGGGTATTCTGCCCATTCCATTGTCCAAAATCTTACAAATTGGGAGAACTCTCCAAAGTCCCCGAGGCAATCCCAATAGTGTAGGTCTCCAGGGACAAACAAGGGTGGTCTGACACCAGGTGAGCATCTACCTCAACTCATTCCATAGATGAATATCCCCAGAGAAGAAGAATGAACAAGACAGGACCCTAGGCCATAATCGAATACATTGCTTTGGTTTACAGGCATGTCTCTTTAAAAGTCTGGATTCCAATACCAGCATAATGGGTTTCCTGAGGCACCCATCAGAACAAATCTCCTCTCCACAAGGAAACTTGTGCATGGGAGCTATGTCAAAAGCTTAGGAGAATACTTCAGTGTCCCAGTGCCACCGCCCCATTTCAAGGCCCTCATGGACACAAACACACATTAGGGCATATCCTCAGGAAAGTCCATTTCAACTCATCCACCCCGGTTGCTCCCGCAAGGGATCCGATCTCAACTGTATTGTGGCTAGTAGACAATTGGATTGCGAGGCGGGCTTGCCTGGCATCCATCCTCCAACGGTGCTCTGGAGTCATTCCATATGGGATGTCCTGGAGCTGCCCAACAGGTCTCAATTGTCACACAGAAGGAAACATTGAAGGGGGCATCCCACAACTCCCACGTCGGAAAACCTCCATGGCCTTGAGATTCTGCTCCTTTCATGAAGGGGAAGTCATGCAGAGAAACTCCAACCTGAGCCAACGTCTGATCCTCGCCGTGACTTCAGATGCTTGAGATTTTGATTGCGACTGCAGGGAGTACAAGCCGTGCCCTCGGCCTGAAACTCAAGTCTAGTTTGTGTTCTCAGACTTCTGTCCTCACACTTCTGGCCCAGAAGCCCAAAAGTTTGGCAATTCCGGACCCACAATGCAGCACTCTGCCTGCCCTCTAGAAAAAATATCTTGCCTAATGAGGTGCCCAGGCACCGCAAATGAGGATAAACCTATACGGCACTCGACTGTACCCAAATTATATAGTCTAACCTGGGCACTAATACACTGTCTGACACAACTTGAGTCAGAACCTCCTGACCAACACCCAGGCAGCTGACCGCACACTGAGCATATCAGACGCGCCATCGCCTTAGGTCGTCATCTCTTCACAACTGCGGTTTTTCAGGCTTCAGAACCTATACCTTATGTCCAATCACTGCTCACGATTGAAAATGATGCAGAAATCAGAACACCTTCCCCATGGCAAGAGACCTTGTGATTGCCATGTTGTCCAAGGTCCAGTGTAGTGGAAACCAGTTTGGCCCATGAGGCCCCGCCCATGCTCGCGGGCCACATTTGTCACAAACACACATTTGACCCTCAGCCTGAGCCCAGTCCTCAAGTAAGGCCGCTCAGTGGCTGGATGAAGAGACAGCTCATTGGGCCTGCCATGCCCCTAGGCCCCAATTTTTAACCATAGTTTGGGTTGTCCCTTCACTCTTCCCCAGGGCTCTGCTTTGGAATTCTTCTTTTGTTCGGACACCTGAGGTAATAAACCTGAAGGAGACCTCCCATCCCACAGATTGACGAAAAATAATTGGGACCGGGCCAAATCCACAGAGAGGAAGATTCCTCCATGGCCCATGATGCCTCCCCACATTACACGGCCAACATTGATATAAAACCCAGAGACAAAAGCCTGAGCAAGTGCCTCAGACTCGCTCTTTCTTCATATCCTGAAGAGTTCTTCTCATGATTTGTAGATTGGGCCTGCCATACCTACGTCCCCAAACATAAGGTGAGTTTGTGTTTTCAGACTTCTGTCCTCAAAGTCCTGGGCCACACACCCTCCAGGCTGGGGCCCCTGGAGCCACACATTCGGACTGTGCCTACACAATCCATGGAAATTCTGCCCATTCCATTGTCCAAAATCTTACAAATTGGGAGAACTCTCCAAGGTCCCCGAGGCAATCCCAATAGTGTAGGTCTCCAGGGACAAACAAGGGTGGTCTGACACCAGGTGAGCATCTACCTCCACTCATTCCATAGACGGATATCCCCAGAGAAGAAGATTGAACCAGACAGGGTCCTAGGCAATAATCGGATCCATTGCTTTGGTTTACAGGCATGTCTCCTCAAGAGCCTGGATTCCAAGACCAGCATAAGGGTTTTCCTGAGGCACCCATCAGAACAAATCTCCTCTCCACAAGGAAACTTGTGCATGGGAGCTATGTCAAAAGCTTAGGAGAATACTTCAGGGTCCCGGTACCACCGCCCCATTCCAAGGCCCTCATGGACACAAACACACTTAAGGCCCCATCCTCAGGAAAGTCCATTTCAACTCAGCCACCACGGTTGCTCCCGCAGAGCCATCCGATCTCAACTGTATTGTTGCTAGGAGACAATTGGAATGCGAGGCGGGCTTCCCAGGCATCCATCCCCAACGGTGCTCTGGAGTCATTCCATATTAGATGTCCTGGAGCTGCCCAACAGGTCTCAATTGTCCAACAGATGGAATCCTTGAAGGGGGCATCACACAACTCCCAACGTGGGAAAAGCTCCATGGCCTTGAGATTCCACTTCTTTCATGAAAGGGCAGTCATGCACAGAAACTACAACCTGAGCCAACGTCTGATCCTCGCCATGAATCAGATGCTTGTGATATTGTTTCCGATCTGCAGGGGGTACCTACCGTGCCCTCGGTCTGAAGCCCAGGTCTAGCTTGTGTTCTCAGACTTCTGTCCTCACATTCCTGGCCCAGAAATCCTCCATTTTGGAAATTCCGGATCCACAATGCAGCACTCAGCCTGCCCTCTAGAAAAAATATCTTGCCTAATGAGGTGCCCAGGCACCTCAAATGAGGATAAACCTGCAGGGCACTCGACTGTACCCAAATTATATAGTCTCACTTGGGCACTAGTGCACTGTCTGACACATCCTGAGCCAGAACCTCCTGACCAACACCCAGGCAGTTGACCGCACACTGAGCATATCAGACGCGCCATCGCCTTAGATCGTCATCTCTTCCCAACTGCGATTTTTCAGGCTTCGGAACCTAGACCTTATCTCCAACCACTGCCCAGGGTTGAAAATGATGCAGAAATCAAAACACCTTCCCCATGGCAAGAGACCTTGTGATTGGCATGTTGTCCAAGGTCCAGTGTAGTTGAAACCAGTGTGGCCCATGAGGCCCCGCCCATGCTCACGTGCCACGTTGGTCACAAACACACACTGTGACCCTCAGGTTGAGCCCTGCCCTCAAGTAAGGCCTCTCAGTGGCTGGATGTAGAGACAGCTTATTTTGCATGCCATGCCCCTAGGCCCCAATTTTTAACCATAGTTTGGGTTTTCCCTTCACTCTTCCCCAGGGCTCTGCTTTGGAATTCCTCTTTTGTTCAGACACCTGAGGTAATAAACCTGAAAGGAGACTTCCCATCCCACAGATTGACGAAAAACAATTGGGATCGGGCCAAATCCACAGAGAGGAAGATTCGTCCATGACCCATGAGTCCACCCCACATTCCACGGCAATTGTTGATATAAAATCAAAATGCAAAAGCCTGAGCAAGTGCCTCAGAATCGCTCTTTCTTCATATCCTGAAGATTTCTTCTCATGATTTGTAGATTGGTCCTGCCATACCTACATCCCCAAACCTAGGCTGAATTTGTGTTTTCAGACTTCTGTCCTCAAAGACCTAAACCACACACCCTCAGGTAGAGGCGCCTGAAGCCACACATTAGGACTGTGACTACCCAATCCATGGGAATTCTGCCCATTCCATTGTCCAAAATCGTACAAATTAGGAGAACTCTCCAAAGTCCCCGAGGCCATCCCAATAGTGTAGGTCTCCGGGGACAAACAAGGACGGTCTAACACCAGGTGAGCATCTACCTCCACTCATTCCATAGATGAATATCCCCAGAGAAGAAGAATGAACAAGACAGGACCCTAGGCCATAATCGAATACATTGCATTGGTTTACAGGCATGTCTCTTCAAAAGTCTGGATTCCAATACCAGCATAATGGGTTTCCTGAGGCACCCATCAGAACAAATCTCCTCTCCACAAGGAAACTTGTGCATGGGAGCTATGTTAAAAGCTTAGGAGAATACTTCAGGGTCCCAGTGCCACCGCCCCATTTCAAGGCCCTCATGGACACAAAAACACATTAGGGCCCATCTTCAGGAAAGTCCATTTCAACTCAGCCACACAGGTTGCTCCCGCAGAGGGATCCGATCTCAACTGTATTGTGGCTAGTAGACAATTGGATTGCGAGGCGGGCTTCCCTGACATCCATCCTCCAAGGGTGCTCTGGAGTCATTCCATATTGGATGTTCTGGAGCTGCCCAACAGGTCTCAATTGTCACACAGAAGGATTCATTGAAGGGGGCATCCCACCACTCCCACGTCGGAAAACCTCCATGGCCTTGAGATTCCGCTCCGTTCATGAAGGGGTAGTCATGCACATAAACTACAACCTGAGCCACGTCTGATCCTCGCCGTGACTTCAGATGCTTGAGATTTTGGTTGCAACTGCAGGGGGTACCAGCCGTGCCCTCGGCCTGAAACTCAAGTCTAGCTTGTGTTCTCAGACTTCTGTCCTCACACTCCTGGCCCAGAAGCCCAAAAGTTTGACAATTCCGGACCCACAATGCAGCACTCTGCCTGCCCTCTAGAAAAAATATCTTGCCTAATGAGGTGCCCAGGCACCTCAAATGAGGATAAACCTACAGGGCACTCGAATGTACCAAAATTATATAGTCTAACCTGGGCACTAATACAGTGTCTGACACAACCTGAGTCAGAACCTCCTGACCAACACCCAGGCAGCTGACCGCACACTGAGCATATCAGACGCGCCATCGCCTTAGGTCGTCATCTCTAACCAACTACGATTTTTCAGGCTTCAGAACCTATACCTTATGTCCAATCACTGCTCACGATTGAAAATGATGCAGAAATCAGAACACCTTCCCCATGGCAAGAGACCTTGTAATTGGCATGTTGTGCAAGGTCCAGTGTAGTTGAAACAAGTTTGGCCCATGAGGCCCCGCCCATGCTCACGTGCCACGTTGGTCACAAACACACACTGTGACCCTCAGCCTGAGCCCAGTCCTCAAGTAAGGCCTCTCAGTGGCTGGATGTAGAGACAGCTTATTTTGTCTGCCATGCCCCTAGGCCCCAAATTTTTAACCATAGTTTGGGTTGTCCCTTCACTCTTCCCCAGGGCTCTGTTTTAGAATACTTCTTTTGTTCGGACACCTGAGGTAATAAACCTGAAAGGAGACCTCCCATCCCACAGATTGACGAAAAATAATTGGGACCGCCTCAATCCACAGAAGGATATTCGTCCATGGCCCATGAGGCCTCCCCACATTCCACGGCCATCATTGATATAAAATCCAGAGACAAAACCCTGAGCAAGTGCCTCAGACTCGCTCTTTCTTCATATCCTGAAGATTTCTTCTCATGGTTTGTAGATTGGGCTTGCCATACCTACATCCCCAAACCTAGGCTGAATTGGTGTTTTCAGACTTCTGTCCTCAAAGTCCTGGGCCACACAACCTCCAGGCTGGGGCCCCTGGAGCCACACATTAGGACTGTGCCTACCCAATCCATGGGAATACTGCCCATTCCATTGTCCAAAATCGTACAAATTAGGAGAACTCTCCAAAGTCCCCGAGGCCATCCCAATAGTGTAGGTCTCCGGGGACAAACGAGGGAGGTAAGACACCAGGTGAGCATCTACCTCCAATCATTCCATAGATGAATATCCCCAGACAAGAAGAATGAACAAGACAGGACCCTAGGCCATAATCGAATACATTGCTTTGGTTTACAGGCATGTCTCTTCAAAAGTCTGGATTCCAATACCAGCATAATGGGTTTCCTGAGGCACCCATCAGAACAAATCTCCTCTCCACAAGGAAACTTGTGCATGGGAGCTATGTCAAAAGCTTAGGAGAATACTTCAGGGTCCCAGTGCCACCGCCCCATTTCAAGGCCCTCATGGACACAAACACACATTAGGGCCCATCTTCAGGAAAGTCCATTTCAACTCAGCCACACAGGTTGCTCCCGCAGAGGGATCCGATCTCAACTGTATTGTGGCTAGTAGACAATTGGATTGCGAGGCGGGCTTCCCTGACATACATCCTCCAAGGGTGCTCTGGAGTCATTCCATATGGGATGTCCTGGAGCTGCCCAACTGGTCTCAATTGTCCCGCAGAAGGAATCCTTGAAGGGGGCATCACACAACTCCCAACGTGGGAAAAGCTCCATGGCTTCGAGATTCCGCTCCTTTCATGAAGGGGCAGTCATGCACAGAAACTACAACCTGAGCCAACGTCTGATCCTCGCCGTGACTTCAGATGCTTGAGATATGGTTTCCGATTTGCAGGGGGTACCTACCGTGCCCTCGGCCTGAAGCCCAAGTCTATCTTGGGTTCTCAGACTTCTGTCCTCAAACTCCTGGCCCGGAAGTCCTCCATTTTGGCAATTCCGGACCCACAAGGCAGCACTCTGCCTGCCCTCTAGAAAAAATATCTTGCCTAATGTGGTGCCCAGGCACCTCAAATGAGGATAAACCTACAGGGAACTCGACTGTACCCAAATTATATAGTCTAACTTGGGCACTAGTGCACTGTCTGACACAACCTCAGCCAGAACCCCCTGACCAACACCCAGGCAGCTGACCGTACACTGAGCATACCAGACGCGCCATCGCCTTAGGTGGTCATCTCTTCCCAACTGCGATTTTTCAGGCTTCAGAACCTGTACCTTATGTCCAATCACTGCTCACGTTTGAAAATGATGCAGAAATCAGAACACCTTCCCCATGGCAAGAGACCTTGTGATTGGCATGTTGTCCAAGGTCCAGTGTAGTTGAAACCAGTTTGGCCCATGAGGCCCCACCCATGTTCGCGGGCCACAATTGTCACAAACACACATTTGACCCTCAGCCTGAGCCCAGTCTCAAGTAAGGCCGCTCAGTGGCTGGATGAAGAGACAGCTTATTGGGCCTGCCATGCCCCTAGGCCCCAATTTTTAACCATAGTTTGGGTTTTCCCTTCACTCTTCCCCAGGGCTCTGCTTTGGAATTCCTCTTTTGTTCGGACACCTGAGTTAATAAACCTGAAAGGAGACCTCCCATCCCACAGATTGACGAAAAAAATTGGGACCGCCCCAATCCACAGAAAGGAAGATTCGTCCATGGCCCATGATGCCTCCCCACATTCCACGGCCATCGTTGATATAAAATCCAGAGACAAAAGCCTGAGCAAGTGCCTCAGACTCGCACTTTCTTCATATCCTGAAGAGTTCTTCTCATGGTTTGTAGATTGGGCCTGCCATACCTACGTCCCCAAACATAAGGTGAGTTTGTGTTTTCAGACTTCTGTCCTCAAATTCCCGGGCCACACAGCCTCCAGTCTGGGGCCCCTGGAGCCACACATTCGGACTGTGCCTACCCAATCCATGGGTATTCTGCCCATTCCATTGTCCAAAATCTTACAAATTGGGAGAACTCTCCAAAGTCCCCGAGGCAATCCCAATAGTGTAGGTCTCCAGGGACAAACAAGGGTGGTCTGACACCAGGTGAGCATCTACCTCCAATCATTCCATAGATGAATATCCCCAGAGAAGGAGAATGAACAAGACAGGACCCTAGGCCATAATCGAATACATTGCTTTGTTTTACAGGCATGTCTCTTCAAAAGTCTGGATTCCAATTCCAGCATAATGGGTTTCCTGAGGCACACATCAGAACAAATATCATCTCCACAAGGAAACTTGTGCATGGGAGCTATGTCAAAAGCTTAGGAGAATACTTCAGGGTCCCGGGGCCACCGCCCCATTCCAAGGTCCTCATGGACACAAACACACATTAGGGCCCATCCTCAGGAAAGTCCATTTCAACTCATCCACCCCGGTTGCTCCCGCAGAGGGATCCGATCTCAACTGTATTGTGGCTAGTAGACAACTGGATTGTGAGGCGGGCTTGCCTGGCATCCATCCTCCAACGGTGCTCTGGAGTCATTCCATATGGGATGTCCTGGAGCTGCCCAACAGGGCTTAAGTGTCACACAGAAGGAATCATTGAAGGGGTCATCCCACCACTCCCAACGTCGGAAACCTCCATGGCCTTGAGATTCCGCTCCTTTCATGAAGGCGCAGTCATGCACAGAAACTCCAACCTGAGCCAACGACTGATCCTCGCCGTGACTTCAGATGCTTGAGATTTTGGTTGCGATTGCAGGGGGTACCAGCCGTGCCCTCGGCCTGAAACTCAAGTCTAGCTCGTGTTCTCAAACTTCTGTCCTCACACTCCTGTCCCAGAAGCCCTCAAGTTTGGCAATTCCGGAACCACAATGCAGCACTCTGCCTGCCCTCTAGAAAAAATATCTTGCCTAATGAGGTGCCCAGGCACCTCAAATGAGGATAAAACTACAGGGCACTCGACTGTACCCAAATTATATAGTCTAACTTGGGCACTAGTGCACTGTATGACACAACCTGAGCCAGAACCTCCTGACCAACACCCAGGCAGTTGACCGCACACTGAGCATATCAGATGCGCCATCGCCTTAGATTGTCATCTCTTCCCAACTGCGATTTTTCAGGCTTCAGAACCTAGACCTTATCTCCAACCACTGCCCAGGGTTGAAAATGATGCAGAAATCAAAACACCTTCCCCATGGCAAGAGACCTTGTGATTGGCATGTTGTCCAAGGTCCAGTGTAGTTGAAACCAGTGTGGCCCATGAGGCCCCGCCCATGCTCGCGTGCCACGTTGGTCACAAACACACACTGTGACCCTCAGCCTGAGCCCAGGCCTCAAGTAAGGCCTCTCAGTGGCTGGATGAAGAGACATCTTATTGTGCCTGCCATGCCCCTATGCCCCAATTTTTAACCATAGTTTGGGTTTTCCCTTCACTCTTCCCCAGGGCTCTGCTTTGGAATTCCTCTTTTGTTCAGACACCTGAGGTAATAAACCTGAAAGGAGAAATCCCATCCCACAGATTGACGAAAAACAATTGGGATCGGGCCAAATCCACAGAGAGGAAGATTCTTCCATGGCCCATGAGTCCTCCCCCATTCCACGGTCATCTTGATATAAAATCCAAATGCAAAAGCCTGAGCAAGTGCCTCAGAATCGCTCTTTCTTCATATCCTGAAGATTTCTTCTCATGATTTGTAGATTGGGCCTGCCATACCTACATACCCAAACCTAAGCTGAGTTTGTGTTTTCAGACTTCTGTCCTCAAAGTCCTCGGCCACACACCCTCATGCTGGGGCCTCTGAAGCCACACATTAGGACTGTGCCTACCCAATCCATGGGAATTCTGCCCATTCCATTGTCCAAAATCGTACAAATTAGGAGAACTCTCCAAAGTCCCTGAGGCCATCCCAATAGTGTAGGTCTCCGGGGACAAACAAGGGCGGTAAGACACCAGGTGAGCATCTACCTCCACTCATTCCATAGATGAATATCCCCAGACAAGAAGAATGAACAAGACAGGACCCTAGGCCATAATCGAATACATTGCATTGGTTTACAGGCATGTCTCTTCAAAAGTCTGGATTCCAATACCAGCATAATGGGTTTCCTGAGGCACCCATCAGAACAAATCTCCTCTCCACAAGGAAACTTGTGCATGGGAGCTATGTCAAAAGCTTAGGAGAATACTTCAGGGTCCCAGTGCCACCGCCCCATTTCAAGGCCCTCATGGACACAAACACACATTAGGGCCCATCCTCAGGAAAGTCCATTTCAACTCAGCCACCCCGGTTGCTCCCGCAGAGGGATCCGATCTCAACTGTATTGTGGCTAGTAGACAATTGGATTGCAAGGCGGGCTTCCCTGACATCCATCCTCCAAGGGTGCTCTGGAGTCATTCCATATGGGATGTCCTGGAGCTGCCCAACTGGTCTCAATTGTCCCGCAGAAGGAATCCTTGAAGGGGGCATCACACAACTCCCAACGTGGGAAAAGCTCCATGGCTTCGAGATTCCGCTCCTTTCATGAAGGGGCAGTCATGCACAGAAACTACAACCTGAGCCAACGTCTGATCCTCGCCGTGACTTCAGATGCTTGAGATATGGTTTCTGATCTGCAGGGGGTACCTACCGTGCCCTCGGCCTGAAGCCCAAGTCTATCTTGTGTTCTCAGACTTCTGTCCTCAAACTCCTGGCCCGGAAGTCCTCCATTTTGGCAATTCCGGACCCACAAGGCAGCACTCTGCCTGCCCTCTAGAAAAAATATCTTGCCTAATGAGGTGCCCAGGCACCTCAAATGAGGGTAAACCTACAGGGAACTCGACTGTACCCAAATTATATAGTCTAACTTGGGCACTAGTGCACTGTCTGACACAACCTCAGCCAGAACCCCCTGACCAACACCCAGGCAGCTGACCGTACACTGAGCATATCAGACGCGCCATCGCCTTAGGTCGTCATCTCTTCCCAACTGCGATTTTTCAGGCTTCAGAACCTGTACCTTATGTCCAATCACTGCTCACGTTTGAAAATGATGCAGAAATCAGAACACCTTCCCCATGGCAAGAGACCTTGTGATTGGCATGTTGTCCAAGGTCCAGTGTAGTTGAAACCAGTTTGGCCCATGAGGCCCCACCCATGTTCGCAGGCCACAATTGTCACAAACACACATTTGACCCTCAGCCTGAGCCCAGTCTCAAGTAAGGCCGCTCAGTGGCTGGATGAAGAGACAGCTTATTGGGCCTGCCAAGCCCCTATGCCGCAATTTTTAACCATAGTTTGGGTTTTCCCTTCACTCTTCCCCAGGGCTCTGCTTTGGAATTCCTCTTTTGTTCGGACACCTGAGGTAATAAACCTGAAAGGAGACCTCCCATCCCACAGATTGACGAAAATAATTGGGACCGCCCCAATCCACAGAAAGGAAGATTCGTCCATGGCCCATGATGCCTCCCCACATTCCACGGCCATCGTTGATATAAAATCCAGAGACAAAAGCCTGAGCAAGTGCCTCAGACTCGCTCTTTCTTCATATCCTGAAGAGTTCTTCTCATGGTTTGTAGATTGGGCCTGCCATAACTACGTCCCCAAACATAAGGTGAGTTTGTGTTTTCAGACTTCTGTCCTCAAAGTCCTGGGCCACACAGCCTCCAGGCTGGGGCCCCTGGAGCCACACATTCGGACTGTGCCTACCCAATCCATGGGTATTCTGCCCATTCCATTGTCCAAAATCTTACAAATTGGGAGAACTCTCCAAAGTCCCCGAGGCAATCCCAATAGTGTAGGTCTCCAGGGACAAACAAGGGTGGTCTGACACCAGGTGAGCATCTACCTCCAATCATTCCATAGATGAATATCCCCAGAGAAGGAGAATGAACAAGACAGGACCCTAGGCCATAATCGAATACATTGCTTTGTTTTACAGGCATGTCTCTTCAAAAGTCTGGATTCCAATTCCAGCATAATGGGTTTCCTGAGGCACACATCAGACCAAATCTCCTCTCCACAAGGAAACTTGTGCATGGGAGCTATGTCAAAAGCTTAGGAGAATACTTCAGGGTCCCCGGGCCACCGTCCCATTCCAAGGTCCTCATGGACACAAACACACATTAGGGCCCATCCTCAGGAAAGTCCATTTCAACTCATCCACCCCGGTTGCTCCCGCAGAGGGATCCGATCTCAACTGTATTGTGGCTAGTAGACAATTGGATTGTGAGGCGGGCTTGCCTGGCATCCATCCTCCAACGGTGCTCTGGAGTCATTCCATATGGGATGTCCTGGAGCTGCCCAGCAGGTCTTAATTGTCACACAGAAGGAATCATTGAAGGGGGCATCCCACCACTCCCAACGTCGGAAACCTCCATGGCCTTGAGATTCCGCTCCTTTCATGAAGGCGCAGTCATGCACAGAAACTCCAACCTGAGCCAACGACTGTTCCTCGCCGGGATTTCAGATGATTGAGATTTTGGTTGCGACTGCAGGGGGTACCAGCCGTGCCCTCGGCCTGAAACTCAAGTCTAGCTCGTGTTCTCAAACTTCTGTCCTCACACTCTTGTCCCAGAAGCCCTCAAGTTTGGCAATCCCGGACCCACAATGCAGCACTCTGCCTGCCCTCTAGAAAAAATATCTTGCCTAATGAGGTGCCCAGGCACCTCAAATGAGGATAAACCTACAGGGCACTCGACTGTACCCAAATTATATAGTCTAACTTGGGCACTAGTGCACTGTATGACACAACCTGAGCCAGAACCTCCTGACCAACACCCAGGCAGTTGACCGCACACTGAGCATATCAGATGCGCCATCGCCTTAGATTGTCATCTCTTCCCAACTGCGATTTTTCAGGCTTCAGAACCTACACCTTATCTCCAACCACTGCCCAGGGTTGAAAATGATGCAGAAATCAAAACACCTTCCCCATGGCAAGAGACCTTGTGATTGGCATGTTGTCCAAGGTCCAGTGTAGTTGAAACCAGTGTGGCCCATGAGGCCCCGCCCATGCTCGCGTGCCACGTTGGTCACAAACACACACTGTGACCCTCAGCCTGAGCCCAGGCCTCAAGTAAGGCCTCTCAGTGGCTGGATGAAGAGACAGCTTATTGTGCCTGCCATGCCCCTAGGCCCCAATTTTTAACCATAGTTTGGGTTTTCCCTTCACTCTTCCCCAGGGCTCTGCTTTGGAATTCCTCTTTTGTTCAGACACCTGAGGTAATAAACCTGAAAGGAGAAATCCCATCCCACAGATTGACGAAAAACAATTGGGATCGGGCCAAATCCACAGAGAGGAAGATTCGTTCATGGCCCATGAGTCCTCCCCCATTCCACGGCCATCGTTGATATAAAATCCAAATGCAAAAGCCTGAGCAAGTGCCTCAGAATCGCTCTTTCTTCATATCCTGAAGATTTCTTCTCATGATTTGTAGATTGGGCCTGCCATACCTACATCCCCAAACCTAAGCTGAGTTTGTGTTTTCAGACTTCTGTCCTCAAAGTCCTGGGCCACACACCCTCATGCTGGGGCCTCTGAAGCCACACATTAGGACTGTGCCTACCCAATCCATGGGAATTCTGCCCATTCCATTGTCCAAAATCGTACAAATTAGGAGAACTCTCCAAAGTCCCTGAGGCCAAACCAATAGTGTAGGTCTCCGGGGACAAACAAGGGCGGTAAGACACCAGGTGAGCATCTACCTCCACTCATTCCATAGAAGAATATCCCCAGACAAGAAGAATGAACAAGACAGGACCCTAGGCCATAATCGAATACATTGCATTGGTTTACAGGCATGTCTCTTCAAAAGTCTGGATTCCAATACCAGCATAATGGGTTTCCTGAGGCACCCATCAGAACAAATCTCCTCTCCACAAGGAAACTTGTGCATGGGATCTATGTCAAAAGCTTAGGAGAATACTTCAGGGTCCCAGTGCCACCGCCCCATTTCAAGGCCCTCATGGACACAAACACACATTAGGGCCCATCCTCAGGAAAGTCCATTTCAACTCAGCCACCCCGGTTGCTCCCGCAGAGGGATCCGATCTCAACTGTATTGTGACTAGTAGACAATTGGATTGCAAGGCGGGCTTCCCTGACATCCATCCTCCAAGGGTGCTCTGGAGTCATTCCATATGGGATGTCCTGGAGCTGCCCAACTGGTCTCAATTGTCCCGCAGAAGGAATCCTTGAAGGGGGCATCACACAACTCCCAACGTGGGAAAAGCTCCATGGCTTCGAGATTCCGCTCCTTTCATGAAGGGGCAGTCATGCACAGAAACTACAACCTGAGCCAACGTCTGATCCTCGCCGTGACTTCAGATGCTTGAGATATGTTTTCCGATCTGCAGGGGGTACCAGCCGTGCCCTCGGCCTGAAGCCCAAGTCTATCTTGTGTTCTCAGACTTCTGTCCTCAAACTCCTGGCCCGGAAGTCCTCCATTTTGGCAATTCCGGACCCACAAGGCAGCACTCTGCCTGCCCTCTAGAAAAAATATCTTGCCTAATGACGTGCCCAGGCACCTCAAATGAGGATAAACCTACAGGGAACTCGACTGTACCCAAATTATATAGTCTAACTTGGGCACTAGTGCACTGTCTGACACAACCTCAGCCAGAACCCCCTGACCAACACCCAGGCAGCTGACCGTACACTGAGCATATCAGACGCGCCATCGCCTTAGGTCGTCATCTCTTCCCAACTGCGATTTTTCAGGCTTCAGAACCTGTACCTTATGTCCAATCACTGCTCACGTTTGAAAATGATGCAGAAATCAGAACAACTTCCCCATGGCAAGAGACCTTGTGATTGGCATGTTGTCCAAGGTCCAGTGTAGTTGAAACCAGTTTGGCCCATGAGGCCCCACCCATGTTCGCGGGCCACAATTGTCACAAACACACATTAGACCCTCAGCCTGAGCCCAGTCTCAAGTAAGGCCGCTCAGTGGCTGGATGAAGAGACAGCTTATTGGGCCTGCCAAGCCCCTATGCCGCAATTTTTAACCATAGTTTGGGTTTTCCATTCACTCTTCCCCAGGGCTCTGCTTTGGAATTCCTCTTTTGTTCGGACACCTGAGGTAATAAACCTGAAAGGAGACCTCCCATCCCCCAGATTGACGAAAAAAATTGGGACCGCCCCAATCCACAGAAAGGAAGATTCGTCCATGGCCCATGATGCCTCCCCACATTCCACGGCCATCGTTGATATAAAATCCAGAGACAAAAGCCTGAGCAAGTGCCTCAGACTCGCTCTTTCTTCATATCCTGAAGAGTTCTGCTCATGGTTTGTAGATTGGGCCTGCCATAACTACGTCCCCAAACATAAGGTGAGTTTGTGTTTTCAGACTTCTGTCCTCAAAGTCCTGGGCCACACAGCCTCCAGGCTGGGGCCCCTGGAGCCACACATTCGGACTGTGCCTACCCAATCCATGGGTATTCTGCCCATTCCATTGTCCAAAATCTTACAAATTGGGAGAACTCTCCAAAGTCCCCGAGGCAATCCCAATAGTGTAGGTCTCCAGGGACAAACAAGGGTGGTCTGACACCAGGTGAGCATCTACCTCCAATCATTCCATAGATGAATATCCCCAGAGAAGGAGAATGAACAAGACAGGACCCTAGGCCATAATCGAATACATTGCTTTGTTTTACAGGCATGTCTCTTCAAAAGTCTGGATTCCAATTCCAGCATAATGGGTTTCCTGAGGCACACATCAGAACAAATCTCCTCTCCACAAGGAAACTTGTGCATGGGAGCTATGTCAAAAGCTTAGGAGAATACTTCAGGGTCCCGGGGCCACCGCCCCATTCCAAGGTCCTCATGGACACAAACACACATTAGGGCCCATCCTCAGGAAAGTCCATTTCAACTCATCCACCCCGGTTGCTCCCGCAGAGGGATCCGATCTCAACTGTATTGTGGCTAGTAGACAATTGGATTGTGAGGCGGGCTTGCCTGGCATCCATCCTCCAACGGTGCTCTGGAGTCATTCCATATGGGATGTCCTGGAGCTGCCCAGCAGGTCTTAATTGTCACACAGAAGGAATCATTGAATGGGGCATCCCACCACTCCCAACGTCGGAAACCTCCATGGCCTTGAGATTCCGCTCCTTTCATGAAGGCGCAGTCATGCACAGAAACTCCAACCTGAGCCAACGACTGATCCTCGCCGTGATTTCAGATGCATGAGATATTGGTTCAGATGTGCAGGGGGTACCAGCCGTGCCCTCGGCCTGAAACTCAAGTCTAGCTCGTGTTCTCAAACTTCTGTCCTCACACTCCTGTCCCAGAAGCCCTCAAGTTTGGCAATCCCGGACCCACAATGCAGTACTCTGCCTGCCCTCTAGAAAAAATATCTTGCCTAATGAGGTGCCCAGGCACTTCAAATGAGGATAAACCTACAGGGCACTCGACTGTACCCAAATTATATAGTCTAACTTGGGCACTAGTGCACTGTATGACACAACCTGAGCCAGAACCTCCTGACCAACACCCAGGCAGTTGACCGCACACTGAGCATATCAGATGCGCCATCGCCTTAGATTGTCATCTCTTCCCAACTGCGATTTTTCAGGCTTCAGAACCTAGACCTTATCTCCAACCACTGCCCAGGGTTGAAAATGATGCAGAAATCAAAACACCTTCCCCATGGCAAGAGACCTTGTGATTGGCATGTTGTCCAAGGTCCAGTGTAGTTGAAACCAGTGTGGCCCATGAGGCCCCGCCCATGCTCGCGTGCCACGTTGGTCACAAACACACACTGTGACCCTCAGCCTGAGCCCAGGCCTCAAGTAAGGCCTCTCAGTGGCTGGATGAAGAGACAGCTTATTGTGCCTGCCATGCCCCTAGGCCCCAATTTTTAACCATAGTTTGGGTTTTCCCTTCACTCTTCCCCAGGGCTCTGCTTTGGAATTCCTCTTTTGTTCAGACACCTGAGGTAATAAACCTGAAAGGAGAAATCCCATCCCACAGATTGACGAAAAACAATTGGGATCGGGCCAAATCCACAGAGAGGAAGATTCGTCCATGGCCCATGAGTCCTCCCCCATTCCACGGCCATCGTTGATATAAAATCCAAATGCAAAAGCCTGAGCAAGTGCCTCAGAATCGCTCTTTCTTCATATCCTGAAGATTTCTTCTCATGATTCGTAGATTGGGCCTGCCATACCTACATCCCCAAACCTAAGCTGAGTTTGTGTTTTCAGACTTCTGTCCTCAAAGTCCTGGGCCACACACCCTCATGCTGGGGCCTCTGAAGCCACACATTAGGACTGTGCCTACCCAATCCATGGGAATTCTGCCCATTCCATTGTCCAAAATCGTACAAATTAGGAGAACTCTCCAAAGTCCCTGAGGCCAAACCAATAGTGTAGGTCTCCGGGGACAAACAAGGGCGGTAAGACACCAGGTGAGCATCTACCTCCACTCATTCCATAGATGAATATCCCCAGACAAGAAGAATGAACAAGACAGGACCCTAGGCCATAATCGAATACATTGCATTGGTTTACAGGCATGTCTCTTCAAAAGTCTGGATTCCAATACCAGCATAATGGGTTTCCTGAGGCACCCATCAGAACAAATCTCCTCTCCACAAGGAAACTTGTGCATGGGATCTATGTCAAAAGCTTAGGAGAATACTTCAGGGTCCCAGTGCCACCGCCCCATTTCAAGGCCCTCATGGACACAAACACACATTAGGGCCCATCCTCAGGAAAGTCCATTTCAACTCAGCCACCCCGGTTGCTCCCACAGAGGGATCCGATCTCAACTGTATTGTGGCTAGTAGACAATTGGATTGTGAGGCGGGCTTCCCTGGCATCCATTCTCCAAGGGAGCTCTGGTCATTCCATATGGGATGTCCTGGGCTGCCCAACAGGTCTCAATTGTCACACAGAAGGAATCATTGAAGGGGGCATCCCACCACTCCCACGTCGGAAAACCTCCATGGCCTTGAGATTCCGCTCCGTTCATGAAGGGGCGGTCATGCACAGAAACTGCAACCTGAGCCAACGTCTGATCCTCGCCGTGACTTCAGATGCTTGAGTTATTGTTTCCGATCTGCAGGGGGTACCTACCGTGCCCTCGGCCTGAAGCCCAAGTCTATCTTGTGTTCTCAGACTTCTGTCCTCAAACTCCTGGCCCGGAAGTCCTCCATTTTGGCAATTCCGGACCCACAAGACAGCACTCTGCCTGCCCTCTAAAAAAAATATCTTGCCTAATGAGGTGCCCAGGCACCTCAAATGAGGATAAACCTACAGGGAACTCGACTGTACCCAAATTATATAGTCTAACTTGGGCACTAGTGCACTGTCTGACACAACCTCAGCCAGAACCCCCTGACCAACACCCAGGCAGCTGTACGCACATTGAGCATATCCGACGCGTCATCGCTTTAGGTCGTCATCTCTTCGCAACTGCGATTTTTCAGGCTTCAGAACTTATACCTTATGTCCAATCACTGCTCACGATTGAAAATGGTGCAGAAATCAGAACACCTTCCCCATGGCAAGAGACCTTGTGATTGGCATGTTGTCCAAGGTCCAGTGTAGTTGAAACCAGTTTGGCCCATGAGGTCCACCCATGCTCTCGGGCCACTATTGTCACAAACACACATTTGACCCTCAGCCTGAGCCCAGTCTCAAGTAAGGCCGCTCAGTGACTGGATGAAGAGACAGCTTATTGGGCCTGCCAAGCCCCTAGGTCCCAATTTTTAAAAATAGTTTGGGTTGTCCCTTCACTCTTCCCCAGGGCTCTGCTTTGGAATTCCTCTTTTGTTCGGACACCTGAGGTAATAAACCTGAAAGGAGACCTCCCATCACACAGATTGACGAAAAAAATTGGGACCGCCCCAATCCACAGAAAGGAAGATTCGTCCATGGCCCATGATGCCTCCCCACATTCCACGGCCATCGTTGATATAAAATCTAGAGACAAAAGCTTGAGCAAGTGCCTCAGACTCGCTCTTTCTTCATATCCTGAAGAGTTCTGCTCATGGTGTGTAGATTGGGCCTGCCATACCTATGTCCCCAAACATAAGGTGAGTTTGTGTTTTCAGACTTCTGTCCTCAAAGTCCTGGGCCACACACCCTCCAGGCTGGGCCCCTGGAGCCACACATTCGGACTGTGCCTACCCAATCCATGGGAATTCTGCCCATTCCATTGTCCAAAATCTTACAAATTGGAAGAACTCTCCAAAGTCCCCGAGGCAATCCCAATAGTGTAGGTCTCCAGGGACAAACAAGGGTGGTCTGACACCAGGTGAGCATCTACCTCCACTTATTCCATAGATGAATATCCCCAGACAAGAAGAATGAACAAGACAGGACCCTAGGCCATAATCGAATACATTGCTTTGGTTTACAGGCATGTCTCTTCAAAAGTCTGGATTCCAATTCCAGCATAATGGGTTTCCTTAGGCACCCATCAGAACAAATATCCTCTCCACAAGGAAACTTGTGCATGGGAACTATGTCAAAAGCTTAAGAGAATATTTAAGGGTCCCGGGGTCACCGCCCCATTCCAAGGCCCTCATGGACAGAAACACACATTAGGGCACATCCTCAGGAAAGTCCATTTCAACTCATCCACCCCGGTTGCTCCCGCAGAGGGATCCGATCTCAACTGTATTGTGGCTAGTAGACAATTGGATTGTGAGGCGGGCTTGCCTGGCATCCATCCTCCAATGGTGCTCTGGAGTCATTCCATATGGGATGTCCAGGAGCTGCCCAACAGGTCTTAATTGTCACACAGAAGGTATCATTGAAGGGGGCATTCCACCACTCCCAACGTCGGAAACCTCCATGGCCTTGAGATTCCGCTCCTTTCATGAAGGGGCAGTCATGCACAGAAACTCCAACCTGAGCCAACGTCTGATCCTCGCCGTGACTTCAGATGCTTGAGATTTTGGTTGCGACTGCAGGGGGTACCAGCCGTGCCCTCGGCCTGAAACTCAACTCTAGCTCATGTTCTCAGACTTCTTTCCTCACACTCCTGTCCCAGAAGCCCTCATGTTTGGCAATTCCGGACCCACAATGCAGCACTCTCCCTGCCCTCCAGAAAAAATATCTTGCCTAATGAGGTGCTCAGGCACCTCAAATGAGGATAAACCTACAGGGCACTCGACTGTACCCAAATTATATAGTCTAACTTGGGCACTAGTGCACTGTCTGACACAACCTGAGCCAGAACCTCCTGACCAACACCCAGGCAGTTGACCGCACACTGAGCATATCAGATGCGCCATTACCTTAGATTGTCATCTCTTCCCAACTGCGGTTTTCAGGCTTCTGAACCTAGACCTTATCTCCAACCACTGCCAAGGGTTGAAAATGATGCAGAAATCAAAACACCTTCCCCATGGCAACACCTTGTGATTGGCATGTTGTCCAAGGTCCAGTGTAGTTGAAACCAGTGTGGCCCATGAGGCCCCGCCCATGCTCGCGTGCCACGTAGATCACAAACACACACTGTGACCCTCAGCCTGAGCCCAGCCCTCAAGTAAGGCCTCTCAGTGGCTGGTTGAAGAGACAGCTTATTGTGCCTGCCATGCCCTAGGCCCCAATTTTTAACCATAGTTTGGGTTTTCCCTTCAATTTTTCCAGGGCTCTGCTTTGGAATTCCTCTTTTGTTCAGACACCTGAGGTAATAAACCTGAAAGGAGACATCCCATCCCACAGATTGACGAAAAACAATTGTGATCGGGCCAAATCCACCGAGAGGAAGATTCGTCCATGGCCCATTAGTCCTCCCCCATTCCACGGCCATCGTTGATATAAAATCGAAATGCAAAAGCCTGAGCAAGTGCCTCAGACTCGCTCTTTCTTCATATCCTGAAGATTTCTTCTCATTATTTGTAGATTGGGCCTGCCATACCTACATCCCCAAACATAAGCTGCGTTTGTGCTTTCAGACTTCTGTCCTCAAAGTACTGGGCCACACACCCTCATGCTGGGGCCTCTGAAGCCACACATTAGGACTGTGCCTACCCAATCCATGGGAATTCTGCTCATTCCATTGTCCAAAATCGTACAAATTAGGAGAGCTCTCCAAAGTCCCTGAGGCCAAACCAATAGTGTAGGTCTCCGGGGACAAACAAGGGCGGTAAGACACCAGATGAGCATCTACCTCCACTCATTCCATAGATGAATATCCCCAGAGAAGAAGAATGAACAAGACAGGACCCTAGGCCATAATCGAATACATTGCTTTGGTTTACAGGCATGTCTCTTCAAAAGTCTGGATTCCTATATCAGCATAATGGGTTTCCTGAGGCACCCATCAGAACAAATCTCCTCTCCACAAGGAAACTTGTGCATGGGAGCTATGTCAAAAGCTTAGGAGAATACTTCAGGGTCCCAGTGCCACCGACCCATTACAAGTCCCTCATGGACAGAAACACACATTAGGGCTCATCCTCAGAAAAGTCCATTTCAACTCAGCCACCCCGGTTGATCCCGCAGATTGATCCGATCTCAACTGTATTGTGGCTAGTAGACAATTGGATTGCGTGGCGGGCTTCCCTGGCATCCATTCTCCAAGTGTGCTCTGGTCATTCCATATGGGATGTCCTGGGCTGCCCAACAGGTCTCAATTGTCACACAGAAGGAATCACTGAAGGGGGCATCCCACCACTCCCACGTCGGAAAACCTCCATGGCCTTGAGATTCTGTTCCGTTCATGAAGGGGCGGTCATGCACAGAAACTCCAACTAGGCCAACGACTGATCCTCACCATGACTTCAGATGCTTGAGATTATGGTTGCGACTGCAGGGGGTACCAGCCGTGCCCTCGGCCTCAAACTCAAGTCTAGCTTGTGTTCTCAGACTTCTGTCCTCACACTCCTGTCCCAGAAGCCCTCAAGTTTGGCAATTCCGGACCCACAATGCAGCACTCTGCCTGCCCTCTAGAAAAAATATCTTGCCTAATGAGGTGCCCAGGCACCTCAAATGAGGATAAACCTACAGGGCACTCGACTGTACCCAAATTATATAGTCTAACTTGGGCACTAGTGCACTGTATGACACAACCTGAGCCAGAACCTCCTGACCAACACCCAGGCAGTTGACCGCACACTGAGCATATCAGATGCGCCATCGCCTTAGATTGTCATCTCTTCCCAACTGCGATTTTTCAGGCTTCAGAACCTAGACCTTATCTCCAACCACTGCCCAGGGTTGAAAATGATGCAGAAATCAAAACACCTTCCCCATGGCAAGAGACCTTGTGATTGGCATGTTGTCCAAGGTCCAGTGTAGTTGAAACCAGTGTGGCCCATGAGGCCCCGCCCATGCTCGCGTGCCACGTTGGTCACAAACACACACTGTGACCCTCAGCCTGAGCCCAGGCCTCAAGTAAGGCCTCTCAGTGGCTGGATGAAGAGACAGCTTATTGTGCCTGCCATGCCCCTAGGCCCCAATTTTTAACCATAGTTTGGGTTTTCCCTTCACTCTTCCCCAGGGCTCTGCTTTGGAATTCCTCTTTTGTTCAGACACCTGAGGTAATAAACCTGAAAGGAGAAATCCCATCCCACAGATTGACGAAAAACAATTGGGATCGGGCCAAATCCACAGAGAGGAAGATTCGTCCATGGCCCATGAGTCCTCCCCCATTCCACGGCCATCGTTGATATAAAATCCAAATGCAAAAGCCTGAGCAAGTGCCTCAGAATCGCTCTTTCTTCATATCCTGAAGATTTCTTCTCATGATTTGTAGATTGGGCCTGCCATACCTACATCCCCAAACCTAAGCTGAGTTTGTGTTTTCAGACTTCTGTCCTCAAAGTCCTGGGCCACACACCCTCATGCTGGGGCCTCTGAAGCCACACATTAGGACTGTGCCTACCCAATCCATGGGAATTCTGCCCATTCCATTGTCCAAAATCGTACAAATTAGGAGAACTCTCCAAAGTCCCTGAGGCCAAACCAATAGTGTAGGTCTCCGGGGACAAACAAGGGCGGTAAGACACCAGGTGAGCATCTACCTCCACTCATTCCATAGATGAATATCCCCAGACAAGAAGAATGAACAAGACAGGACCCTAGGCCATAATCGAATACATTGCATTGGTTTACAGGCATGTCTCTTCAAAAGTCTGGATTCCAATACCAGCATAATGGGTTTCCTGAGGCACCCATCAGAACAAATCTCCTCTCCACAAGGAAACTTGTGCATGGGAGCTATGTCAAAAGCTTAGGAGAATACTTCAGGGTCCCAGTGCCACCGCTCCATTTCAAGGCCCTCATGGACACAAACACACATTAGGGCCCATCCTCAGGAAAGTCCATTTCAACTCAGCCACCCCGGTTGCTCCCGCAGAGGGATCCGATCTCAACTGTATTGTGGCTATTAGACAATTGGATTGTGAGGCGGGCTTCCCTGACATCCATCCTCCAAGGGTGCTCTGGAGTCATTCCATATGGGATGTCCTGGGCTGCCCAAAAGGTCTTAATTGTCACACAGAAGGAATCATTGAAGGGGGCATTCCACCACTCCCACGTCGGAAAACCTCCATGGCCTTGAGATTCCGCTCCGTTCATGATGGGGCTGTCATGCACAGAAACTGCAACCTGAGCCAACGTCTGATCCTCGCCGTGACTTCAGATGCTTGAGATATTGTTTCCGATCTGCAGGGGGTACCTACCGTGCCCTCGGCCTGAAGCCCATGTCTATCTTGTGTTCTCAGACTTCTGTCCTCAAACTCCTGGCCCGGAAGTCCTCCATTTTGGCAATTCCGGACCCACAAGGCAGCACTCTGCCTGCCCTCTAGAAAAAATATCTTGCCTAATGAGGTGCCCAGGCACCTCAAATGAGGATAAACCTACAGGGAACTCGACTGTACCCAAATTATATAGTCTAACTTGGGCACTAGTGCACTGTCTGACACAACCTCAGCCAGAACCCCCTGACCAACACCCAGGCAGCTGACCGCACACTGATCATATCAGACGCGCCATCGCTTTAGGTCGTCATCTCTTCCCAACTGCGATTTTTCAGGCTTCAGAACTTATACCTTATGTCCAATCACTGCTCACGATTGAAAATGGTGCAGAAATCAGAACACCTTCCCCATGGCAAGAGACCTTGTGATTGGCATGTTGTCCAAGGTCCAGTGTAGTTGAAACCAGTTTGGCCCATGTGGCCCCACCCATGCTCGCGGGCCACTATTGTCACAAACACACATTTGACCCTCAGCCTGAGCCCAGTCTCAAGTAAGGCCGCTCAGTGGCTGGATGAAGAGACAGCTTATTGGGCCTGCCAAGCCCCTATGCCGCAATTTTTAACCATAGTTTGGGTTGTCCCTTCACTCTTCCCCAGGGCTCTTCTTTGGAATTCCTCTTTTGTTCGGACACCTGAGGTAATAAACCTGAAAGGAGACCTCCCATCCCACAGATTGACGAAAAAAATTGGGACCGCCCCAATGCACAGAAAGGAAGATTCGTCCATGGCCCATGATGCTTCCCCACATTCCATGGCCATCGTTGATATAAAATCCAGAGACAAAAGCCTGAGCAAGTGCCTCAGACTCGCTCTTTCTTCATATCCTGAAGAGTTCTGCTCATCTTGTGTAGATTGGGCCTGCCATACCTATGTCCCCAAACATAAGGTGAGTTTGTGTTTTCAGACTTCTGTCCTCAAAGTCCTGGGCCACACAGCCTCCAGGCTGGGGCCCCTGGAGCCACACATTCGGACTGTGCCTACCCAATCCATGGGAATTCTGCCCATTCCATTGTCCAAAATCTTACAAATTGGGAGAACTCTCCAAAGTCCCCGAGGCTATCCCAATAGTGTAGGTCTCCAGGGACAAACAAGGGTGGTCTGACACCAGGTGAGCATCTACCTCCACTTATTCCATAGATGAATATCCCCAGAGAAGAAGAATGAACAAGACAGGACCCTAGGCCATAATCGAATACATTGCTTTGGTTTACAGGCATGTCTCTTCAAAAGTCTGGATTCCAATTCCAGCATAATGGGTTTCCTGAGGCACACATCAGAACAAATATCCTCTCCACAAGGAAACTTGTGCATGGGAGCTATGTCAAAAGCTTAGGAGAATACTTCAGGGTCCCGGGGCCACCGCCCCATTTCAAGGTCCTCATGGACACAAACACACATTAGGGCCCATCCTAAGGAAAGTCCATTTCAACTCATCCACCCCGGTTGCTCCCGCAGAGGGATCCGATCTCAACTGTATTGTGGCTAGTAGACAATTGGATTGTGAGGCGGGCTTCCCTGGCATCCATCCTCCAACGGTGCTCTGGAGTCATTCCATATGGGATGTCCAGGAGTTGCCAAACAGGTCTTAATTGTCAAACAGAAGGAATCATTGAAGGGGGCATCCCACCACTCCCACGTCGGAAAACCTCCATGGCCTTGAGATTCCGCTCCTTTCATGAAGGCGCAGTCATGCACAGAAACTCCAACCTGAGCCAACGTCTGATCCTCGCCGTGACTTCAGATGCTTGAGATTTTGGTTGCGACTGCAGGGGGTACCCGCCGTGCCCTCGGCCTGAAACTCAAGTCTAGCTCGTGTTCTCAAACTTCTGTCCTCACACTCCTGTCCCAGAAGCCCTCAAGTTTGGCAATCCCGGACCCACAATGCAGCACTCTGCCTGCCCTCTAGAAAAAATATCTTGCCTAATGAGGTGCCCAGGCACCTCAAAGGAGGATAAACCTACAGGGCACTCGACTGTACCCAAATTATATCGTCTAACTTGGGCACTAGTGCACTGTATGACACAACCTGAGCCAGAACCTCCTGACCAACACCCAGGCAGTTGACCGCACACTGAGCATATCAGATGCGCCATCGCCTTAGATTGTCATCTCTTCCCAACTGCGATTTTTCAGGCTTCAGAACCTAGACCTTATCTCCAACCACTGCCCAGGGTTGAAAATGATGCAGAAATCAAAACACCTTCCCCATGGCAAGAGACCTTGTGATTGGCATGTTGTCCAAGGTCCAGTGTAGTTGAAACCAGTGTGGCCCATGAGGCCCCGCCCATGCTCGCGTGCCACGTTGGTCACAAACACACACTGTGACCCTCAGCCTGAGCCCAGGCTTCAAGTAAGGCCTCTCAGTGGCTGGATGAAGAGACAGCTTATTGTGCCTGCCATGCCCCTAGGCCCCAATTTTTAACCATAGTTTGGGTTTTCCCTTCACTCTTCCTCAGGGCTCTGCTTTGGAATTCCTCTTTTGTTCAGACACCTGAGGTAATAAACCTGAAAGGAGAAATCCCATCCCACAGATTGACGAAAAACAATTGGGATCGGGCCAAATCCACAGAGAGGAAGATTCGTCCATGGCCCATGAGTCCTCCCCCATTCCACGGCCATCGTTGATATAAAATCCAAATGCAAAAGCCTGAGCAAGTGCCTCAGACTCGCTCTTTCTTCATATCCTGAAGATTTCTTCTCATGATTTGTAGATTGGGCCTGTCATACCTACATCCCCAAACCTAAGCTGAGTTTGTGTTTTCAGACTTCTGTCCTCAAAGTCCTGGGCCACACTCCCTCATGCTGGGGCCTCTGAAGCCACACATTAGGACTGTGCCTACCCAATCCATGGGAATTCTGCCCATTCAATTGTCAAAAATCGTACAAATTAGGAGAACTCTCCAAAGTCCCTGAGGCCAAACCAATAGTGTAGGTCTCCGGGGACAAACAAGGGCGGTAAGACACCAGGTGAGCATCTACCTCCACTCATTCCATAGATGAATATCCCCAGACAAGAAGAATGAACAAGACAGGACCCTAGGCCATAATTGAATACATTGCATTGGTTTACAGGCATGTCTCTTCAAAAGTCTGGATTCCAATACCAGCATAATGGGTTTCCTGAGGCACCCATCAGAACAAATCTCCTCTCCACAAGGATACTTGTGCATGGGAGCTATGTCAAAAGCTTAGGAGAATACTTCAGGGTCCCAGTGCCACCGCCCCATTTCAAGGCCCTCATGGACACAAACACACATTAGTGCCCATCCTCAGGAAAGTCCATTTCAACTCAGCCACCCCGGTTGCTCTCGCAGAGGGATCCGATCTCAACTGTATTGTGGCTAGTAGACAATTGGATTGTGAGGCGGGCTTCCCTGGCATCCATTCTCCAAGGGTGCTCTGGTCATTCCATATGGGATGTCCTGGGCTGCCCAACAGGTCTCAATTGTCACACAGAAGGAATCATTGAAGGGGGCATCCCACCACTCCCACGTCGGAAAACCTCCATGGCCTTGAGATTCCGCTCCGTTCATGAAGGGGCGGTCATGCACAGAAACTGCAACCTGAGCCAACGTCTGATCCTCGCCGTGACTTCAGATGCTTGAGATATTGTTTCCGATCTGCAGGGGGTACCTACCGTGCCCTCGGCCTGAAGCCCATGTCTATCTTGTGTTCTCAGACTTCTGTCCTCAAACTCCTGGCCCGGAAGTCCTCCATTTTGGCAATTCCGGACCCACAAGGCAGCACTCTGCCTGCCCTCTAGAAAAAATATCTTGCCTAATGAGGTGCCCAGGCACCTCAAATGAGGATAAACCTACAGGGAACTCGACTGTACCCAAATTATATAGTCTAACTTGGGCACTAGTGCACTGTCTGACACAACCTCAGCCAGAACCCCCTGACCAACACCCAGGCAGCTGACCGCACACTGAGCATATCAGACGCACCATCGCTTTAGGTCGTCATCTCTTCCCAACTGCGATTTTTCAGGCTTCAGAACTTATACCTTATGTCCAATCACTGCTCACGATTGAAAAGGGTGCAGAAATCAGAACACCTTCCCCATGGCAAGAGACCTTGTGATTGGCATGTTGTCCAAGATCCAGTGTAGTTGAAACCAGTTTGGCCCATGAGGCCCCACCCATGCTCGCGGGCCACTATTGTCACAAACACACATTTGACCCTAAGCCTGAGCCCAGTCTCAAGTAAGGCCGCTCAGTGACTGGATGAAGAGACAGCTTATTGGGCCTGCCAAGCCCCTAGGTCCCAATTTTTAACAATAGTTTGGGTTGTCCCTTCACTCTTCCCCAGGGCTCTGCTTTGGAATTCCTCTTTTGTTCGGACACCTGAGGTAATAAACCTGAAAGGAGACCTCCCATCCCACAGATTGACGAAAAAAATTGGGACCGCCCCAATGCACAGAAAGGAAGATTCGTCCTTGGCCCATGATGCCTCCCCACATTCCACGGCCATCGTTGATATAAAATCCAGAGACAAAAGCCTGAGCAAGTGCCTCAGACTCGCTCTTTCTTCATATCCTGAAGAGTTCTGCTCATGGTTTGTAGATTGGGCCTGCCATACCTACGTCCCCAAACATAAGGTGAGTTTGTGTTTTCAGACTTCTGTCCTCAAAGTCCTGGGCCACACAGCCTCCAGGCTGGGGCCCCTGGAGCCACACATTCGGACTGTGCCTACCCAATCAATAGGAATTCTGACCATATCATTTTCCAAAATCTTACAAATTTGGAGAACTCTCCAAAGTCCCCGAGGCAAAACCAATAGTTTAGGTCTCCTGGGACAAACAAGGTGGTCTGACACCAGGTGAGCATCTACCTCCACTCATTCCATAGACGGATATCCCCAGAGAATAAGATTGAACCAGACAGGATCCTAGGCAATAGTCGGATCCATTGCTTTGGTTTACAGGCATGTCTCCTCAAGAGCCTGGATTCCAAGACCAGCATAAGGGTTTTCCTGAGGCACCCATCAGAACAAATCTCCTCTCCACAAGGAAACTTGTGCATGGGAGCCTTGTCAAAAGCTTAGGAGAATACTTCAGGGTCCCGGTGCCACCGCACCATTCCAAGGCCCTCATGGACACAAACACACATTAGGCCCCATCCTCAGGAAAGTCCATTTCAACTCAGCCACCCCGTTAGCTCTTGCAGAGCCATCCGATATCAACTGTATTGTTGCTAGGAGACAATTGGAATGCGAGGCGGGCTTCCCAGGCATCCATCCTCAAATGGTGCTCTGGAGGCATTCCATATGGGATGTCCTGGGGCTGCCTAACAGGTCTTGATTTTACTGCAGAAGGAATCCTTGAAGGGGGCATCACACAACTCCCAACGTGGGAAAAGCTCCATGGCCTTGAGATTCCGCTCCTTTCATGAAGGGGCAGTTATGCACAGAAACTACAACCTGAGCCAACGTCTGATCCTCGCCGAGACTTCAGATGCTTGAGATATTTTTTCCGATCTGCAGGGGGTAACTACCGTGCCCTAGGCCTGAAGCCCAAGTCTAGCTTGTTTTCTCAGACTTCTGTCCTCAAACTCTTGGCCCAGAAGTCCTCCATTTTGGCAATTCCGGACCCACAACGCAGCACTCTGCCTGCCCTCTAGAAAAAATATCTTGCCTAATGAGGTGCCCAGGCACCTCAAATGAGGATAAACCTATACGGCACTCGACTGTACCCAAATTATATAGTCTAACTTGGGCACTAGTGCACTGTCTGACACAACCTGAGCCAGAACCTCCTGACCAACACCCAGGCACTGACCGCACACTGAGCATATCAGATGCGCCATCGCATTAGATCGTCATCTCTTCCCAAATGCGATTTTTCAGGCTTCAGAACCTAGACCTTATCTCCAAACACTGCTCAAGATTGAAAATGATGCAGAAATCAGAACACTTTCGCATGGCAAGAGACCTTGTGATTGGCATGTTGTCCAAGGTCCAGTGTAGTTGTAACCAGGGTGGCCCATGAGGCCCCGCCCATGCTCGAGGGCCACAATTGTCACAAACACACATTTGACCCTCAGCCTGAGCCCAATCCTCAAGTAAGGCCTCTCAGTGGCTGGATGAAGAGACAGCTTATTGGGCCTGCCATGCCGCTAGGCCCCAATTTTTAACCATAGTTTGAGTTGTCCCTTCACTCTTCCCCAGGGCTCTGCTTTGGAATTCCACTTTTGTTCGGACACCTGAGGTAATAAACCTGAACGGAGACCTCCCAACCCACAGATAGACGAAAAATAATTTGGACCGGGCCAAATCCACAGAGAGGAAGATTTGTGCATGGCCCATGAAACCTCCCCACATTCCACGGCCATCGTTGATATAGGCCCAAAAGTTTGGCAATTCCGGACCCACAATGCAGCACTCTGCCTGCCCTCTAGAAAAAAATGATTGCCTCAAGAGCTGGCCAGGCACCTTCAATGAGGATATACCTCCACAGCACTTGACTTTACCCAAATTATATAGTCTAACCTGGGCAATAATGCACTGTCGGACACAACCTGAGCCCGGACCTCCTGACCAGACCGCACACTGAGCACATAAGACCCGCCATGGCCTCAGGTCATCATCTCTTCCTTACCTCAGTTTTCAGGCCTCAGAACCGAGACATTATTTTCAATCACTGCCCAGAGGTGAGTGTGATGCAGAAATCAGAACACCTCTTTACCCATTGTAAGAAACCTTGTGGTTGGCATGTTGTCCAACGTTCAGTGTAGGAGAAACCAGCATTCACCCTGAGGCCCCGCCCATTCTTGAGTGCGACAAGGGCATAAACACGCATTGTGACCCTCAGCATGAGTCCTGTCCTCTAGTAAGTCCTCTCAGTGACTGGACCATCAGATGTCATAATGGGCTTGATATGTCCATAAGCCCCAATTTTTAACCAGATTTCTGATTGTCCAGTCACCCCCCCCCCAGGGCTCTACTCTGGAATCCCTCATTTGGTGGGACACCTGAGGTTAAAAAGAAAACAACATAAAAAAAAAAACGGACTTCATCCATCCCATCCCACAGAGTGACCCCATATGCTTTGGACTGGTCCAAACCACCAGGGAGTAAGACTCGTCCATTTCCAATGAAGTCACCCAGAAATTTCACGACCATGAGTGACACGATATCCAGAGACAAAAACTTGAGCAAGAGCCTCACACTCGCCCTTTTCTCAAATCCCGAAAAGTTCTCCTCATGGTCTGTAGATAAGTCCTGCCATACCTATGACCTGAAACATAAGCCAAGTTTGTGCTTTTAGACAACTGTCCAAACAGCCCTGGCCTACACAACCTACAGGCTCAGGCCCCTGGAGCCAAACCTGAGGACTGTACTTGCCCTCTCCAAGGGAACTGTGTGTGCCCATTCCAATGGCCACATCCCTTCTAATAGGATAAACCTCCAAAGTCCTTGATTCATCTCATTAGTGGTGGCTTCCCAGGTCAAACAGGGGCAATGTGAGCCCATCTGAGCACCTACCTGTACTCAGACCCATAGACAGATGTCCCCAGAGGTAAAAAGGAAAGAACAGGCCCCTAGGCACTAATCATATCCATTGCTTTGGTTTCCAGGCATCTCTCCTCAGAGGCCTGGATTTCAATACCAGCATATGGCTGTTTCTTGACTAACCCCTCAGAAAACATCTCATTTACACATGGGAAACTTGCACGTTGGAGCTGTGTCAAAGCATCTGTTTAGGAGAACCCTTCAGGGCCCCAGTGCCACCAGTTCATTCCAAGGTCTCCATAGACACAAAAGCACATTAGAACACATCCATAGGAGAGTCCATTTCAACTCAGCCTCCTCGGTTGCTCCCCCAGACCCAGCAGATCTAACCTTTTTGTGTCTAGGAGACAATTGGAATGCGAGGTGGGCTACCCAGCCATGCATCCTTAAAACCCCGCTCAGAATCATTGGCCTGGAGCCAAACAACAGGTCTCAATTGTCCTGCAGAAGACACTTTGCAGTTTGGAGCTTCTCACAAATCCCATAGTGGGAAAACCCCAATGGCCTCGTGATGCCCCCCCTTCGTGAAGGGGCCATCAGGGACAGAAACACCAACTTGAGCGATCCACTGATCCTCGCCCTGATCAGATGCACGAGATCTCAATTCAGGACTGTAGATTGTGCCATCGCTGATACAAAATCCAGAGACAAAAACCTGAGCAAGCGCCGCAGACACGCACTTTCTTCATATCCTGAAGAGTTCTTCTCATGGTTTGTAGATCGGGCCTGCCATACCTACGTCCCCAAACCTAAGCTGAGTTTGTGTTTTCAGACTTCTGTCCTCAAAGTCCTGGGCCACACACCCTCCAGGCTGGGGCCCCTGGAGCCACACATTAGGACTGTGCCTACCAATCCATGGGAATCTGCCCATTCCATTGTCCAAAATCGTACAGATTATGAGAAAACTCCAAAGTCCCTGAGACCATCCAAATAGTGTAGGTCGCTCGGAACAAACAAGGGCTGTCTGACACCAGCTGATAATCTACCTCCACTCATACCATAAATGGATGTCCCCAGAGGAGAAGATTGAACCAGACAGGACCCTAGGCCATAATAGGATCCATTGCCTTGGTTTACAGGCATGTATCCTCAAAAGCCTGATTCCAATACGAGCATAGGGGTTTTGCTGAGGCACCCATCAGAAATCATCTCGTCTCCACAAGGAAACCTGTGCATGGGAGCCATGTCCAAAGCATAGGAGAGTACTTCAGAGTCCCGGTGCCACCGCCCCATTCCAAGGCCCTCATGGACACAAAAATACATTAGGAACAATACTCAGGAAATTCCATTTCATCTCAGCCACCCCGGTTGCTCCTGCAGAGCCATCAGATCTAAACTGTCTTGTTGCTAGGAGACAATTGGAATGTGAGGCGGGCTTCCCATGCATCCATCCTTGAACGGTGCTCTGGAGTCATTCCATATGGGATGTCCTGGAGCTGTCCAACAGGTCTCAATTGTCCCGCAGAAGGAATCCTTGAAGGGGGCATCCCACAACTCCCAACGTGGGAAAACCTCAATGGCCTCGAGATTCCGCTCCTTTCATGAAGCGGCCGTCAATGCACGGAATGTCCAACCTGAGCCAACGTCTGATCCTCGCCCTGACTTCAGATGCATGAGTATTGGTTCAGATCTGCAGGGTGAACCTGCCGTGCCCTCGCCCTAAAACCCAAGTCTAGTTTGTCTTCTCAGAATTCCGTCCTCACACTCCTGGCCCCGAAGCCCTCAAGTTTGGCAATTCCGGACCCACAATGCAGCACTCTGCCTGCCCCCTAGAAAAAAATTATTGCATCATGAGCTGCACAGGCACCTTCAATGATGATAAACCTCCACAGCACACGACTTCACACAAATTATATAGTCTAACCTGGGCACTAATGCACTGTCGGACACAACCTGAGCCCGGACCTCCTGACCAACACCCGGAAAGAACAGAGCACACTGAGTACATAAGCCCTGCCATGGCCTTAGGTCATCATCTCTTCCCTACCTCAGTTTTCAGGCCTCAGAACCGAGACATTATCTCCAATCACTGCCCAGGGGTGAGTGTGATGCAGAAATCAGAACTCCTCCTTACCCATGGTAAGAAACCTTGTGGTTGGCACGTCGTCCAACGTTCAGTGTAGGAGAAACCAGCATTCACCCTGAGGCCCCGCCCAATCTTGAGTGCGACAAGGGCATAAACACGCATTGTGACCCTCAGCATGAGTCCTGTCCTCTAGTAAGTCCTCTCAGTGACTGGACCATCAGATGTCATAATGGGCTTGATATGTCCCTAGGCCCCAATTTTTAACCAGATTTCTGAATGTCCAGTCACCCCCCCCAAGGGCTCTACTCAGGAATCCCTCATTAGGTGAGACACCTGAGGTTAAAAAGAAAACAACATCAAAAAAAAAAAAAAACGGACCTCTTCCATCCCACAGAGTGACCCAAACGCTTTGGACTGGTCCAAACCACCAGGGAGTAAGACTCGTCCATTTCCAATGAAGTCACCCAGAAATTTCACGACCATGAGTGACACGATATCCAGAGACAAAAACTTGAGCAAGAGCCTCACACTCGTCCTTTTCTCAAATCCCGAAAAGTTCTCCTCATGGTCTGTAGATAAGTCCTGCCATACCTATGACCTGAAACATAAGCCAAGTTTGTGTTTTCAGACAACTGTCCAAACAGCCCTGGCCTACACAACCTATAGGCTCAGGCCCCTGGAGCCAAACCTGAGGACTGTACTTGCCCTCTCCAAGGGAATTGTGTGTGCCCATTCCAATGGCCACATCCCTTCTAATACGATAAACCTCCAAAGTCCCTGATCCATCTCATTAGTGGTGGCTTCCCAGGTAAAACAGGGGCAATCTGAGCCCATCTGAGCACCTACCTGTACTCAGACCCATAGACAGATGTCCCCAGAGGTAAAAAGGAAAGAACAGGCCCCTAGGCACTAATCATATCCATTGCTTTGGTTTCCAGGCATCTCTCCTCAGAGGCCTGGATTTCAAAACCAGCATATGGCTGTTTCTTGACTCACCCATCAGAAAACATCTCATCTACACATGGGAAACTTGCACGTTGGAGCTGTGTCAAAGCATCTGTTTAGGAGAACATTTCAGGGCCCCAGTGCCACCGCTTCATTCCAAGGTCTCCATCGACACAAAAGCACATTAGGACCCATCCATAGAAGAGTCCATTTCAACTCAGCCTCCTCGGTTGCTCCCCCAGATCCAGCAGATCTAACCTGTCTTGTGTCTAGGAGACAATTGGAATGCGAGGTGGGCTACCCAGCCATGCATCCTTAGAACCCTGCTCAGAATCATTGGCCTGGAGCCAAACAGCAGGTATCAATTGTCCTGCAGAAGACACTTTGCAGTTTGGAGCTTCTCACAAATCCCATCGTGGGAAAACCCCCATGGCCTCGTGATGCCCCCCCTTTGTGAAGGGGCCATCAGGGACAGAAACACCAACTTGAGCGATCGTCTGATCCTCGCCCTGACTTCAGATGCACGAGATCTCGATTCAGGTCTGTAGATTGCGCCATCGCTGATACAAAATCCAGAGACAAAAACCTGAGCCAGCGCCTCAGACTCACACTTTCTTCATATCCTGAAGATTTCTTCTCATGGTTTGTAGATCGGTCCTGCCATACCTACGTCCCTATACCTAAGCTGAGTTTGTGTTTTCAGAATTCTGTCCTCAAAGTCCAGGGCCGCACACCCTCCAGGCTGCGGCCCCTGGAGCCACACATTACGACTGTGCCTACCAATCCATGAGAATTCTGCCCATTCCATTGTCCAAAATCGTACAAATTAGGAGAAACCTCCAAAGTCCCTGAGGCCATCCCAATAGTGTAGGTCGCCCGGAACAAACAAGGGCTGTCTGACACCAGCTGATAATCTACCTCCACTCATACCATAAATGGATGTCCCCAGAGGAGAAGATTGAACCAGACAGGACCCTAGGCCATAATAGGATCCATTGCCTTGGTTTACAGGCATGTCTCCTCAAAAGCCTGATTCCAATACGAGCATAGGGGTTTTGCTGAGGCACTCAGCAGAACTCATCTCGTCTCCACATGGAATCCTGTGCATGGGAGCCATGTCCAAAGCATAGAAGAGTACTTCAGGGTCCCGGTGCCACCGCCCCATTCCAAGGCCCTCATGGACACAAAAACACATTAGGACCTATCCTCAAGAAAGTCCATTTCAACTCAAACACCCCGGTTGCTCCCGCAGAGCCATCAGATCTAAACTGTCTTGTTGCTAGGAGACAATTGGAATGCGAAGCTGGCTTCCAGGCATCCATCCTCGAACGGTGCTCTGGAGTCATTCCATATGGGATGTCCTGGAGCTGTCCAACAGGTCTCAATTGTCTCGCAGAAGGAATCCTTGAAGGGGGCATCCCACAACTCCCAACGTGGGAAAACCTCAATGGCCTCGAGATTCCACTCCTTTCATGAAACGGCCATCATGCACAGAAACTCCAACCTGAGCCAACGTCTGATCCTCCCCCTGATTCAGATGCATGAGTATTGGTTCAGATCTGCAGGGGTACATGCCGTGCCCTCGCCCTGAATCCCAAGTCTAGCTTGTCTTTTCAGACTTCCGTCCTCACACTCCTGGCCCCGAAGCCCTCATGTTTGGCAATTCCGGACCCACAATGCAGCACTCTGCCTGCCCTCTAGAAAAAAATTATTGCCTCATGAGCTGCCCAGGCACCTTCAATGAGGATAAACCTCCACAGCACTGGACTTTACCCTAAGTATATATTCTAACCTGGGCCTTAATGCACTGTCGGACACAACCTAAGCCCGGACCTCCCGACCAACACCCGGAAAGCAGACCGCACACTGAGCACATAAGACCCGCCATGGCCTTAGGTCATCATCTCTTCCCTACCTCAGTTTTCAGGCCTCAGAACCGAGACATTATCTCCAATAACTGTCCAGGGGTGAGTGTGATGCAGAAATCAGAACACCTCCTTACACACGGTAAGAAACCTTGTGGTTGGCACGTCGTCCAACGTTCAGTGTAGGAGAAACCAGCATTCACCCTGAGGCCCCGCCCATTCTTGAGTGGGACAAGGGCTTAAACACGCATTGTAAGCCTCAGCATGAGTCCTGTCCTCTAGTAAGTCCTCTCAGTGACTGGACCATTAGATGTCATAATGGGCTTGATATGTCCCTAGGCGCCAATTTTTAACCAGATTTCTGAATGTCCAGTCACCACCCCCCCCAGGGCTCTACTCAGGAATCCGTCATTAGGTGAGACACCTGAGGTTAAAAAGAAAACAACATCAAAAAAAAAAAAAAAAACGGGCTTCTTCCATCCCACAGAGTGACCCCAAACGCTTTGGACTGGTCCAAACCACCAGGGAGTAAGACTCGTCCATTTCCCATGAAGTCACCCAGAAATTTCACGACCATGAGTGACACAATATCCAGAGACAAAAACTTGAGCAAGAGCCTCACACTCGCCTTTTTCTCAAATCCCGAAAAGTTCTCCTCATGGTCTGTAGTTTAAGTCCTGCCATACCTATGACCTGAAACATAAGCCAAGTTTGTTGTTTCAGACAACTGTCCAAACAGCCCTGGCCTACACAACCTACAGGCTCAGGCCACTGGAGCCAAACCTGAGGACTGTACTTGCCCTCTCCAAGGGAATTGGGTGTGCCCATTCCAATGGCCACATCCCTTCTAATAGGATAAATCTCCAAAGTCCCTGATCCATCTCAATAGTGGTGGCTTCCCAAGTAAAACAGGGGCAATCTGAGCCCATCTGAGCACCTACCTGTACTCACACCAATAGACAGATGTCCCCAGAGGTAAAAAGGAAAGAACAGGCCCCTAGGCACTAATCATATCCATTGCTTTGGTTTCCAGGCATCTCTCCTCAGAGGCCTGGATTTCAAAACCAGCATATAGCTCTTTCTTGAGTCACCCATCAGAAAACATCTCATCTACCCTTGGGAAACTTGCACGTTGGAGCTGTGTCAAAGCCTCTGTTTAGAAGAACCCTTCAGGGCCCCAGTGCCCCCGCTTCATTCCAAGGTCTCCATAGACACAAAAGCACATTAGGACCCATCCAAAGGAGAGTCCATTTCAACTCAGCCTCCTCGGTTGCTCCCCCGATCCAGCAGATAACCTGTCTTGTTCCTAGGAGACAATAGGAATGCGAGGTGGGCTACCCAGCCATGCATCCTTAGAACCCTGCTCAGAATCATTGGCCTGGAGGGAAAAAAAAGGACTCAAATGTCCTCAGAAGACACTTTGCAGTTTGGAGCTTCTCACAACTCCTATCGTGGGAAAACCCCCATGGCCTCGTGATGCCGCCCCTTCGTGAAGGGGCCATCAGGGACAGAAGCACAAACTTCAGCGATCGTCTGATCCTCGCCCTGACTTCAGATGCACGAGATCTCGATTCACGTCTGTAGATTGTGCCGTCGCTGATACAAAATCCAGAGACAAAAACCTGAGCAAGCGCCTCAGACTCACACTTTCTTCATATCCTGAAGAGTTCTTCTCAAGGTTTGTAGCTCAGGCCTGCCATACCTACGTCCCCAAACCTAAGCTGAGTTTGTGTTTTCAGACTTCTGTCCTCAAAGTCCTGGGCCACACACCCTCCAGGCTGGGGCCCCTGGAGCCACACATTAGGACTGTACCTAACAATCCATGGGAATTCTGCCCATTCCATTGTCCAAAATCGTACAAATTAGGAGAAACCTCCAAAGTCCCTGAGGCCATCCCAATAGTGTAGGTCGCCCGGAACAAACAAGGGCTGTCTGACACCAGCTGATAATCTACCTCCACTCATACCATAAATGGATGTCCCCAGAGGAGAAGATTGAACCAGACAGGAACCTAGGCCATAATAGGATCCATTGCCTTGGTTTACAGGCATGTCTCCTCAAAAGCCTGATTCCAATACGAGCATAGGGGTTTTGCTGAGGCACCCAGCAGAACTCATCTCGTCTCCACAAGGAAACCTGTGCATGGGAGTCATGTCCAAAGCATAGGAGAGTACTTCAGAGTCCCGGTGCCACCGCCCCATTCCAAGGCCCTCATGGACACAAAAATACATTAGGAACAATACTCAGGAAATTCCATTTCATCTCAGCCACCCCGGTTGCTCCCGCAAAGCCATCAGATCTAAACTGTCTTGTTGCTAGGAGACAATTGGAATGTGAGGCGGGCTTCCCATGCATCCATCCTTGAACGGTGCTCTGGAGTCATTCCATATGGGATGTCCTGGAGCTGTCCAACAGGTCTCAATTGTCCCGCAGAAGGAATCCTTGAAGGGGGCATCCCAAAACTCCCAACGTGGGAAAACCTCAATGGCCTCGAGATTCCGCTCCTTTCATGAAGCGGCCGTCAATGCACGGAATGTCCAACCTGAGCCAACGTCTGATCCTCGCCCTGACTTCAGATGCATGAGTATTGGTTCAGATCTGCAGGGTGAACCTGCCGTGCCCTCGCCCTAAAACCCAAGTCTAGCTTGTCTTCTCAGAATTCCGTCCTCACACTCCTGGCCCCGAAGCCCTCAAGTTTGGCAATTCCGGACCCACAATGCAGCACTCTGCCTGCCCCCTAGAAAAAAATTATTGCATCATGAGCTGCACAGGCACCTTCAATGATGATAAACCTCCACAGCACACGACTTCACACAAATTATATAGTCTAACCTGGGCACTAATGCACTGTCGGACACAACCTGAGCCCGGACCTCCTGACCAACACCCGGAAAGAACAGAGCACACTGAGTACATAAGCCCTGCCATGGCCTTAGGTCATCATCTCTTCCCTACCTCAGTTTTCAGGCCTCAGAACCGAGACATTATCTCCAATCACTGCCCAGGGGTGAGTGTGATGCAGAAATCAGAACACCTCCTTACCCATGGTAAGAAACCTTGTGGTTGGCACGTCGTCCAACGTTCAGTGTAGGAGAAACCAGCATTCACCCTGAGGCCCCGCCCAATCTTGAGTGCGACAAGGGCATAAACACGCATTGTGACCCTCAGCATGAGTCCTGTCCTCTAGTAAGTCCTCTCAGTGACTGGACCATCAGATGTCATAATGGGCTTGATATGTCCCTAGGCCCCAATTTTTAACCAGATTTCTGAATGTCCGGTCACCCCCCCCCCAAGCGCTCTACTCAGGAATCCCTCATTAGGTGAGACACCTGAGGTTAAAAAGAAAACAACATCAATAAAAAAAAAAAAAAACGGACCTCTTCCATCCCACAGAGTGACCCCAAACGCTTTGGACTGGTCCAAACCACCAGGGAGTAAGACTCGTCCATTTCCAATGAAGTCACCCAGAAATTTCACGACCATGAGTGACACGATATCCAGAGACAAAAACTTGAGCAAGAGCCTCACACTCGCCCTTTTCTCAAATCCCGAAAAGTTCTCCTCATGGTCTGTAGATAAGTCCTGCCATACCTATGACCTGAAACATAAGCCAAGTTTGTGTTTTCAGACAACTGTCCAAACAGCCCTGGCCTACACAACCTATAGGCTCAGGCCCCTGGAGCCAAACCTGAGGACTGTACTTGCCCTCTCCAAGGGAATTGTGTGTGCCCATTCTAATGGCCACATCCCTTCTAATACGATAAACCTCCAAAGTCCCTGATCCATCTCATTAGTGGTGGCTTCCCAGGTAAAACAGGGGCAATCTGAGCCCATCTGAGCACCTACCTGTACTCAGACCCATAGACAGATGTCCCCAGAGGTAAAAAGGAAAGAACAGGCCCCTAGGCACTAATCATATCCATTGCTTTGGTTTCCAGGCATCTCTCCTCAGAGGCCTGGATTTCAAAACCAGCATATGGCTGTTTCTTGACTCACCCATCAGAAAACATCTCATCTACACATGGGAAACTTGCACGTTGGAGCTGTGTCAAAGCATCTGTTTAGGAGAACATTTCAGGGCCCCAGTGCCACCGCTTCATTCCAAGGTCTCCATCGACACAAAAGCACATTAGGACCCATCCATAGGAGAGTCCATTTCAACTCAGCCTCCTCGGTTGCTCCCCCAGATCCAGCAGATCTAACCTGTCTTGTGTCTAGGAGACAATTGGAATGCGAGGTGGGCTACCCAGCCATGCATCCTTAGAACCCTGCTCAGAATCATTGGCCTGGAGCCAAACAGCAGGTATCAATTGTCCTGCAGAAGACACTTTGCAGTTTGGAGCTTCTCACAAATCCCATCGTGGGAAAACCCCCATGGCCTCGTGATGCCCCCCCTTTGTGAAGGGGCCATCAGGGACAGAAACACAAACTTCAGCGATCGTCTGATCCTCGCCCTGACTTCAGATGCACGAGATCTCGATTCAGGTCTGTAGATTGTGCCATCGCTGAAACAAAATCCAGAGACAAAAACCTGAGCCAGCGCCTCAGACTCGCACTTTCTTCATATCCTGAAGATTTCTTCTCATGGTTTGTAGATCGGTCCTGACATACCTACGTCCCCATCCTAAGCTGAGTTTGTGTTTTCAGACTTCTGTCCTCAAAGTCCTGGGCCACACACCCTACAGGCTGCGGCCCCTGGAGCCACACATTAGGACTGTGCCTACCAATCCATGAGAATTCTGCCCATTCCATTGTCCAAAATCGTACAAATTAGGAGAAACCTCCAAAGTCCCTGAGGCCATCCCAATAGTGTAGGTCGCCCGGAACAAACAAGGGCTGTCTGACACCAGCTGATAATCTACCTCCACTCATACCATAAATGGATGTCCCCAGAGGAGAAGATTGAACCAGACAGGACCCTAGGCCATAATAGGATCCATTGCCTTGGTTTACAGGCATGTCTCCTCAAAAGCCTGATTCCAATACGAGCATAGGGGTTTTGCTGAGGCACTCAGCAGAACTCATCTCGTCTCCACATGGAATCCTGTGCATGGGAGCCATGTCCAAAGCATAGAAGAGTACTTCAGGGTCCCGGTGCCACCGCCCCATTCCAAGGCCCTCATGGACACAAAAACACATTAGGACCCATCCTCAGGAAAGTCCATTTCAACTCAGCCACCCCGGTTGCTCCCGCAGAGCCATCAGATCTAAACTGTCTTGTTGCTAGGAGACAATTGGAATGCGAAGCTGGCTTCCAGGCATCCATCCTCGAACGGTGCTCTGGAGTCATTCCATATGGGATGTCCTGGAGCTGTCCAACAGGTCTCAATTGTCTCGCAGAAGGAATCCTTGAAGGGGGCATCCCAAAACTCCCAACGTGGGAAAACCTCAATGGCCTCGAAATTCCACTCCTTTCATGAAACGGCCATCATGCACAGAAACTCCTACCTGAGCCAACGTCTGATCCTCCCCCTGATTCAGATGCATGAGTATTGGTTCAGATCTGCAGGGGTACCTGCCGTGCCCTCGCCCTGAATCCCAAGTCTAGCTTGTCTTTTCAGACTTCCGTCCTCACACTCCTGGCCCCGAAGCCCTCATGTTTGGCAATTCCGGACCCACAATGCAGCACTCTGCCTGCCCTCTAGAAAAAAATTATTGCCTCATGAGCTGCCCAGGCACCTTCAATGAGGATAAACCTCCACAGCACTGGACTTACCCTAAGTATATATTCTAACCTGGGCCTTAATGCACTGTCGGACACAACCTAAGCCCGGACCTCCCGACCAACACCCGGAAAGCAGACCGCACACTGAGCACATAAGACCCGCCATGGCCTTAGGTCATCATCTCTTCCCTACCTCAGTTTTCAGGCCTCAGAACCGAGACATTATCTCCAATAACTGTCCAGGGGTGAGTGTGATGCAGAAATCAGAACACCTCCTTACACACGGTAAGAAACCTTGTGGTTGGCACGTCGTCCAACGTTCAGTGTAGGAGAAACCAGCATTCACCCTGAGGCCCCGCCCATTCTTGAGTGGGACAAGGGCTTAAACACGCATTGTAAGCCTCAGCATGAGTCCTGTCCTCTAGTAAGTCCTCTCAGTGACTGGACCATCAGATGTCATAATGGGCTTGATATGTCCCTAGGCCCCAATTTTTAACCAGATTTCTTAATGTCCGGCCCCCCCCCCAAGGGCTCTACTCAGGAATCCCTCATTAGGTGAGACACATGAGGTTAAAAAGAAAACAACATCAATAAAAAAAAAAAACGGACCTCTTCCATCCCACAGAGTGACCCCAAACGCTTTGGACTGGTCCAAACCACCAGGGAGTAAGACTCGTCCATTTCCCATGAAGTCACCCAGAAATTTCACGACCAATACTCAGGAAATTCCATTTCATCTCAGCCACCCCGGTTGCTCCCGCAGAGCCATCAGATCTAAACTGTCTTGTTGCTAGGAGACAATTGGAATGCGAAGCTGGCTTCCAGGCATCCATCCTCAAACGGTGCTCTGGAGTCATTCCATATGGGATGTCCTGGAGCTGTCCAACAGGTCTCAATTGTCTCGCAGAAGGAATCCTTGAAGGGGGCATCCCACAACTCCCAACGTGGGAAAACCTCAATGGCCTCGAGATTCCACTCCTTTCATGAAACGGCCATCATGCACAGAAACTCCAACCTGAGCCAACGTCTGATCCTCCCCCTGATTCAGATGCATGAGTATTGGTTCAGATCTGCAGGGGTACATGCCGTGCCCTCGCCCTGAATCCCAAGTCTAGCTTGTCTTTTCAGACTTCCGTCCTCACACTCCTGGCCCCGAAGCCCTCATGTTTGGCAATTCCGGACCCACAATGCAGCACTCTGCCTGCCCTCTAGAAAAAAATTATTGCCTCATGAGCTGCCCAGGCACCTTCAATGAGGATAAACCTCCACAGCACTGGACTTTACCCTAAGTATATATTCTAACCTGGGCCTTAATGCACTGTCGGACACAACCTAAGCCCGGACCTCCCGACCAACACCCGGAAAGCAGACCGCACACTGAGCACATAAGACCCGCCATGGCCTTAGGTCATCATCTCTTCCCTACCTCAGTTTTCAGGCCTCAGAACCGAGACATTATCTCCAATAACTGTCCAGGGGTGAGTGTGATGCAGAAATCAGAACACCTCCTTACACACGGTAAGAAACCTTGTGGTTGGCACGTCGTCCAACGTTCAGTGTAGGAGAAACCAGCATTCACCCTGAGGCCCCGCCCATTCTTGAGTGGGACAAGGGCTTAAACACGCATTGTAACCCTCAGCATGAGTCCTGTCCTCTAGTAAGTCCTCTCAGTTTCTGGACCATTAGATGTCATAATGGGCTTGATATGTCCCTAGGCGCCAATTTTTAACCAGATTTCTGAATGTCCAGTCACCCCCCCCCCAGGGCTCTACTCAGGAATCCGTCATTAGGTGAGACACCTGAGGTTAAAAAGAAAACAACATCAAAAAAAAAAAAAAACGGGCTTCTTCCATCCCACAGAGTGACCCCAAACGCTTTGGACTGGTCCAAACCACCAGGGAGTAAGACTCGTCCATTTCCCATGAAGTCACCCAGAAATTTCACGACCATGAGTGACACGATATCCAGAGACAAAAACTTGAGCAAGAGCCTCACACTCGCCCTTTTCTCAAATCCCGAAAAGTTCTCCTCATGGTCTGTAGTTTAAGTCCTGCCATACCTATGACCTGAAACATAAGCCAAGTTTGTTGTTTCAGACAACTGTCCAAACAGCCCTGGCCTACACAACCTACAGGCTCAGGCCACTGGAGCCAAACCTGAGGACTGTACTTGCCCTCTCCAAGGGAATTGTGTGTGCCCATTCCAATGGCCACATCCCTTCTAATAGGATAAATCTCCAAAGTCCCTGATCCATCTCAATAGTGGTGGCTTCCCAAGTAAAACAGGGGCAATCTGAGCCCATCTGAGCACCTACCTGTACTCAGACCAATAGACAGATGTCCCCAGAGGTAAAAAGGAAAGAACAGGCCCCTAGGCACTAATCATATCCATTGCTTTGGTTTCCAGGCATCTCTCCTCAGAGGCCTGGATTTCAAAACCAACATATAGCTCTTTCTTGAGTCACCCATCAGAAAACATCTCATCTACCCTTGGGAAACTTGCACGTTGGAGCTGTGTCAAAGCCTCTGTTTAGAAGAACCCTTCAGGGCCCCAGTGCCCCCGCTTCATTCCAAGGTCTCCATAGACACAAAAGCACATTAGACCCATCCAAAGGAGAGTCCATTTCAACTCAGCCTCCTCGGATGCTCCCCCGATCCAGCAGATAACCTGTCTTGTTCCTAGGAGACAATAGGAATGCGAGGTGGGCTACCCAGCCATGCATCCTTAGAACCCTGCTCAGAATCATTGGCCTGGAGGGAAAAAAAAGGACTCAAATGTCCTCAGAAGACACTTTTCAGTTTGAGGCTTCTCACAACTCCCATCGTGGGAAAACCCCCATGGCCTCGTGATGCCGCCCCTTCGTGAAGGGGCCATCAGGGACAGAAACACAAACTTCAGCGATCGTCTGATCCTCGCCCTGACTTCAGATGCACGAGATCTCGATTCACGTCTGTAGATTGTGCCGTCGCTGATACAAAATCCAGAGACAAAAACCTGAGCAAGCGCCTCAGACTCGCACTTTCTTCATATCCTGAAGAGTTCTTCTCAAGGTTTGTAGCTCAGGCCTGCCATACCTACGTCCCCAAACCTAAGCTGAGTTTGTGTTTTCAGACTTCTGTCCTCAAAGTCCTGGGCCACACATCCTCCAGGCTGGGGCCCCTGGAGCCACACATTAGGACTGTACCTAACAATCCATGGGAATTCTGCCCATTCCATTGTCCAAAATCGTACAAATTAGGAGAAACCTCCAAAGTCCCTGAGGCCATCCCAATAGTGTAGGTCGCCCGGAACAAACAAGGGCTGTCTGACACCAGCTGATAATCGACCTCCACTCATACCATAAATGGATGTCCCCAAGGAAATGATTGAACCAGACAGGACCCTAGGCCATAATAGGATCCATTGCCTTGGTTTACAGGCATGTATCCTCAAAAGCCTGATTCCAATACGAGCATAGGGGTTTTGCTGAGGCACCCAGCAGAACTCATCTCGTCTCCACAAGGAAACCTATGCATGGGAGCCATGTCCAAAGCATAGGAGAGTACTCAAGGTCCCGGTGCCACCGCCCATTCCAAGGCCCTCATGGACACAAAAACACATTACGACCGATCCTCAGGAAAGTCCATTTCAACTCAGCCACCCCCGATGCTCCCGCAGAGCCGTCAGATCTAAACTGTCTTGTTACTAGGAGACAATTGGAATGCGAGGCGGGCTTCCCAGGCATCCATCCTCGAACGGTGCTCTGGAGTTATTCCATATGGGATGTCCTGGAGCTGTCCAAAAGTTCTCAGTTGTCCCGCAGAAGGAATCCTTGAAGGGGGCATCCCACAACTCCCAACGTGGGAAAACTTCAGTGGCCCCGAGATTCCGCTCGCCTTCATGAAGCGGCCGTCATGCACGGAAACTCCAACCTGAGCCAACGTCTGATCCTCGCCCTGACTTCAGACGCATGTGTATTGGTTCAGTTCTGCAGGGGGTACCTGCTGTGCCCTCACCCTGAAACCCAAGTCTAGCTTGTCTTCTCAGACTTCCGTCCTCACACTCCTGGCCCCGAAGCCCTCAGGTTTGGCAATTCCGGACCCACAATGCAGCACTCTGCCTGCCCTCTAGAAAAAAATTATTGCCTAAAGAGCTACCCAGGCACCTTCAATGAGGATAAACCTCCACAGCACTGGACTTTACCCTAAGTATATATTCTAACCTGGGCCTTAATGCACTGTCGGACACAACCTAAGCCCGGACCTCCCGACCAACACCCGGAAAGCAGACCGCACACTGAGCACATAAGACCCGCCATGGCCTTAGGTCATCATCTATTCCCTACCTCAGTTTTCAGGCCTCAGAACCGAGACATTATCTCCAATAACTGTCCAGGGGTGAGTGTGATGCAGAAATCAGAACACCTCCTTACACACGGTAAGAAACCTTGTGGTTGGCACGTCGTCCAACGTTCAGTGTAGGAGAAACCAGCATTCACCCTGAGGCCCCGCCCATTCTTGAGTGGGACAAGGGCTTAAACACGCATTGTAACCCTCAGCATGAGTCCTGTCCTCTAGTAAGTCCTCTCAGTGACTGGACCATTAGATGTCATAATGGGCTTGATATGTCCCTAGGCGCCAATTTTTAACCAGATTTCTGAATGTCCAGTCACCCCCCCCCCAGGGCTCTACTCAGGAATCCGTCATTAGGTGAGACACCTGAGGTTAAAAAGAAAACAACATCAAAAAAAAAAAAAAAACGGGCTTCTTCCATCCCACAGAGTGACCCCAAACGCTTTGGACTGGTCCAAACCACCAGGGAGTAAGACTCGTCCATTTCCCATGAAGTCACCCAGAAATTTCACGACCATGAGTGACACGATATCCAGAGACAAAAACTTGAGCAAGAGCCTCACACTCGCCCTTTTCTCAAAACCCGAAAAGTTCTCCTCATGGTCTGTAGTTTAAGTCCTGCCATACCTATGACCTGAAACATAAGCCAAGTTTGTTGTTTCAGACAACTGTCCAAACAGCCCTGGCCTACACAACCTACAGGCTCAGGCCCCTGGAGCCAAACCTGAGGACTGTACTTGCCCTCTCCAAGGGAATTGTGTGTGCCCATTCCAATGGCCACATCCCTTCTAATAGGATAAATCTCCAAAGTCCCTGATCCATCTCAATAGTGGTGGCTTCCCAAGTAAAACAGGGGCAATCTGAGCCCATCTGAGCACCTACCTGTACTCACACCAATAGACAGATGTCCCCAGAGGTAAAAAGGAAAGAACAGGCCCCTAGGCACTAATCATATCCATTACTTTGGTTTCCAGGCATCTCTCCTCAGAGGCCTGGATTTCAAAACCAGCATATAGCTCTTTCTTGAGTCACCCATCAGAAAACATCTCATCTACCCTTGGGAAACTTGCACGTTGGAGCTGTGTCAAAGCCTCTGTTTAGAAGAACCCTTCAGGACCCCAGTGCCCCCGCTTCATTCCAAGGTCTCCATAGACACAAAAGCACATTCGGACCCATCCAAAGGAGAGTCCATTTCAACTCAGCCTCCTCGGTTGCTCCCCCGATCCAGCAGATAACCTGTCTTGTTCCTAGGAGACAATAGGAATGCGAGGTGGGCTACCCAGCCATGCATCCTTAGAACCCTGCTCAGAATCATTGGCCTGGAGGGAAAAAAAAGGACTCAAATGTCCTCAGAAGACACTTTGCAGTTTGAGGCTTCTCACAACTCCCATCGTGGGAAAACCCCCATGGCCTCGTGATGCCGCCCCTTCGTGAAGGGGCCATCAGGGACAGAAACACAAACTTCAGCGATCGTCTGATCCTCGCCCTGACTTCAGATGCAAGAGATCTCGATTCACGTCTGTAGATTGTGCCGTCGCTGATACAAAATCCAGAGACAAAAACCTGAGCAAGCGCCTCAGACTCGCACTTTCTTCATATCCTGAAGAGTTCTTCTCAAGTTTTGTAGCTCAGGCCTGCCATACCTACGTCCCCAAACCTAAGCTGAGTTTGTGTTTTCAGACTTCTGTCCTCAAAGTCCTGGGCCACACACCCTCCAGGCTGGGGCCCCTGGAGCCACACATTAGGACTGTACCTAACAATCCATGGGAATTCTGCCCATTCCATTCTCCAAAATCGTACAAATTAGGAGAAACCTCCAAAGTCCCTGAGGCCATCCCAATAGTGTAGGTCGCCCGGAACAAACAAGGGCTGTCTGACACCAGCTGATAATCGACCTCCACTCATACCATAAATGGATGTCCCCAGAGTAGAAGATTGAACCAGACAGGACCCTAGGCCATAATAGGATCCATTGCCTTGGTTTACAGGCATGTCTCCTCAAAAGCCTGATTCCAATACGAGCATAGGGGTTTTGCTGAGGCACCCAGCAGAACTCATCTCGTCTCCACAAGGAAACCTGTGCATGGGAGCCATGTCCAAAGCATAGGAGAGTACTTCAGAGTCCCGGTGCCACCGCCCCATTCCAAGGCCCTCATGGACACAAAAATACATTAGGAACAATACTCAGGAAATTCCATTTCATCTCAGCCACCCCGGTTGCTCCCGCAGAGCCATCAGATCTAAACTGTCTTGTTGCTAGGAGACAATTGGAATGTGAGTCGGGCTTCCCATGCATCCATCCTTGAACGGTGCTCTGGAGTCATTCCATATGGGATGTCCTGGAGCTGTCCAACAGGTCTCAATTGTCCCGCAGAAGGAATCCTTGAAGGGGGCATCCCAAAACTCCCAACGTGGGAAAACCTCAATGGCCTCGAGATTCCGCTCCTTTCATGAAGCGGCCGTCAATGCACGGAATGTCCAACCTGAGCCAACGTCTGATCCTCGCCCTGACTTCAGATGCATGAGTATTGGTTCAGATCTGCAGGGTGAACCTGCCGTGCCCTCGCCCTGAAACCCAAGTCTAGCTTGTCTTCTCAGAATTCCGTCCTCACACTCCTGGCCCCGAAGCCCTCAAGTTTGGCAATTCCGGACCCACAATGCAGCACTCTGCCTGCCCCCTAGAAAAAAATTATTGCATCATGAGCTGCACAGGCACCTTCAATGATGATAAACCTCCACAGCACACGACTTAACACAAATTATATAGTCTAACCTGGGCACTAATGCACTGTCGGACACAACCTGAGCCCGGACCTCCTGACCAACACCCGGAAAGAACAGAGCACACTGAGTACATAAGCCCTGCCATGGCCTTAGGTCATCATCTCTTCCCTACCTCAGTTTTCAGGCCTCAGAACCGAGACATTATCTCCAATAACTGTCCAGGGGTGAGTGTGATGCAGAAATCAGAACACCTCCTTACCCATGGTAAGAAACCTTGTGGTTGGCACGTCGTCCAACGTTCAGTGTAGGAGAAACCAGCATTCACCCTGAGGCCCCGCCCAATCTTGAGTGCGACAAGGGCATAAACACGCATTGTGACCCTCAGCATGAGTCCTGTCCTCTAGTAAGTCCTCTCAGTGACTGGACCATCAGATGTCATAATGGGCTTGATATGTCCCTAGGCCCCAATTTTTAACCAGATTTCTGAATGTCCGGCCCCCCCCCCAAGGGCTCTACTCAGGAATCCCTCATTAGGTGAGACACCTGAGGTTAAAAAGAAAACAACATCAATAAAAAAAAAAAAACGGACCTCTTCCATCCCACAGAGTGACCCCAAACGCTTTGGACTGGTCCAAACCACCAGGGAGTAAGACTCGTCCATTTCCAATGAAGTCACCCAGAAATTTCACGACCATGAGTGACACGATATCCAGAGACAAAAACTTGAGCAAGAGCCTCACACTCGTCCTTTTCTCAAATCCCGAAAAGTTCTCCTCATGGTCTGTAGATAAGTCCTGCCATACCTATGACCTGAAACATAAGCCAAGTTTGTGTTTTCAGACAACTGTCCAAACAGCCCTGGCCTACACAACCTATAGGCTCAGGCCCCTGGAGCCAAACCTGAGGACTGTACTTGCCCTCTCCAAGGGAATTGTGTGTGCCCATTCCAATGGCCACATCCCTTCTAATACGATAAACCTCCAAAGTCCCTGATCCATCTCATTAGTGGTGGCTTCCCAGGTAAAACAGGGGCAATCTGAGCCCATCTGAGCACCTACCTGTACTCAGACCCATAGACAGATGTCCCCAGAGGTAAAAAGGAAAGAACAGGCCCCTAGGCACTAATCATATCCATTGCTTTGGTTTCCAGGCATCTCTCCTCAGAGGCCTGGATTTCAAAACCAGCATATGGCTGTTTCTTGACTCACCCATCAGAAAACATCTCATCTACACATGGGAAACTTGCACGTTGGAGCTGTGTCAAAGCATCTGTTTAGGAGAACATTTCAGGGCCCCAGTGCCACCGCTTCATTCCAAGGTCTCCATCGACACAAAAGCACATTAGGACCCATCCATAGGAGAGTCCATTTCAACTCAGCCTCCTCGGTTGCTCCCCCAGATCCAGCAGATCTAACCTGTCTTGTGTCTAGGAGACAATTGGAATGCGAGGTGGGCTACCCAGCCATGCATCCTTAGAACCCTGCTCAGAATCATTGGCCTGGAGCCAAACAGCAGGTATCAATTGTCCTGCAGAAGACACTTTGCAGTTTGGAGCTTCTCACAAATCCCATCGTGGGAAAACCCCCATGGCCTCGTGATGCCCCCCTTTGTGAAGGGGCCATCAGGGACAGAAACACCAACTTGATCGATCGTCTGATCCTCGCCCTGACTTCAGATGCACGAGATCTCGATTCAGGTCTGTAGATTGTGCCATCGCTGATACAAAATCCAGAGACAAAAACCTGAGCAAGCGCCTCAGACTCGCACTTTCTTCATATCCTGAAGATTTCTTCTCATGGTTTGTAGATCGGTCCTGCCCTACCTACGTCCCCATCCTAAGCTGAGTTTGTGTTTTCAGACTTCTGTCCTCAAAGTCCTGGGCCACACACCCTCCAGGCTGGGGCCCCTGGAGCCACACATTAGGACTGTGCCTACCAATCCATGAGAATTCTGCGAATTCCATTGTCCAAAATCGTACAAATTAGGAGAATCCTCCAAAGTCCCTGAGGCCATCCCAATAGTGTAGGTCGCCCGGAACAAACAAGGGCTGTCTGACACCAGCTGATAATCTACCTCCACTCATACCATAAATGGATGTCCCCAGAGGAGAAGATTGAACTAGACAGGACCCTAGGCCATAATAGGATCCATTGCCTTGGTTTACAGGCATGTCTCCTCAAAAGCCTGATTCCAATACGAGCATAGGGGTTTTGCTGAGGCACTCAGCAGAACTCATCTCGTCTCCACATGGAATCCTGTGCATGGGAGCCATGTCCAAAGCATAGAAGAGTACTTCAGGGTCCCGGTGCCACCGCCCCATTCCAAGGCCCTCATGGACACAAAAACACATTAGGACCCATCCTCAGGAAAGTCCATTTCAACTCAGCCACCCCGGTTGCTCCCGCAGAGCCATCAGATCTAAACTGTCTTGTTGCTAGGAGACAATTGGAATGCGAAGCTGGCTTCCAGGCATCCATCCTCGAACGGTGCTCTGGAGTCATTCCATATGGGATGTCCTGGAGCTGTCCAACAGGTCTCAATTGTCTCGCAGAAGGAATCCTTGAAGGGGGCATCCCAAAACTCCCAACGTGGGAAAACCTCAATGGCCTCGAGATTCCACTCCTTTCATGAAATGGCCATCATGCACAGAAACTCCAACCTGAGCCAACGTCTGATCCTCCCCCTGATTCAGATGCATGAGTATTGGTTCAGATCTGCAGGGGTACCTGCCGTGCCCTCGCCCTGAATCCCAAGTCTAGCTTGTCTTTTCAGACTTCCGTCCTCACACTCCTGGCCCCGAAGCCCTCATGTTTGGCAATTCCGGACCCACAATGCAGCACTCTGCCTGCCCTCTAGAAAAAAATTATTGCCTCATGAGCTGCCCAGGCACCTTCAATGAGGATAAACCTCCACAGCACTGGACTTTACCCTAAGTATATATTCTAACCTGGGCCTTAATGCACTGTCGGACACAACCTAAGCCCGGACCTCCCGACCAACACCCGGAAAGCAGACCGCACACTGAGCACATAAGACCCGCCATGGCCTTAGGTCATCATCTCTTCCCTACCTCAGTTTTCAGGCCTCAGAACCGAGACATTATCTCCAATAACTGTCCAGGGGTGAGTGTGATGCAGAAATCAGAACACCTCCTTACACACGGTAAGAAACCTTGTGGTTGGCACGTCGTCCAACGTTCAGTGTAGGAGAAACCAGCATTCACCCTGAGGCCCCGCCCATTCTTGAGTGGGACAAGGGCTTAAACACGCATTGTAAGCCTCAGCATGAGTCCTGTCCTCTAGTAAGTCTTCTCAGTGACTGGACCATTAGATGTCATAATGGGCTTGATATGTCCCTAGGCGCCAATTTTTAACCAGATTTCTGAATGTCCAGTCACCCCCCCCCCCAGGGCTCTACTCAGGAATCCGTCATTAGGTGAGACACCTGAGGTTAAAAAGAAAACAACATCAAAAAAAAAAAAAACGGGCTTCTTCCATCCCACAGAGTGACCCCAAACGCTTTGGACTGGTCCAAACCACCAGGGAGTAAGACTCGTCCATTTCCCATGAAGTCACCCAGAAATTTCACGACCATGAGTGACACGATATCCAGAGACAAAAACTTGAGCAAGAGCCTCACACTCGCCCTTTTCTCAAATCCCGAAAAGTTCTCCTCATGGTCTGTAGTTTAAGTCCTGCCATACCTATGACCTGAAACATAAGCCAAGTTTGTTGTTTCAGACAACTGTCCAAACAGCCCTGGCCTACACAACCTACAGGCTCAGGCCACTGGAGCCAAACCTGAGGACTGTACTTGCCCTCTCCAAGGGAATTGTGTGTGCCCATTCCAATGGCCACATCCCTTCTAATAGGATAAATCTCCAAAGTCCCTGATCCATCTCAATAGTGGTGGCTTCCCAAGTAAAACAGGGGCAATCTGAGCCCATCTGAGCACCTACCTGTACTCAGACCAATAGACAGATGTCCCCAGAGGTAAAAAGGAAAGAACAGGCCCCTAGGCACTAATCATATCCATTGCTTTGGTTTCCAGGCATCTCTCCTCAGAGGCCTGGATTTCAAAACCAGCATATAGCTCTTTCTTGAGTCACCCATCAGAAAACATCTCATCTACCCTTGGGAAACTTGCACGTTGGAGCTGTGTCAAAGCCTCTGTTTAGAAGAACCCTTCAGGGCCCCAGTGCCCCCGCTTCATTCCAAGGTCTCCATAGACACAAATCACATTAGACCCATCCAAAGGAGAGTCCATTTCAACTCAGCCTCCTCGGATGCTCCCCCGATCCAGCAGATAACCTGTCTTGTTCCTAGGAGACAATAGGAATGCGAGGTGGGCTACCCAGCCATGCATCCTTAGAACCCTGCTCAGAATCATTGGCCTGGAGGGAAAAAAAAGGACTCAAATGTCCTCAGAAGACACATTGCAGTTTGGAGCTTCTCACAACTCCCATCGTGGGAAAACCCCCATGGCCTCGTGATGCCGCCCCTTCGTGAAGGGGCCATCAGGGACAGAAACACAAACTTCAGCGATCGTCTGATCCTCGCCCTGACTTCAGATGCACGAGATCTCGATTCACATCTGTAGATTGTGCCATCGCTGATACAAAATCCAGGGACAAAAACCTGAGCAAGCGCCTCAGACTCGCACTTTCTTCATATCCTGAAGAGTTCTTCTCAAGGTTTGTAGCTCAGGCCTGCCATACCTACGTCCCCAAACCTAAGCTGAGTTTGTGTTTTCAGACTTCTGTCCTCAAAGTCCTGGGCCACACACCCTCCAGGCTGGGGCCCCTGGAGCCACACATTAGGACTGTACCTAACAATCCATGGGAATTCTGCCCATTCCATTGTCCAAAATCGTACAAATTAAGAGAAACCTCCAAAGTCCCTAAGGCCATCCCAATAGTGTAGGTCGCCCGGAACAAACAAGGGTTGTCTGACACCAGCTGATAATCGACCTCCACTCATACCATAAATGGATGTCCCCAAGGAAATGATTGAACCAGACAGGACCCTAGGCCATAATAGGATCCATTGCCTTGTTTTACAGACATGTCTCCTCAAAAGCCTGATTCCAATACGAGCATAGGGGTTTTGCTGAGGCACCCAGCAGAACTCATCTCGTCTCCACAAGGAAACCTATGCATGGGAGCCATGTCCAAAGCAAAGGAGAGTACTCAAGGTCCCGGTGCCACCGCCCATTCCAAGGCCCTCATGGACACAAAAACACATTACGACCGATCCTCAGGAAAGTCCATTTCAACTCAGCCACCCCCGATGCTCCCGCAGAGCCGTCAGATCTAAACTGTCTTGTTACTAGGAGACAATTGGAATGCGAGGCGGGCTTCCCAGGCATCCATCCTCGAACGGTGCTCTGGAGTCATTCCATATGGGATGTCCTGGAGCTGTCCAAAAGTTCTCAGTTGTCCCGCAGAAGGAATCCTTGAAGGGGGCATCCCACAACTCCCAACGTGGGAAAACTTCAGTGGCCTCGAGATTCCGCTCGCCTTCATGAAGCGGCCGTCATGCACGGAAACTCCAACCTGAGCCAACGTCTGATCCTCGCCCTGACTTCAGACGCATGTGTATTGGTTCAGTTCTGCAGGGGGTACCTGCCGTGCCCTCGCCCTGAAACCCAAGTCTAGCTTGTCTTCTCAGACTTCCGTCCTCACACTCCTGGCCCCGAAGCCCTCATGTTTGGCAATTCCGGACCCACAATGCAGCACTCTGCCTGCCCTCTAGAAAAAAATTATTGCCTAAAGAGCTACCCAGGCACCTTCAATGAGGATAAACCTCCACAGCACTGGACTTTACCCTAAGTATATATTCTAACCTGGGCCTTAATGCACTGTCGGACACAACCTAAGCCCGGACCTCCCGACCAACACCCGGAAAGCAGACCGCACACTGAGCACATAAGACCCGCCATGGCCTTAGGTCATCATCTCTTCCCTACCTCAGTTTTCAGGCCTCAGAACCGAGACATTATCTCCAATAACTGTCCAGGGGTGAGTGTGATGCAGAAATCAGAACACCTCCTTACACACGGTAAGAAACCTTGTGGTTGGCACGTCGTCCAACATTCAGTGTAAGAGAAACCAGCATTCACCCTGAGGCCCCGCCCATTCTTGAGTGGGACAAGGGCTTAAACACGCATTGTAACCCTCAGCATGAGTCCTGTCCTCTAGTAAGTCCTCTCAGTGACTGGACCATTAGATGTCATAATGGGCTTGATATGTCCCTAGGCGCCAATTTTTAACCAGATTTCTGAATGTCCAGTCACCCCCCCCCCAGGGCTCTACTCAGGAATCCGTCATTAGGTGAGACACCTGAGGTTAAAAAGAAAACAACATCAAAAAAAAAAAAAAAAAACGGGCTTCTTCCATCCCACAGAGTGACCCCAAACGCTTTGGACTGGTCCAAACCACCAGGGAGTAAGACTCGTCCATTTCCCATGAAGTCACCCAGAAATTTCACGACCATGAGTGACACGATATCCAGAGACAAAAACTTGAGCAAGAGCCTCACACTCGCCCTTTTCTCAAATCCCGAAAAGTTCTCCTCATGGTCTGTAGTTTAAGTCCTGCCATACCTATGACCTGAAACATAAGCCAAGTTTGTTGTTTCAGACAACTGTCCAAACAGCCCAGGCCTACACAACCTACAGGCTCAGGCCACTGGAGCCAAACCTGAGGACTGTACTTGCCCTCTCCAAGGGAATTGTGTGTGCCCATTCCAATGGCCACATCCCTTCTAATAGGATAAATCTCCAAAGTCCCTGATCCATCTCAATAGTGGTGGCTTCCCAAGTAAAAAAGGGGCAATCTGAGCCCATCTGAGCACCTACCTGTACTCACACCAATAGACAGATGTCCCCAGAGGTAAAAAGGAAAGAACAGGCCCCTAGGCACTAATCATATCCATTGCTTTGGTTTCCAGGCATCTCTCCTCAGAGGCCTGGATTTCAAAACCAGCATATAGCTCTTTCTTGAGTCACCCATCAGAAAACATCTCATTTACCCTTGGGAAACTTGCACGTTGGAGCTGTGTCAAAGCCTCTGTTTAGAAGAACCCTTCAGGGCCCCAAGCCCCCGCCTCATTCCAAGGTCTCCATAGACACAAAAGCACATTAGGACCCATCCAAAGGAGAGTCCATTTCAACTCAGCCTCCTCGGTTACTCCCCCGATCCAGCAGATAACCTGTCTTGTTTCTAGGAGACAATAGGAATGCGAGGTGGGCTACCCAGCCATGCATCCTTAGAACCCTGCTCAGAATCATTGGCCTGGAGGGAAAAAAAAGGACTCAAATGTCCTCAGAAGACACTTTGCAGTTTGGAGCTTCTCACAACTCCCATCGTGGGAAAACCCCCATGGCCTCGTGATGCCGCCCCTTCGTGAAGGGGCCATCAGGGACAGAAACACAAACTTCAGCGATCGTCTGATCCTCGCCCTGACTTCAGATGCACGAGATCTCGATTCACATCTGTAGATTGTGCCATCGCTGATACAAAATCCAGAGACAAAAACCTGAGCAAGCGCCTCAGACTCGCACTTTCTTCATATCCTGAAGAGTTCTTCTCAAGGTTTGTAGCTCAGGCCTGCCATACCTACGTCCCCAAACCTAAGCTGAGTTTGTGTTTTCAGACTTCTGTCCTCAAAGTCCTGGGCCACACACCCTCCAGGATGGGGCCCCTGGAGCCACACATTAGGACTGTGCCTAACAATCCATGGGAATTCTGCCCATTCCATTGTCCAAAATCGTACAAATTAGGAGAAACCTCCAAAGTCCCTGAGGCCATCCCAATAGTGTAGGTCGCCCGGAACAAACAATAGCTGTCTGACACCAGCTGATAATCTACCTCCACTCATACCATAAATGGATGTCCCCAAGGAAATGATTGAACCAGGCAGGACCCTAGGCCATAATAGGATCCATTGCCTTGTTTTACAGACATGTCTCCTCAAAAGCCTGATTCCAATACGAGCATAGGTGTTTTGCTGAGGCACCCAGCAGAACTCATCTCGTCTCCACAAGGAAGCCTATGCATGGGAGCCATGTCCAAAGCATAGGAGAGTACTTCATGGTCCCGGTGCCACCGCACCATTCCAAGGCCCTCATGGACACAAAAACACATTACGACCGATCCTCAGGAAAGTCCATTTCAACTCAGCCACCCCCGATGCTCCCGCAGAGCCGTCAGATCTAAACTGTCTTGTTACTAGGAGACAATTGGAATGCGAGGTGGGCTTCCCAGGCATCCATCCTCGAACGGTGCTCTGGAGTCATTCCATATGGGATGTCCTGGAGCTGTCCAAAAGGTCTCAATTGTCCCGCAGAAGGAATCCTTGAAGGGGGCATCCCACAACTCCCAACGTGGGAAAACTTCAGTGGCCTCGAGATTCCGCTCCATTCATGAAGCGGCCGTCATGCACGGAAACTCCAACCTGAGCCAACGTCTGATCCTCGCCCTGACTTCAGACGCATGTGTATTGGTTCAGTTCTGCAGGGGGTACCTGCCGTGCCCTCGCCCTGAAACCCAAGTCTAGCTTGTCTTCTCAGACTTCCGTCCTCACACTCCTGGCCCCGAAGCCCTCATGTTTGGCAATTCCGGACCCACAATGCAGCACTCTGCCTGCGCTCTAGAAAAAAATTATTGCCTCATGAGCTGCCCAGGCACCTTCAATGAGGATAAACCTCCACAGCACTGGACTTTACCCTAAGTATATATTCTAACCTGGGCCTTAATGCACTGTCGGACACAACCTAAGCCCGGACCTCCCGACCAACACCCGTAAAGCAGACCGCACACTGAGCACATAAGACCCGCCATGGCCTTACGTCATCATCTCTTCCTACCTCAGTTTTCAGGCCTCAGAACCGAGACATTATCTCCAATAACTGTCCAGGGGTGAGTGTGATGCAGAAATCAGAACACCTCCTTACACACGGTAAGAAACCTTGTGGTTGGCACGTCGTCCAACGTTCAGTGTAGGAGAAACCAGCATTCACCCTGAGGCCCCGCCCATTCTTGAGTGGGACAAGGGCTTAAACACGCATTGTAACCCTCAGCATGAGTCCTGTCCTCTAGTAAGTCCTCTCAGTGACTGGACCATTAGATGTCATAATGGGCTTGATATGTCCCTAGGCCACAATTTTTAACCAGATTTCTGATTGTCCAGTCACCCACCACCCCCAGGGCTCTACTCTGGAATCCCTCCTTTGGGGGGACACCTGAGGTTAAAAAGAAAACAACATCAAAAAAAAAAAAACAACGGACTTCTTCCATCCCACAGAGTGACCCCAAACGCTTTGGACTGGTCCAAACCACCAGGGAGTAAGACTCGTCCATTTCCCATGAAGTCACCCAGAAATTTCACAACCATGAGTGACACGATATCCAGAGACAAAAACTTGAGCAAGAGCCTCACACTCGCCCTTTTCTCAAATCCCGAAAAGTTCTCCTCATGGTCTGTAGATAAGTCCTGCCATACCTATGACCTGAAAAATAAGCCAAGTTTGTATTTTCAGATAACTGACCAAACAGCCCTGGACTTCACAACCTACAGCTCAGGCCCTTGGAGCCAAACCTGAAAAATATACTTGCCCTCTCCAAGGGAATTGTGTGTGCCCATTCCAATGGCCACATCCCTTCTAATAGGATAAACCTCCAAAGTCCCTGATCCATCTCATTAGTGGTGGCTTCCCAGGTAAAACAGGGGCAATCTGAGCCCATCTGAGCTCCTACCTGTACTCAGACCCACAGACAGATGTCCCCAGAGGTAAAAAGGAAAGAACAGGCACCTAGGCACTAATCATATCAATTGCTTTGGTTTCCAGGCATCTCTCCTCAGAGGCCTGGATTTCAAAACCAGCATATGGCTGTTTCTTGACTCACCCATCAGAAAACATCTCATCTACACATGGGAAACTTGTACGTTGAAGCTGTGTCAAAGCCTCTGTTTAGAAGAACCCTTTAGGGCCCCAGTGCCACCGCTTCATTCCAAGGTCTCCATCGACACAAAAGCACATTAGGACCCATCCATCGGAGAGTCCATTTCAACTCAGACTCCTCGGTTGCTCCCCCAGATGCAGCAGATCTAACCTGTCTTGTTTCTAGGAGACAATTGGAATGTGAGGTGGGCTACCCAGCCATGCATCCTTAGAACCCTGCTCAGAATCATTGGCCTGGAGCCAAACAACAGGTCTCAATTGTCCTGCAGAAGACACTTTGAAGATTGGAGCTTCTCACAAATCCCATCGTGGGAAAACACCCATGGCCTCGTGATGCCGCCCCTTTGTGAAGGGGCCAACAAGGACAGAAACACCAACTTGAGCGATCGTCTGATCCTCGCCCTGATTTCAGATGCACGAGATCTCGATTCAGGTCTGTAGATTGTTCCATCGCTGATATATAATCCAGAGACAAAAACCTGAGCAAGCGCCTCAGACTCGCACTTTCTTCATATCCTGAAGAGTTCTTCTCATGGTTTGTAGATCGGGCCTGCCATACCTACGTCCCCATACCTAAGCTGAGTTTGTGTTTTCAGACTTCTGTCCTCAAAGTCCAGGGTCACACACCCTCCAGGCTGCGGCCCCTGGAGCCACACATTAGGACTGTGCCTACCAATCCATGGGAATTCTGCCCATTCCATTGTCCAAAATCGTACAAATTAGGAGAAACCTCCAAATTCCCTGAGGCCATCCCAATAGTGTAGGTCGCCTTGAACAAACAAGGGCTGTCTGACACCAACTGATAATCTACCTCCACTCATATCATAAATGGATGTCCCCAAGGAGAAGATTGAACCAGACAGTACCCTAGGACATAATAGGATCCATTGCCTTGGTTTACAGGCATGTCTCCTCAAAAGCCTGATTCCAATACGAGCATTGGGGTTTTGCTGAGGCACCCAGCAGAACTCATCTCGTCTCCTCAAGGAAACCTGTGCATGGGAGCCATGTCCAAAGCATAGGAGAGTACTTCAGGGTCCCGGTGCCACCGCCCCATTCCAAGGCCCTCATGGACACAAAAACACATTAGGACCCATCCTCAGGAAAGTCCATTTCAACTCAGCCACCCCGGTTGCTCCCGCAGAGCCATCAGATCTAAACTGTCTTGTTGCTAGGAGACAATTGGAATGCGATGCGGGCTTCCCAGGCATCCATCTCGAACGGTGCTCTGGAGTCATTCCATATGGGATGTCCTGGAGCTGTCCAACAGGTCTCAATTGTCGCGCAGAAGGAATCCTTGAAGGGGGCATCCCACAACTCCCAACGTGGGAAAAACTCAATGGCCTCGAGATTCCGCTCCCTTCATGAAGCGGCCTTCATGCACGGAAACTCCAACCTGAGCCAACGTCTGATCCTCGCCCTGACTTCAGATGCATGCGTATTGTTTCAGATCTGCAGGGGGTACCTGCCGTGCCCTCGCCCTGAAACCCAAGTCTAGCTTGTCTTCTCAGACTTCCGTCCTCACACTCCTGGCCCCGAAGCCCTCAAGTTTGGCAATTCCGGACCGACAATGCAGCACTCTGCCTGCCCTCTTGAAAAAAATTATTGCCTCATGAGCTGCCCAGGCACCTTCAATGAGGATAAACCTCCACAGCACTCGACTTCACCCAAATTATATAGTCTAACCTGGGCACTAATGCACTGTCGGACACTACCTGAACCCGGACCTCCTGACCAACACCCGGAAAACAGACCGCACACTGAGCACATAAGACCCGCCATGGCCTTAGGTCATCATCTCTTCCCTACCTCAGTTTTCAGGCCTCAGAACCGATGCCTGCCCAGGGGAGAGTGTGATGCAGAAATCAGAACACCTCCTTACCCATTGTAGGAAACCTTGTGGCACCTCGTCCAACGTTCAGTGTGTAGGAGAGACCAGCATTCACCCTGAGGCCCCGCTCATTCTTGAGTGCGACTAGGGCATAAACACGCATTGTGACCCTCAGCATGAGTCCTGTCCTCTAGTAAGTCCTCTGAGTGACTGGACCATTAGATGTCATAATGGGCTTGATATGTCCCTAAGCCCCAATTTTTAACCAGATTTCTGATTGTCCAGTCACCCCCCCCCCAGGGCTCTACTCTGGAATCCCTCATTTGGTGAGACACCTGAGGTTAAAGAGAAAACAACATAAAAAAAAAAAAAACGGACTTATTCCATCCCACAGTGTGACCCCAAACGCTTTGGACTGGTCCAAACCACCAGGGAGTAAGACTTGTCCATTTGCCATGAATTCACCCAGAAATTTCACGACCATGAGTGACACGATATCCAGAGACAAAAACTTGAGCAAGAGCCTCACATTCGCGATTCTCTCAAATCCCGAAAAGTTCTCCTCATGGTCTGTAGATAAGTCCTGCCATACCTATGACCTGAAACATAAGCCAAGTTTGTGTTTTCAGACAACTGTCCAAACAGCCCTGGCCTACACAACCTACAGTCTCAGGCCCCTGGAGCCAAACCTGAGGACTGTACTTGCCCACTCCAAGGGAATTGTGTGTGCCCATTCCAATGGCCACATCCCTTCTAAGAGGATAAACCTCCAAAGTCCCTGATCGATCTCATTAGTGGTGGCTTCCCAGGTAAAACAGGGGGCAATCTGAGCCCATCTGAGTACCTACCTGCACTCAGACCCATAGACAGATGTCCCCAGAGGTAAAAAGGAAAGAACAGGCCCCTAGGCACTAATCATATCCATTGCTTTGGTTTCCAGGCATCTCTCCTCAGAGGCCTGGATTTCAAAACCAGCATATGGCTGTTTCTTGACTCACCCATCAGAAAACATCTCATCTACATTGGGAAACTTGCACGTTGGAGCTGTATCAAAGCCTCTGTTTAGGAGAACCCTTCAGGGCCCCAGTGCCACCGCTTCATTCCAAGGTCTCCATCGACACAAAAGCACATTAGGACCCATCCATAGGAGAGTCCATTTCAACTCAGCCTCCTCGATTGCTCCCCCAGATCCAGCAGATCTAACGTGTCTTGTTTCTAGGAGACAATTGGAATGCGAGGTGGGCTACCCAGCCATGCATCCTTAGAACCCTGCTCAAATCATTGGCCTAGAGCCAAACAACAGGTCTCAATTGTCCTTCAGAAGACACTTTGCAGTTTGTAGTTTCTCACAAATTTCATCGTGGGAAAACCCCCATGGCCTCGTGATGCCGCCCCTTCGTGAAGGGGCCATCAGGGACAGAAACACCAACTTGAGCGATCGTCTGATCCTCGCCCTGACTTTAGATGCACAAGATCTCGATTCAGTTTTGTAGATTGTGCCATCGCTGATACAAAATCCAGAGACAAAACCTGCGCAAGTGCCTCAGACTCGCACTTTCTTCATATCCTGAAGAGTTCTTCTCATGGTTTGTAGATCGGGCCTGCCATACCTACGTCCCCAAACCTAAGCTGAGTTTGTGTTTTCCGACTTCTGTCCTCAAAGTCCAGGGCCACAAACCCTCCAGACTGAGGCCCCTGTAGCCACACATTAGGACTGTGCCTACCAATCCATGGGAATTCTGCCCATTCCATTGTCCAAAATCGTACAAATTAGGAGAAACCTCCAAATTCCCTGAGGCCATCCCAATAGTGTAGGTCGCCTTGAACAAACAAGGGCTGTCTGACACCAACTGATAATCTACCTCCACTCATATCATAAATGGATGTCCCCAAGGAGAAGATTGAACCAGACAGGACCCTAGGACATAATAGGATCCGTTGCCTTGGTTTACAGGCATGTCTCCTCAAAAGCCTGATTCCAATACGAGCATTGGGGTTTTGCTGAGGCACCCAGCAGAACTCATCTCGTCTCCTCAAGGAAACCTGTGCATGGGAGCCATGTCCAAAGCATAGGAGAGTACTTCAGGGTCCCGGTGCCACCGCCCCATTCCAAGGCCCTCATGGACACAAAAACACATTAGGACCCATCCTCAGGAAAGTCCATTTCAACTCAGCCACCCCGGTTGCTCCCGCAGAGCCATCAGATCTAAACTGTCTTGTTGCTAGGAGACAATTGGAATGCGATGCGGGCTTCCCAGGCATCCATCTCGAACGGTGCTCTGGAGTCATTCCATATGGGATGTCCTGGAGCTGTCCAACACGTCTCAATTGTCGCGCAGAAGGAATCCTTGAAGGGGGCATCCCACAACTCCCAACGTGGGAAAAACTCAATGGCCTCGAGATTCCGCTCCATTCATGAAGCGGCCGTCATGCACGGAAACTCCAACCTGAGCCAACGTCTGATCCTCGCCCTGAATTCAGATGCATGAGTATTGGTTCAGATCTGCAGGGGGTACCTGCCGTGCCCTCGCCCTGAAACCCAAGTCTAGCTTGTCTTCTCAACTTCGGTCCTCACATTCCTGGCCCTGAAGCCTTCAAGTTTGGCAATTCCGGACCCACAATGCAGCAATCTGCCTGCCCTCTAGAAAAAAATTATTGCCTCATGAGCTTCCCAGGCACCTTCAATGAGGATAAACCTCCACAGCACACGACTTCACACAAATTATATAGTCTAACCTGAGCACTAATGCACTGTCGGACAAAACCTGAGCCCGGACCTCCTGATCAACACCCGGAAAGCAGACCGCACACTGAGCACATAAGACCCACCATGGCCTTAGGTCATCATCTCTTCGCTATCTCAGTTTTCAGGCCTCAGAACCGAGACATTATCTCCAATCACTGCCCAGGGGTGAGTGTGATGCAGAAATCAGAACACCTCCTTACACATGGTAAGAAACCTTGTGGTTGGCACGTCGTGCAACGTTCAGTGTAGGAGAAACCAGCATTCACCTTGAGGCCCCGCCCATTCTTGAGTGTGACAAGGGTATAAACACTCATTTTGACCCTCAGCATGGGTCCTTTCTTCTAGTAAGTCCTCTCAGTGACTGGACCATTAGTTTTCATAATGGGTTTGGTATGACACTAGGCCCCAATTTTTAACCAGATTTCTGATTGTCCAGTCACCTCCGCCTAGGGCTTTACTCTGGAATCCCTCATTTGGTGGGACACCTGAGGTTAAAAACAAAACAACATCAAAAAAAAAAAAAACGGACTTCTTCCATTCCACAGAGTGACCCCAAACGCTTTGGACTGGGCCAAACCACCAGGGAGTAAGACTCGTCCATTTCCCATGAAGTCACCCAGAAATTTCACGACCATGAGTGACATGATATCCAGAGACAAAAACTTGAGCAAGAGCCTCACACTCGCCCTTTTATCAAATCCCAAAAAGTTCTCCTCATGGTCTGTAGATAAGTCCTGCCATACCTATGACCTGAAACATAAGCCAAGTTTGTGTTTTCAGACAACTGTCCAAACAGCCCTGGCCTACACAACCTACAGTCTCAGACCCCTGGAGCCAAACCTGAGGACTGTACTTGCCCTCTCCAAGGGAATTGTGTGTGCCCATTCCAATGGCCACATCCCTTCTAATAGGATAAACATCCAAAGTCCCTGATCCATCTCATTATTGGTGGCTTCCCAGGTAAAACAGGGGCAGTCTGATCCCTTCTGAGCACCTACCTGTACTCAGACCCATAGACAGATGTCCCCAGAGGTAAAAAGGAAAGAACAGGCCCCTAGGCACTAATCATATCCATTGCTTTGGTTTCCAGGCATCTCTCCTCAGAGGCCTGGATTTCAAAACCAGCATATAGCTCTTTCTTGAGTCACCCATCAGAAAACATCTCATCTACCCTTGGGAAACTTGCACGTTGGAGCTGTGTCAAAGCCTCTGTTTAGGAGAACCCTTCAGGTCCCCAGAGCCACGGCTTCATTCCAAGGTCTCCATAGAAACAAAAGCACATTAGGACCCATCCATAGGGGAGTCCATTTCAACTCACTCTCCTCGGTTGCTCCCCCAGATCCAGCAGATCTAACCTATCTTGTTTCTAGGAGACAATTGGAATGTGAGGTGGGCTACCCAGCCATTCATCCTTAGAACCCTGCTCAGAATCATTGGCCTGGAGCCAAACAACAGGTCTCAATTGTCCTGCAGAAGACACTTTGCAGTTTGGAGCTTCTCACAAATCCCATCGTGGGAAAATCCCCATGACCTCGTGATGCCTCCCCTTCGTGAAGGGCCCATCAGGGACAGAAACACCAACTTGATCGATCGTCTGATCCTCGCCCTGACTTCAGATGCACCTGATCTCGATTCAGGTCTGTAGATTGTGCCATCGCTGATACAAAATCCAGAGACAAAAACCTGAGCAAACACCGCAGACTCGCACTTTCTTCATATCCTGAAGAGTTCTTCTCATGGTTTGTAGATCGGGCCTGCCATACCTATGTCCCCAAAACTAGGATGAGTTTGTGTTTTCAGACTTCTGTCCTCAAAGTCCTGGGCCACACATCCTCTAGTCTGGGGCCCCTGGAGCCACACATTAGGACTGTGCCTACCAATCCATGGGAATTCTGCCCATTCCATTGTCCAAAATCGAACAAATTAGGAGAAACCTCCAAAGACCCTGAGGCCATCCCAATAGCGTAGGTCGCCCGGAACTAACAAGGGCTGTCTGACACCAGCTGATAATCTACCTCCACTCATACCATAAATGGATGTCCCCAGAGGAGAAGATTGAACCAGACAGGACACTAGGCCATAATAGGATCCATTGCCTTGTTTTACAGGCATGTCTCCTCAAAAGCCTGATTCCAATACGAGCATAAGGGTTTTCCTGAGGCACCCAGCAGAACTCATCTCGTCTCCACAAGGAAACCTATGCATGGAAGCCATGTCCAAAGCATAGGAGAGTACTTCAGGGTCCCGTTGCCACCGCCCCATTCCAGGGCCATCATGGACACAAAAACACATTAGGACCCATTCTCAGGAAAGTCCATTTCAACTCAGCCACCCCGGTTGCTCGGCAGAGCCATCAGATCTAAATTGTATTGTTGCTAGGAGACAATTGGAATGCGAGGCGGGCTTCCCAGGCATCCGCCTCGAACGGTGCTCTGGAGTCATTCCATATGGGATGTCCTGGAGCTGGCCAACAGGCCTCAATTGTCCCGCAGAAGGTATCCTTGAAGGTGGCATCCCACAACTCCCAACGTGGGAAAATCTCAATGGCCCTGAGATTCCGCTCCCTTCATGAAGCGGCCATCATGCACAGAAACTCCAACCTGAGCCAACGTCTGATCCTCGCCCTGATTTCAGATGCATGAGTATTGGTTCAGATCTGCAGGGGGTACCTGCCGTGCCCTAGCCCTGAAACCAAGTCTAGCTAGTCTTCTCAGACTGCCGTCCTCACACTCCTGGCCCAGAAGCCCTCAAGTTTAGCAATTCCGGACCCACAATGCAACACTCTGCCTGCCCTCTAGAAAAAAATTATTGCCTCATGAGCTGCCCAGGCACCTTCAATAGGATAAACCTCCACAGCACTCGACTTCACCCAAATTATATAGTCTAACCTGGGAACTAATGCACTGTCGGACACAACCTGAGCCCGGACTTCCCGAGCAACTCCCAGAAAGCAGACCACAAACTGAGCACATAAGACCCGCCAAGGCCGTAGGTCATCATCTCTTCCCTACCTCAGTTTTCAGGCCTCAGAAACGAGACATTATCTCCAATCACTGCCCAGGGGTGAGTGTGATGCAGAAATCAGAACACCTCCTTACTTATGGTAAGAAACCTTGTGTTTGGCACGTCGTCCAACGTTCAGTGTAGAAGAAACCAGCATTCACCCTGAGGCCCCGCCCATTCTTGAGTGCGACAAGGGCATAAACACGCATTGTGACCCTCAGCATGAGTCCTGTCCTCTAGTAAGTCCTCTCAGTGACTGGACCATTAGATGTCATAATGGGCTTGATATGTCCCTAGGTCCCAATTTTTAACCAGATTTCTGATTGTCCAGTCAACCCCCCCCCCCCAGGGCTCTACTCTGGAATCCCTCATTTTCTGGGACACCTGAGGTTAAAAAGAAAACAACATCAAAAAAAAAAAAATAAACGGACTTCTTCTATCCCACAGAGTGACCCCAAACGCTTTGGACTGGGCCAAACCACCAGGGAGTAAGACTCGTCCATTTCCCATGAATTCACCCAAAAATTTCACGACCATGAGTGACAAGATATCCAGAGACAAAAACTTGAGCAAGAGCCTCACACTCGCCCTTTTCTCAAATCCCGAAATGTTCTCCTCATGGTCTGTATATAAGTCCTACCATACCTATGACCTGAAACATAAGCCAAGTTTGTGTTTTCAGACAACTGTCCAAACAGTCCTGGCCTACACAACCTACAGTCTTAGGCCCCTGGAGCCAAACCTGAGGACTGTACTTGCCCTCTCCAAGGGAATTGTGTGTGCCCATTCCAATGGCCACATTCCTTCTAATAGGATAAACCTCCAAAGTCCCTGATCCATCTCATTAGTGGTAGCTTCCCAGGTAAAACAGGGGCAATCTGAGCCCATCTGAGCACCTACCTGTACTCAGACCCATAGACAGATGTCCCCAGAGGTAAAAAGCAAAGAACAGACCCCTAGTCACTAATCATATCCATTGCTTTGGTTTCCAGGCATCTCTCCTCAGAGGCCTGGATCAAAACCAGCAAAGGCTGTTTCTTGACTCACCCATCAGAAAACATCTCATCTACACATGGGAAACTTGCACGTTGGAGCTGTTTTCAAAGGCTCTGTTTAGGAGAACCCTTCAGGGCCCCAGTGCCACCGCTCTTTCCAAGGTTCCATAGACACAAAAGCACATTAGGACCCATCCACAAGAGAGTCCATTTCAACTCAGCCTCCTCGGTTTCTCCCCTAGATCCAGCAGAACTAACCTGTCTTGATGCTAGGAGACAATTGGAATGCGAGGTGGGCTACCCAGCCATCCATCCTTAGAACCCTGCTCAGAATCATTGGCTTGGAGCCAACAACAGGTCTCAATTGTCCTGCAGAAGACACTTTGCAGTTTGGAGCTTCTCACAATTCCCATTGTGGGAAAACCGCCATGGCCTCGTGATGCCCCCCTTTATGAAGGGGCTATCAGGGTCAGATACTCCAACCTGAGCGATCGTCTGATCCTCGCCCTGACTTCAGATGCACGAGATCTCTATTCAGTTCTGTAGATTGTGCCTGCCATGTCCTCACCCAGAAACTGAAGCCTAGCTAGTGTTCTCAGACTTCTGTCCTCAGACTACTGACCCAGAAGCCCTCCATTTTGGCAATCCAGAACTTCAAAGCAGCACTCTGCCTGCCCTCCAGAAGAAAAACATTGCCCTCTGGGGCTACCAAGTAACCCCAAGTGAGGATCAGCCTGCGCCTACCTTGGCTGTACCCCAAATACATAGGCTGACCAGGGCACTAATGCCCTTTCTGACACTGCCTGAGCCTAGACCTCCTGGCCGCACCAAGACAGCTGGCCGCACACTGAGCACATCGAGCCGCCAAGGCCTTAGGACGTCATCTCTTTCCACCTCGGTTTTCAGGCTTCAGAACCTAGACCTTATCTCTATTCACTGCCCAGACCTGAACCTAATGCAGAAATCAGAATTCCTTCCCCAGGGCAAGAAACCTTGTGGTTGGCATGTTGTCCAATGTTAAGTTTAGTTGAAACCAGTGTGGCCCATGAGGCCCCGCTCATGCTTGCTTTCCAAGCCCCCATACACACAATCCTCACCAGTGTTTGAGTTTACCAGTCGCCCAGCCCGTACCTGGGGCTCTGCTCTGGAATCCCTTTCTTGGAGAGACACATGAGTCAGAAAACACGACTCCACCCTTACCAGAAAATGACCCCAAACTCTTGGGAGCTGGGGCAAATCCCCAGAGAGGGATAGTCATCCATAGTCCCTGAGGCCACCTTTCCAATCCACGGCTATCCCGGACACAACATCCAGAGACAAAAGCCTGAAGGAACGCCTCCCATTCGCCCTTGTTTCAGAGGCCCAGGAGCTCCTTCTCGGGCTGTACATCCGGCCTGCCATACGCTAGGCGCCACTCATGAGCTGAGTTTGTGTTTTCAGACTTTTGTGCCCACAGCCTGGACCCACAAAACCTCCAGGCTAGGGCCTCTGGAGACACAGCGAAAGATTGTGCCTGCCCTCTCCAAGGAAATTGTGCCCAATCCATTGACCACAACCCTACAGGTTAGGGAAAAGCTCCAAGGCCCCTGAGGCCATCAATAGTGTAGGCCACCCTGGACTAAGAAGGGCTCTCTGACACCAGCGGAGCATCTATCTCCACTTAGACTCTCAGACAGTGTCCCCAGAGACAGAAGGTTGAAATGGACAGGCCCCAGGCCCTAATCTGAACTTTAGCTTTGGTTTCCATGTGTCCGTCCTCAGAGGACTGTTTTCGTAGACCAGCACACGGAGCTTTTCTGAGGCACCAAACCAAACCTCTCTTGTCTTCTCATGGGAAGCTTACTTACTGGGGATGTATCAAACCCTTCAGGTAGGAGAGTTCCGCAGGGCCACAGAACAACCAGCACATTCCAAGGTATCCATGGACTCAAACGCACATTATGACGCATCCTCAGGAGAGGCCATTTCAACTCAGCCCCCTGGGTAGCGTGCCCCAGAGGCACCAGATCAAACATATCTTGTGGCTAATGGCCAATGGGAATGCGAGGCATGCTGTACAGGGATCCATCCTTCGAACCCTGCTCTACAGTCCTTCCGTATCCTATGTCCTGGAGCCATGCAACAGGACTCGAATGTCCCGCAGAAGGAAACCTTGTGGTTGGGGTAACCTCCAAACTCAGCGTGGGAAAACTTTCTTGGCCTCATGAGGCCCCCGCTTCATGAAGGTGCCATCATGGCCAAAAACTCCAGCCTCAGCCAACGTCTGATCCTCAGCCTGACTTCAGATGCAGGAGATTTTGATTCAGCCTCTGCAGAGTGGGCCTGCTCTGCCCTTGGCTCCATTCCTCACCCTAGCTTGTGTTTTCAGACTTCTGTCCTCACATTCTGGGCCCACAAACCCACCCTCCTGGAAATTCTGGGGCCACAATGAAGCACTCTGCCTGCCTTCCAGGAGAAAAACATTGTCTATGGTGCTGCCCAGAACCCCAAATGAGGACCAAACAGCTTGGCCATCGGCAACACCCCAATTGCATAGGCTACCTTAAACACTGATGCTCTGTCGCAAATTGCCTGAGCCCAGACCTTCCAACAGACACCGACACAGCTGGCTGCACACCCAGCACATTGGACCAGCCACTGCCTTAGGCCACCATCCATTCCCAACCTGGGTTTTCAGTCATCGGAACCTGGACCTTATCTCCAATTCCTGCACACGGGGGAACCTGATGCACAAGTCAGAACCCCTCCTTCCCCATGGCAAGAAACCTTGCTGCTGGCAGTGAGTCAAACATTCAATGTAGTAGAAAACGGCATGACCCATGAGGCCACGCCCATGGGTGAGGGCCGCCTTGGGCACAAACACACATGGTGACCCTCAGCATGAGTACCTTATTCAAGTAACGCCTCTCAGTGACTGGACCAAGAGCCCGCATATGTGGCTTCCCATGCCCATAAAAACCCAGGACTAACTAGATGGTGTGTATTCCAGTTGAGGGAAGCCACTGCTGTGCTCTAGAGTCCCTCTCCTGGGGGGTCCCCTGTGGCAGAATACAGTACTCTTTCCTTCCCACAGAATGAACCAAAACACTTGGGAGCTTGGACAATCCCCCGAGAGGAAGGCTCTTCCTCGGCCCCTGAAGCAACCCCTACCCTGAACGGCCACTGTGAACGCAACACCCAGAGACAAATCCTGAGCGAATGCATCCCACTTGCCCTCCTTTGATATCCAGAGGATCTCCCCTCACGGACTGGAGATCAGGCCTGCTATTACCTTGGCCCCTAGCTGAGCCAAGTTTGCTTTTTCAGACATCTGTCCCCACAGCCCTGGCAAAACAGCCTCTAGGCTGGGTCCTCTGGAGCCATACCATATGACCGTGCATGCTCTCTCCTGGAAAACTGTGTCCATTCCTTTGGCCACACAACTCCAGAATATGAGAAACCTCAAGGACATCCCACTACTGGGAGCCTCCCTGGACACACAGGGGCATTCGGACACAAGCTGAGCAGCTACCTCCACGAAAGCATGCACACAGATGTCAACAGAGATAGAAGGTTGAGCCGGCCAGGCCCTTAGGCCCTAATCTCAACTCTTGCTTTGGTTTCCAGGTGTCACTCCTCAGAGGCTTTGGTTCGAAGAACAGGATATGGGGCTTTCCTGAGGCACTGAACAGAACTCCTCTCGACTCCACATGGGAAGCTTCCTTGTTGAAGCCGTGTCAAACACCTCAGGTTGGAGAATCCTGCAGAGTCCCTGAGCCACCTCCACATTCCAAGGTCTCCCAGGCCACCAACCCACAGTAGGACTCATATTCAGGAGAGTCCATTTCAACTCTCCCTTCTGGGTAGCTCACCCAGGAGGCCACAGATTGAGCCGGCCTTGTCCTGACTAAAGAGTGGGAATATGAGGTGGCGTTCCCAGGCATCCATGCTTAGACACCTGCTCTCGAGTCTTTCCATATGGGGCCTCCTGGAACCATCCAATAGGACTCGACATTCGTGCAGAAGGAAACCTTGAGGTTTGGAGTAGTTCACAAATCTCATCGTAGGCAAACCTCCCTGGCCTCATGACGCCCCCACACCCTTCAGGAAGAGGCCATGCTGGACAAAAACTCTAGCCTTAGGCTCGTCTCATAGTTGACATGACCTCAGAGCAGGAGATCTCGATTCAGCCTCTGCAGAGTGGGCCTGCCATGCCTTCGATCCCAAACCTCACGCTAGCTCGTTTTTTCAGACTTCCTTCCTCACACTCCTGGCAAACAAGCCCTCCGGACTAGGAACTCCAGAACCACAACCAGGCCCAGTGTCTACCCAACGGAAGAAAAACGTTTCCTTGTGGGGCTATCCAGAAAACCCAGATGAGGATCAACCTGCTCGGGCCTCAACGGTACCCGAACTGGATAGGCTGCACTGGGCACTCATGCTCTGTCTGACACAGCCTGAAGCCAGACGTCCAGACAGACAAGGAGACAGCTGGCCGCACACCCCGCACTCGGACACGCCATGGTCATATGCCGTCAACTCTTCCTAACCTTGGTTTTCAGATATCTGAACCTAGATATTATATCAATTCTCCATACATCTGGGTATCGCATGCAAAAAACAGAACTCTTCCTTCCCCATGGCTATAAAGCTTGCTCTTGGCATGGAGTCACACCTTCAGGGTGGGAGAAACCTTCATGGCCCCTGATGCCACGCCCAAACGTGAGTGCTGCTTGGGCACAAATTCAAACAGTGACCCTCAGCATGAGCCCCATGTCAAAGAAAGGCCTGTCAGGGCCTGGACCAAGAGCCCGCATATTGACTTGCCAAGCACCTATGCACCCAATCCTCACCAGTGATTGATTTTACCAGTCGCCCAGCCCATACCTGGGTCTCTGGTCTGGAATCCCTTTCTTGGAGAGACACATGAGCCAGAAAACACGACTCCACCCTTACCAGAAAATGACCCCAAACTCTTGGGAGCTGGGACAAATCCCCAGAGAGAGATACTCGTCCACAGTCCCTGAGGCCACCCCTCCTATCCACGGCTATCCCAGACACAACATCCAGAGACAAAAGCCTGAAGGAACGCCTCCCACTCGCCCTTGTTTCAGAGGCCCAGGAGCTCCCTCTAGGGCTGTACATCCGGCCTGCCATACCCTAGGCGCCACTCATGAGCTGAGTTTGTATTTTCAGACTTCTGTGTCCACAGCCTGGTCCCACACAACCTACAGGCTAGGACTTCTGGTGCCACAGCGAAAGATTGTGCCTGCCCTCTCCAAGGAAAGTGTACCCAATCCATTGACCACAACCCCACAGGTTAGGGAAAAGCCCCAAGGCCCCTGAGGCCATCAATAGTGTAGGCCACCCTGGACTAAGAGGGGCTCTCTGACACGAGCGGTGCAACTATCTCCACTTAGACTCTCAGATATTGTCCCCAGAGACAGAAGTTTGAAATGGACAGGCCCCCAGGCCCTAATATGAACCTTAGCTTTGGTTTCCATGTGTCCGTCCTCAGAGGACTGTTTTCGTAGACCAGCACTAGGGGCTTTTCTGAGGCACCAAACAAAACCTCTCTTGTCTCCACATGGGGAGCTTTCTTACTGGGGATGTATCAAACCCTTCAGGTAGGAGAGTTCCGCAGGGCCACTGAACAACCAGCACATTACAAGGTCTTCATGGACCCAAACGCACATTATGACCCATCCTCGGGAGAGGCCATTTCAACTCAGCCCACTGGGTAGCGTGCCCCAGAGGCAGGAGATCAAACATATCTTGTCGCTCATGGTCAATGGGAAACCGAGGCATGCTGTACAGGGATCCATCTTTCGAACCCTGCTCTACAGTCCTTCCGTAGGGTATGTCCTGGAGCCATGCAACAGGACACGAATATCCCGCAGAAGAAACCTTGTAGTTTGGGGCAACCTCCAAACTCAGCGTGGGAAAACTTCCTTGGCCTCATGAGGCCCCCGCTTCATGAAGGTGCCATCATGGACACATACTCCAGCCTCAGCCAACGTCTGATCCTCAGCCTGACTTCAGATGCAGGAGATTTCGATTCAGCCTCCGCAGAGTGGGCCTGCTCTGCCCTTGGATCCAATCCTCACCCTAGCTGGTGTTTTCAGACTTCCGTCCTCACACTCCTGGCCCACACACCCTCCCTACTGGGAATTCTGGGGCCACAATGAAGCACTCTGCCTGCCTCCCAGGAGAAAAACATTGTCTATGGTGCTGCCCAGAGATCCCAAATGAGGATCAAACTGCTTGGCCCTCGGCAACACCCCAATTGCATAGGCTACCTTAAACACTGATGCTCTGTCGCAAATTGCCTGAGCCCAGACCTTCCAACAGACACCGACACAGCTGGCTGCACACCCAGCACATTGGACCAGCCACTGCCTTAGGCCACCATCCATTCCCAACCTGGGTTTTCAGTCATCGGAACCTGGACCTTATCTCCAATTCCTGCACACGGATGAACCTGATGCACAAGTCAGAACCCCTCCTTCCCCATGGCAAGAAACCTTGCTGCTGGCAGTGAGTCAAACATTCAGTGTAGGAGAAAACGGCATGACCCATGAGGCCACGCCCATGCGTGAGGGCCGCCTTGGGCACAAACACACATGGTGACCCTCAGCATGAGTACCTTATTCAAGTAACGCCTCTCAGTGACTGGACCAAGAGCCCGCATATGTGGCTTGCCATGCCCATAGGCACCCAGGACTAACTAGATGGTGTGTATTCCAGTTGAGGGAGGCCACTGCTGTGCTCTAGAGTCCCTCTCCTGGGGGGTCCCCTGTGGCAGAAAACAGTACTCTTCCCTTCCTACAGATTGAACCGAAACACTTGGGAGCTTGGACAATCCCCCGAGAGGAAGGCTCTTCCTCGGCCCCTGAAGCAACCCCTACCCTGAACGGCCACTGTGAACGCAGCACCCAGAGACAAAAGCCTGAGCGACTGCCTCCCACTTGCCCTCCTTTGATATCCAGAGGATCTCCCCTCACGGACTGGAGACCAGGCCTGCCATTACCTTGGCCTCTAGCTGAGCCAAGTTTGCTTTTTCAGACATCTGTCCCCACAGCCCGGGCAAACACAGCCACTAGGCTGGGTCCTCTGGAGCCATACCACAGGACCGTGCCTTCTCTCTACTGGGAAACTGTGTCCATTCCTTTGGCCACACACCTCCAGAATATGAGAAATCTCAAGGCCCCCGAGGACATCCCACTACTGGGAGCCTCTCTGGACACACAGGGGCATTCGGACACAAGCTGAGCAGCTACCTCCACCAAGGCATGCACACAGATGTCAACAGAGATAGAAGGTTGAGCTGGCCAGGCCCTTAGGCCCTAATCTCAACTCTTGCTTTGGTGTCCAGGTGTCACTCCTCAGAGGCTTTGGTTCGAAGAACAGTATATGGGGCTTTCCTGAGGCACTGAACAAAACTCCTCTCGACTCCACATGGGAAGCTTCCTTGTTGGAGCCGTGTCAAACACCTCAGGTTGGAGAATCCTGCAGAGTCCCTGAGCCACCTCCACATTCCAAGGTCTCCCAGGCCACCAACCCACAGTAGGACTCATCTTCAGGAGAGTCCATTTCAACTCTCCCCTCTGGGTAGCTCACCCAGGAGCCCGCAGATTGAGCCTGACTTGTCCTGACTAAAGAGTGGGAATATGAGGTGGCATTCCCAGGCATCCATGCTTAGACACCTGCTCTCGAGTCTTCCCATATGGGACCGCCTGGAACCATCCAATAGGACTCGACAGTCGTGCAGAAGGAAACCTTGAGGTTTGGAGTAGTTCACAAATCCCATCGTAGGCAAACCTCCCTGGCGTCATGGAGCCCCCACACCCTTCAGGAAGAGGCCATGCTGGACAAAAACTGTAGCCTGAGGCACGTCTCATAGTTGACATGACCTCAGTGCAGGAGATCTCGATACAGCCTCTGCAGAGTGGGCCTGCTCTGCCCTCGGTCCCAAACCTCAGGCTAGCTTGTGTTTTCAGACTTCCTTCCTCACACTCCTGGCAAACAAGCCCTCCGGACTAGGAACTCCAGAACCACATCCCAGCCAGTGTCTGCCCAACGGAAGAACAACGTTTCCCTGTGGGGTTCCCCAGAAAACCCAGATGAGGATCAACCTGCTCGGGCCTTGATGTGCCCCGAACTGGATAGGCTGCTCTGGGCACTTAAGTTCCATCTGACACAGCCTGAAGCCACACGTCCAGACAGACAAGGAGACAGCTGGCCGCACACCCAGCACTTCGGTCACGCCATGGTCTTATGCTGTCACCTCTTCCTAACCTTGGTTTTCAGATATCTGAACCTAGACATTATATCAATTCTCCACACAGCTGGGTATCGCAAGCACAAAAGAGAACTCCTCCTTCCCCATGGCTGTAAAGCTTGCTCTTGGCATGGAATCACACCTTCAGGGTGAGAGAAACCTTCATGTCCCATGATTCCACGCCCAACCGTGCGTGCAGCAGCACAAATTCACACTGTGACCCTCAGCATGAGCCCCATGTCAAAGAAAGGCCTGTCAGGGCCTGGACCAAGAGCCCACATATGGGGCTTGCCAGGCCGCTATGCACCCAATCCTCACCAGTGTTTGAGTTTTCCAGTCACCCCGCCCGTACCGCGGGATCTGCTCTCGAATCCCTTTCTTGGAGAGACACATGAGCCAGACAACACGACTCCACCCTTCACACAAATGACCCCAAACTCTTGGGAGCTGGGACAAATCCCCAGACAGGGATACTCGTCCATAGTCCCTGAGGCCACCCGTCCAATCCACGGCTATCCCGGACACAACATCCAGAGACAAAAGCCTGAAGGAACACCTCCCACTCGCCCTTTTTTCAGAGGCCCAGGAGCTCCCTCTTGGGCTATACATCCGGCCTGCCATACACTAGGCGCCACTCATAAGCTGAGTTTGTGTTTCCAGACATCTGTGCCCACAGCCTGGACTCACACAACCTCCAGGCTAGCCTCCATTCCAAGGCCCTCATGGACACAAACACACATTAGGCCCCATCCTCAAGAAAGTCCATTTCAACTCAGCCACCCCGGTTTCTCCCGCAGAGCCATCAGATCTCAACTGTCTAGTCCCTTCACTCTTCCCCAGGGCTCTGCTTTGGAATTCCTCTTTGTTTGGGGCACCTGAGGTATCAAACCTGAAAGGAGACCTCCCATCCCACAGATTGACGAAAAACCATTGGGACCGGGCCATATCCACAGAGAGGAAGATTCGTCCATGACCCATGAGGCCTCGCCACATTCCACGGTCATCGTTGATACAAAATCCAGAGAACAAAGCCTGAGCAAGCGCCTCAGACTCGCTCTTTCTTCATATCCTGAAGTTTTATTCTCATGGTTTGTAGATTGGGCCTGCCATACCTACGTCCCCAAACCTAAGCTGAGTTTGTGTTTTCAGACTTCTGTCCTCAAATTCCAGGGCCACACACCCTCCAGGATGGGGCCCCTGGAGCCACACATTAGGACTGTGCTTACCCCATGCATGGAAATTCTGCCCATTCCATTGTTCAATATCTACATATTAGGAGAACCCTGGAAAGTCCCCGAGGCCATCCCAAGAGTGTAGGTCTCCCGGGACAAACAAGGGCGGTCTGACACCAGCTGAGAATCTATCTCCACACATGACATAGATGGATGTCCCTAGAGAAGAAGATGGAACCAGACATGACCCTAGGCCATAATCAGATCCAAGCTTTGGTTTACAGGCATGTCTCCTCAAAAGCCTGAATTCCAATACAAGCATAGGGGGTTTCCTGAGGCACCCATCAGAACAAACCTCATCTGCACAAGGAAACTTGAGCATGGGAGCTATGTCAAAAGTTTAGGAGAATACTTCAGGGTCCCGGTGCCACCGCCCCATTCCAAGGTTCCCATGGACACAAACACACTTTAGGAACTTACCTCCGGAAAGTCCATTTCAACTCAGCCTCCCCGGTGTCTCCCGCAGAGCCATCAGATCTCAACTGTCTTGTTGTTAGGAGACAATTGAAATGCGAGGCGATCTTCCCTGGCATCCATCTTAGAACAATGCTCTGGAGTCATTCCATAGGAAATGTCCTGGAGCTGCCCAACAAGTCTCAAATGTCCCGAATAAGGAATCCTTGAAGGGGGCATCCCACTACTCCCAACGTGGGAAAACGTTAAGAGCCTTGAGACTCCGCTTCGTTCAGAAAGGGGCAGTCATGCACAAAAACTCCAACCGGAGACAACGTCTGTTCCTCGCCGTGACTTCATATGCTTGAGATATTGGTTCAGATCTGCAGGGGACACCTGCAGTTCCCTCGGCCTGAAGCCCAAGTTTAGGTTGTGTTCTCAGACTTCTGTCCTCACACTCCTAGCCCAGAAGCCCTCACGTTTGGCAATTCCGGACCCACAATGCAGCACTCTGCCTGCCCTATAGAAAAAATATCTTGCCTAATGAACTGCCCGGGCACCTCAAATAAGGATCAACCTACACGACACTCGACGGTACCCAAATTATATAGTCTAACCTGGGCACTAATGCACTGTCTGACACAACCTGAGCCCGAACCTCCTGACCAACAACTAGGCACCTGACCGCACACTGAGCACATGAGACCCACCATGGCCTTAGGTCATCATCTCTTCCCAAATGCGGTTTTCTGACTTCCGTACCTAGACCTTATCTCCAACCACTGCCCAGGGTTGAAAAGGATGCAGAAATCAGAACTCCTTCCCCATGGCAAGAGACCTTGTGATTGGCATATGGGGCCTTCCATGCCCCTAGGCCCCAAATTTTAACCATAGTTTTGGTTGTCCCCTCACTCTTCCCCAGGGCTCTGCTTTGGAATTCTTCTTTGGTTGGGACCCTGAGGTAACAAACCTGAGAGGAGACCTCCCATCCCACAGATTGAAGAAAAGCAATTGGGACCGTGCCAAATCCCAAGAGAGGAAGTTTCGTCCATGGCCCATGATTCTTCCCCACATTTCACGGCCATCGTTGACACAAAATCCAGAGACCAAAGCCTGAGCAAGCGCCTCAGACTCGCTCTTTCTTCATATCCTGAAGAGTTCTTCTCATGGCTTGTAGATTGGGCCTGCCATACCTACGTCCCCAAACCTAAGCTGATTCTGTGTTTTCCGACTTCTGTCCTCAAAGTCCTGGGCCACACACCCTCAAGGCTGGGGCCCCTGGAGCCACACATTAGGACTGTGCCTACTTCATGCATGGGAATTCTGCCCATTGCATTGTACAAAATTGTACAAATTAGGAGATCCCTCCAAAGTACCCGAGGCCATCCCAATATGTAGGTCTCTTTGGACAACAAGGGCGGTCTGACACCAGCTGAGCATCTACCTCCAATCATACCATAGATGGATGTCCCCAGAGAAGGACATGGAACCAGACAGGACCCTGCCATAATCGGATCCATTGCTTTGGTTTACAGGCATGTCTCCTAAAAATCCTGGATTCCAATACCAGCATAGGGGGTTTCCTGAGGCACCAATCAGAAAACACCTCGTCTCCACGAGGAAACTTGTGCATGGGACCTATGTCAAAATCTTAGGAGAATACTTCAGAGTCCCGGTGCCACTGCCCCATTCCAAGGACCTAATGGACACAACCACACATTAGGCCCCATGCTCAGGAGCTGTCCATTTCAAATCAGCCACCCTGGTTGCTCCCGCAGAGCCATCCGATCTCCACTGTCTTGTAGCTAGGAGACAATTGGAATGCGAGGCGGGCTTCCCTGGCATCCATCCTCAAAGAGTGCTCTGGAGTCATTCCATATGGGATGTTTTGGAGCTGCCCAACAGGTCTCAATTGTCCCGCAGAAGGAATCCTTGAAGGGGGCATCCCACAACTCCCAATGAGGGAAAACCTGCATGGCCTTGAGATTCCTTTCCGTTCATGAAGGGCAGTCATTCACAGAAACTACAACCTGAGTCAACGTCTGATCCTTTCCGTGACTTCAGATGCATGAGATATGGGTTCAGATGTGCAGGGGGTACCTGCCTTGCCCTTGGTGACGCCCAAGTCTAGCTTGTGTTCTCAGACTTCTGTCCTCACACTACTGGCCCAGAAGCGCTCACGTTTGGAATTCCGGACCCACAATGCAGCACTCTGCCTGCCCTCTAGAAAAAATATCTTGCCTAATGAGCTGCCCAGGCACCTCAAATGAGGATCAACCTACCGGGCACTCCACTGTACCCAAATTATATAGTATAACCTGGGCACTAATGCACTGTCTGACACAACCTGAGCCCGAACCTCCTGACCAACAAGCAGGCAGCTGACCGCACACTGAGCACATCACACCCACCATGGCCTTAGGTCATCATCTATTCCCAACTGCGGTTTTCAGGCTTCCGAACCTAGACCTTTTCTCCAACCACTGCCTATGGTTGAAAATGATGCAGAAATCAGAACTCCTTCCCCATGGCAAGAGACCTTGTGATTGGCATGTTGTCCAAAGTTCAGTGTAGTTGAAACCAGTGTGGCCCATGAGGCCCCGCCCATGCTCACGGGACACATTGGTCACAAACACACATTGTGACCCTCAGCCTGAGCCCAGTCCTCAAGTAAGGCCTCTCAGTGGCTGGATGAAGAGACAGCATATGGGGCCTGCCATGCCCCTAGGCCCCAAATTTTAACCATAGTTTGGGTTGTCCCTTCAATCTTCCCCAGGGCTCTGCTTTGCAATTCCTCTTTGGTTGGGACACCTGAGGTAACAAACCTGAAAGGAGACCTCCCGTCCCACAGATTGACGAAAACAATTGGGGCCGGGCCAAATCCCAAGAGAGGAAGTTTCGTCCATGGCCCATGAGGCTTCCCCACATTCCACGGCCATCGTTGACACAAAATCCAGAGACAAAAGCCTGAGCAAGCGCCTCCGACTCGCTCTTTCTTCATATCCTGAAGAGTTCTTCTCATGGCTTGTAGATTGGGCATGCCATACCTACGTCCCCAAACCTAAGCTGATTCTGTGTTTTCCGACTTCTGTCCTCAGAGTCCTGGGCCACACACACTCCAGCCTGGGGCCCCTGGAGCGACACATTAGGACTGTGCCTACTTCATGCATGGGAATTCTGCCCATTCCATAATCCAAAATTTACAAATTAGGAGATCCCTCCAAAGTCCCCAAGGCCATCCCAATATGTAGGTCTCTTTGGACAAACAAGGACGGTCTGACACCAGCTGAGCAACTAGCTCCACTCAAAACATAGATGGATGTCCCCAAAGAAGGAGATGGAACCTGACAGGACCCTAGGCCATAATCGGATCCATTGCTTTGGTTTACAGGCATGTCTCCTCCAAAATCCTGGATTCCAATACCAGCATAGGGGGTTTCCTGAGGCACCCATCAGAAAACATCTCATCTCCATGAGGAAAGTTGTGCATGGAACCTATGTCAAAACCTTAGGAGAATACTTCAGAGTCCCGGTGCCACTGCCCCATTCCAAGGTCCTCATGGACACAAACACACATTAGGCCCCATGCTCAGGAAAGTCCATTTCAACTCAGCCACCCCGGTTGCTCCCGCAGAGCCATCCTATCTCCACTGTCTTGTTGCTAGGAGACAATTGGAATGTGAGGCGGGCTTCCATGGCATCCATCCTCCAACGGTGCTCTGGAGTCATTCCATATGGGATGTTTTGGAGCTGCCCAACAGGTCTCAATTGTGCCGCAGAAGGAATCCTTGAAGGGGGCATCCCACAACTCCCAACGTGGGAAAACCTCCATGGCCTTGGGATTCCTCTCCGTTCTTGAAGGGGCAGTCATGCACAGAAACTTCAACCTGAGCCAACGTCTGAGCCTCGCCGTGACTTCAGATGCATGAGATATTGGTTCAGATGTGCAGGGGGTACCTGCCTTGCCCTCGGCCTGAAGCCCAGGTCTAGCTTGTGTTCTCAGACTTTTGTCCTCACACTACTGAACCAGAAGCCCTCAAGTTTGGCAATTCCGGGCCCACAATGCAGCACTCTGCCTGCCCTCTAGAAAAAATATCTTGCCTAATGAGCTGCCCAGGCTCCTCAAATGAGGATCAACCTAAACGGCACTCGACTGTACCCAAATTATATAGTGTAACCTGGTCACTAATGCACTGTCTGACACAACCTGAGCCCGAACCTCCTGAACAACAACCAGGCAGCTGACCGCACACTGAGCACATCAGACCCACCATGGCCTTAGGTCATCATCTCTTCCCAACTGCGGTTTTCAGGCTTCTGAACCTAGACCTTTTCTCCAAACACTGCCAATGGTTGAAAATGATGCAGAAATCAGAACTCCTTCCCCATGGCAAGAGACCTTGTGATTGGTATGTTGTCCAAAGTTCAGTGTAGTTTAAACCAGTGTGGCCCATGAGGCCCGGCCCCTTCTCGCGGGCCACATTGGTCACAAACACACATTGTGACCCTCAGCCTATGCCCAGTCCTCAAGTAAGGCCTCTCAGTGGCTGGATGAAGAGACAGCATATGGGGCCTGCCATGCCCCTAGGCCCCAAATTTTAACAATAGTTTGGGTTGTCCATTCACTCTTCCCCAGGGCTCTGCTTTGGAATTCCTCCTGGTTGGGACACCTGAGGTAACAAACCTGAAAGGAGACCTCCCATCCCACAGATTGACGAAAAACAATTGGGACCGTTCCAAATCCACAGAGAGGAAGATTCGTCCATGGCCCATGAGGCCTCCCCACATTCCACGGCCATCGTTGACACAAAATCCAGAGACCAAAGCCTGAGCAATTGCCTCAGACTCGCTCTTCCTTCGTATTCTGAAGATTTCTTATCATGGTTTGTAGATTGGGCCAGCCATACCTAAGTCCCCAAACCTAAGCTGAGTTTGTGTTTTCAGAATTCTGTCCTCAACGTCCTGGGCCACAAACCCTCCAGGCTGGGGCCCGTGGAGCCAAACATTAGGAATGTGCCTACACCATGCATGGGAATTTTGCCCATTCCATTGTCCAAAATTGTACCAATGAGGAGAACCCTCTAATGTCCCCGAGGCCATCCAAATATGTAGGTCTCAGTGGACAACAAGGGCGGTCTGACACCAGCTGAGCATCTACCTCCACTCATACCATAGATGGATGCCCCAGTGAAGGATATGGTACAACACAGGACCCTAGGCCATAATCGGATCCATTGCTTTGGTTTACAGTCATGATTCCTCAAAATCCTGGTTTCCAATACCAGCATAGGGGGTTTCCTGAGGCACCCATCAGAAAACATCTCGTCTCCACGAGGAAACTTGTGCATGGGACCTATGTCAAAATCTTAGGAGAATACTTCAGAGTCCCGGTGCCACCGTTCCATTCCTAGATCCTCATGGACACAAACACACATTAGGCTCCATGCTCAGGAAAGTCCATTTCAACTCAGCCACCCCGGTTGTTCCCGCAGAGCCATCCGATCTCCACTGTCTTGTACTAGGAGACAATTGGAATGCGAGGCGGGCTTCCCTGACATCCATCCTTGAACGGTGCTCTGGATACATTCCATATGGGATGTTTTGGAGCCGCCCAAAAGGTCTCAATTGTCCCGCAGAAGGAATCCTTGAAGGGAACATCCCACAACTCCCAAAGTGGGAAAACCTCCATGGCCTTGGGATTCCTCTCCGTTCATGAAGGGGCAGTCATGCACAGAAACTTCAACCTGAGCCAACGTCTGATCCTCGCCGTGACTTCAGATGCATGAGATATTGGTTCAGATGTGCAGGGGGTACCTGCCTTGCCCTCGGCCTGAAGCCCAAGTCTAGCTTGTGTTCTCAGACTTCTGTCCTCACACTACTGGCCCGGAAGCCCTCAAGTTTGGCAATTCCGGACCCACATTGCAGCACTCTGCCTGCTCTCTAGAAAAAATATATGCCTAATGAGCTGCCCAGGCACCTCAAATGAGGATCATCATACACGGCACTCGACTGTACCCAAATTACATAGTCTAACCTGGGCAATAATGCACTGTCTGACACAACCTGAGCCCGAACCTCCTGACCAACAACCAGGCAGCTGACCGCACACTGAGCACATCAGACCCACCATGGCCTTAGGTCATCATCTCTTCCCAACTGCGGTTTTCAGGCTTCCGAACCTAGACCTTATCTCCAACCACTGCCCAGGGTTGAAAATGATGCAGAAATCAGAACTCCTTCCCCATGGCAAGAGACCTTGTGATTGGCATGCTGTCCAAAGTTCAGTGTAGTTGAAACCAGGGTGGCCCATGAGGCCCGGCCCCTTCTCGCGGGCCACATTGGTCACAAACACACATTGTGACCCTCTGCGTGATCCCCGTCCTCAAGTAAGGCCTCTCAGAGGCTGGATAAAGAGACAGTATATGGGGCCTGCCATGCCCCTAGGACCCAAATTTTAACCATAGTTTGGGTTGACCCTTCACTCTTCCCAAGGGCTCTGCTTTGGAATTCCTCTTTGGTTGGGACACCTGAGGTTACAAACCTGAAAGGAGACCTCCCATCCCACAGATTGACGAAAAACAATTGGGACCGGGCCAAATCCACAGAGAGGAAGATTCGTCCATTGCCCATGAGGCCTCCCCTTAATCCACGGCCATCGTTGACCCAAAATCCAGAGACCAAAGCCTGAGCAAGCGCCTAAGACTCGCTCTTTCTTCGTATCCTGAAGAGTTCTTCTCATGGTTTGTAGATTGGGCCTGCCATACCTACGTCCCCCAACCTAAGCTGAGTTTGTGTTTTCAGACTTCTGTCCTCAAAGTCCTGGGCCACATACCCTCCAGGCTGGGGCCCCTGGAGCCACACATTAGGACTGTCCCTACCCCATGCATGGGAATTCTGCCCATTCCATTGTCCAAAATTGTACAAATTAGGAGAACCCTCCAAAGTCCCCGAGGCCATCCCAATATGTAGGTCTCTGTGGACAAACAAGGGCGGTCCTACACCAGCTGACCATTACCTCCACCTATAACATAGATAGATGTCCCCAGAGAAGGATATGGTTCCAGACAGGACCCTAGGCCATATTCGGATCCATTGCTTTGGTTTAAAGGCATGTCTCCTCAAAATCCTGGATTCCAATACCAGCATAGGGGGTTTCCTGAGGCACCCATCAGAAAAAATCTCGTCTCCACGAGGAAACTTGTGCATGGGACCTATGTCAAAATCTTAGGAGAATACTTCAGAGTCCCAGTGCCACCGACCCATTCCAAGGTCCTCATGGACACAAACACACATTAGGCCCAATGCTCAGGAAAGTCCATATCAACTCAGCCAACCAGGATGCTCCCGCAGAGCCATCCGATCTCAACTGTCTTATTGCAAGGAGACAATTGGAATGCAAGGCAGGCTTCCCTGGAATCCATCCTCGAACGGTGCTCTGGAGTCATTCCATATGGGATGTTTTGGAGCTGCCCAACAGGTCTCAATTGTCCCGCGAAGGAATCCTTGAAGGGGGCATCCCACAACTCCCAAAGTGGGAAAACCTTCATGGCCTTGAGATTCCTCTCCGTTCTGGAAGGGGCAGTCATGCACAGAAACTCCAACCTGAGCCAACGTCTGATCCTCGCCGTGCCTTCAGATGCATGAGATATTGGTTCAGATGTGCAGGGGGTACCTGCCTTGCCCTCGGCCTGAAGCCCAAGTCTAGCTTGTGTTCTCAGACTTCTGTCCTCACACTACTGGCCCAGAAGACCTCACGTTTGGCAATTCTGGACCCACAATGCAGCACTCTGCCTGACCTCTAGAAAAAATATCTTGCCTAAGGAACTGCACGGGCACCTCAAATAATGATCAACCTACACGGCATTCGACTGTATCCAAATTATATAGTCTAACCTAGGCACTAATTCCCTGTCTGACACAACCTGAGCCCGAAACTCCTGACTAACAACCAGGCAGCTGACCGCACACTGAGCACATCAGACCCACCATGGCCTTAGGTCATCATCTCTTCCCAACTGCGGTTTTCAGGCTTCCGAACCTAGACCTTATCTCCAACGACTGCCCAGGGTTGAAAATGATGCAGAAATCAGAACTCCTTCACCATGGCAAGAGACCTTGTGATTGGCATGTTGTCCAAAGTTCAGTGTAGATGAAACCAGTGTGGCCCATGAGGCCCCGCCCATGCTCGCAAGCCACATTGGTCACAAACACACATTGTGACCCTCAGCCTGAGCCCAGTCCTCAAGTAAGGCCTCTCAGTGGCTGGTGAAGAGACAGCATATGGGGCCTGCCATGCCCCTAGGCCCCAAATTTTAACGATAGTTTGGCTTGTCCCTTTACTCTTCCCCAGGGCTCTGGTTTGGAATTCCTCCTGGTTGGGACACCTGAGGTAACAAACCTGAAAGGAGACCTCCAATCCCACAGATTGACAAAAAACAATTGGGACCGATCCAAATCCACAGCGAGGAAGATTCGTCCATGGCCCATGAGGCCTCCCCACATTCCACGGCCATCGTTGACACAATTCCAGAGACCAAAGCCTGAGCAATCGCCTCAGACTAGCTCTTTCTTCGTATTCTGAAGATTTCTTCTCACGGTTTGTAGATTGGACCTGCCATACCTACGTCCCCAAACCTAAGCTGAGTTTGTGTTTTCAGACTTCTGTCCTCAAAGTCCTGGGCCACACACCCTCCAGGCTGGGGCCACTGGAGCCACACATTAGGACTGTGCCTACCCCATGCATGTGAATTCTGCCCATTCCATTGTCCAAAATTGTACCAATTAGGAGAACCCTCCAAAGTCCCCGAGGCCATCTCAAAATGTAGGTCTCAGTGGACAAACAAGGGCGGTCTGACACCAGCTGAGTATCTACGTCCACTCATACCATAGATGGATGTCCCCAGAGAAGGATATGGTACCAGACAGGACCCTAGGTCATAATCGGATCCATTGCTTTGGTTTACAGTCATGACTCCTCAAAATCCTGGATTCCAATACTAGCATAGGGTGTTTCCTGAGGCACCCATCAGAAAACATCTCGTCTCCACGAGGAAACTTGTGCATTGGACCTATGTCAAAATCTTAGGAGAATACTTCAGAGTCCCGGTGCCACCGCTCCATTCCTAGGTCCTCATGGACACAAACACACATTAGGCCCCATGCTCAGTAGCTGTCCATTTCAAATCAGCTACCCCGGTTGCTCTCGCAGAGCCATCCGATCTCCACTGTCTTGTTGCTAGGGGACAATTTGAATGCGAGGCGGGCTTCCCTAACATCCATCCTCGAACGGTGCTCTGGAGTCATTCCATATGGGATGTCCTGGAGCTGCCCAACAGGTCGCAATTGTCTTGCAGAAGGAATCCTTGAAGGGGACATCTCACAACTCCCAACGTGGGAAAACCTCCATGGCCTTGAGATTCCTCTCCGTTCATGAAGGGGCAGTCATGCACAGAAACTTCAACCTGAGCCAACGTCTGAGCCTCGCCGTGACTTCAGATGCATGAATATTGGCTCAGATGTGCATGGGGTACCTGCTTTGCCCTCGGCCTGTTTCCCAAGTCTAGCTTGTGTTCTCAGACTTCTGTCCTCACACTACTGGCCCAGAAGCCCTCACGTTTGGCAATTCCGGACCCACAATGCAGCACTCTGCCTGCTCTCTAGAAAAAATATCTTGCCTAATGAGCTGCCCAGGCACCTCAAATGAGGATCATCATACACGGCACTCGACTGTACCCAAATTACATAGTCTAACCTGGGCAATAATGCACTGTCTAACACAACCTGAGCCCGAACCTTCTGACCAACAACCAGGCAGCTGACCGCACACTGAGCACATCAGACCCACCATGGCCTTAAGTCATCATCTCTTCCCAACTGCGGGTTTCAGGCTTCCGAACCTAGACCTTATCTCCAACCACTGCCCAGGGTTGAAAATGATGCAGAAATCAGAACTCCTTCCCCATGGCAAGAGACCTTGTGATTGGCATATTGTCCAAAGTTCAGTGTAGATGAAACCAGTGTGGCCCATGAGGCTCCGCCCATGCTCGGGAGCCACATTGGTCACAAACACACATTGTGACCCTCAGCTGAGCCCAGTCTTCAAGTAAGGCCTCTCAGTGGTTGGTGAAGAGACAGCATATGGGGCCTGCCATGACCCTAGGCCCCAAATTATAACCATAGTTTGGGTTGTCCCTTCACTCTTCCCCAGGGCTCTGCTTTGGAATTCCTCTTTGGATGGGACACCAGAGGTTACAAACCTGAAAGGAGACCTCCCATCCCACAGATTGAAGAAAAACAATTGGGATCGGTCCAAATCCACAGAGAAAGATTCGTCCATGTCCCATGAGGTCTCCCCACATTCCACGGCCATCGTTGACACAAAATCCAGAGACCAAAGCCTGAGCAAGCGCCTCAGACTCGCTCTTTCTTCATATCATGAAGAGTTCTTCTCATGGTTTGTAGAATGGGCCTGCCATACCTACGTCCCCTAACCTAAGCTGAGTCTGTGTTTTCAGACTTCTGTCCTCAAAGTCCTGGGCCACACACCCTCTAGGCTGGGGCCCCTGGAGCCACACATTAAGATTGTACCTACCCCATGCATAGTAATTCTGCCCATTCCATTTTCCAAAATTGTACAAATTAGGAGAACCCTCCAAAGTAACCGAGGCGATCCCAATATGTAGGTCTCAGTGGACAAACAAGGGCGGTCTGACACCAGCTGAGCATCTACCTCCACTGATACCATAGATGGATGCCCCAGTGAAGGATATAGTACCAGAAAGGACCCTAGGCCATAATCGGTTCCATTGCTTTAATTTACAGGCATGTCTCCTCAAAATCCTGGATTCCAATACCAGCATAGGGGGTTTCCTGAGGCACCCATCAGAAAAAATGTCGTCTCCATGAGGAAACTTGTGCATGGGACCTATGTCAATCTTAGGAGAATACTTCAGAGTCCCGGTGCCACCGCCCCATTCCAAGGTCCTCATGGACACAAACACACATTAGGCCCCATGCTCAGGAAAGTCCATTTCAACTCAGCAATCCCGGTTGCTCACGCAGAGCCATCGGATCTCAACTGTCTTGTTGCTAGGAGACAATTGGAATGCGAGGCGGACTTCCCTTGCATCCATCCTCGAACGGTGCTCTGGAGTCATTCCATATGGGATGTTTTGGAGCTGCCCAACAGGTCTCAATTGTCCCGCAGAAGGAATCCTTGAAGGGGGCATTCCACAACTCCCAACGTGGGAAAACCTCCATGGCCTTGAGATTCCTCTCCGTTCATGAAGGGGCAGTCATGCACAGAAACTACAACCCGAGCCAACGACTGAATATCGCCGTGACTTCAGATGCATGAGATATTGGTTCAGATGTGCAGGGGGTACCTGCCTTGCCCTCGGCCTGAAGCCCAAGTCTAGCTTGTGTTCTCAGACTTCTGTCCTCACACTACTGGCCCAGAAGCCCTCAAGTTTGGCAATTCCGGACCCACAATGCAGCACTCTGCCTGCACTCTAGAAAAAATATCATGCCTAATGAGCTGCCCAGGCACCTCAAATGAGGATCAAACTACACGGCACTCGACTGTACCCAAATTGTAGAGTCTAACCTCGGCACAAATGCACTGTCTGACACAACCTAAGCCCGAACCTCCTGACCAACATCCAGGCAGCTGACCGCACACTGAGCACATCATACCCACCATGGCCTTAGGTCATCATCTCTTCCCAACTGCGGTTTCAGGCTTCCGAACCTAGACCTTATCTCCAACCACTGCCCAGGGTTGAAAATGATGCAGAAATCAGAACTCCTTCCCCATGGCAAGAGACCTTGTGATTGGCATGTTGTCCAAAGTTCAGTGTAGTTGAAACCACTGTGGCCCATGAGGCACCGCTCATGCTCCCGAGCCACATTGGTCACAAACATACATTGTGACCCTCAGCCTGAACCCAGTCCTCAAGTAAGGCCTCTCAGTGGCTGGATGAAGAGACAGCATATGGGGCCTGCCATGCCCCTAGGCCCCAAATTTTAACCATAGTTTGGGTTGTCCCTTCACTCTTCCCCAGGGCTCTGCTTTGGAATTCCTCTTTGGTTGGGACACCTGAGGTAACAAACCTGAAAGGAGACCTCCCATCCCACAGATTGACGAAAAACAATTGGGACTGGGCCAAATCCACAGAGAGGAATATTCGTCCATTGCCCATGAGGCCTCCCCCCATTCCACGGCCATCGTTGACACAAAATCCAGAGACCAAAGCCTGAGCAAGCGCCTCAGACTCTCTCTATCTTCAAATCCTGAAGAGTTCTTCTCATGGTTTGTAGATTGGGCCTGCCATACCTACGTCCCCAAACCTAAGCTGAGTTTGTGTTTTCAGACTTCTGTCCTCAAAGTCCTGGCCACACACCCTCCAAGCTGGGGCCCCTGGAGCCACACATTAGGACTGTGCCTACCTCATGCATGGGAATTCTGCCCATTCCATTGTCCAAAATTGTACAAATTAGGAGAACCCTCCAAAATCCCCGAGGCCATCCCAATATCTAGGTCTCTTTGGACAAACAAGGGCGGTCTGACACCAGCTTAGCATCTACCTCGACTCATACTATAGATGGATGTCCCCAGTGAAGGATATGGTACCAGAAAGGACCCTAGGCCATAATCGGATCCATTGCTTTGGTTTACAGGCATGTCTCCTCAAAATCCTGGATTCCAATACCAGCATAGGGGGTTTCCTGAGGCACCCATCAGAAAAATTCTCGTCTCCACGAGGAAACTTGTGCATGGGACCTATGTCAAAAATTTAGGAGAATACTTCAGAGTCGCGGTGCCACCGCCCCATTCCAAGGTCCTCATCGACACAAACACACATTAGGCCCCATGCTCAGGAAAGTCCATTTCAACTCAGCCACCCCGGTTGCTCCCGCAGAGCCATCCGATCTCAACTGTCTTGTTGCTAGGAGACAATTGGAATGCGAGGCGGACTTTCCTGGCATCCATCCTCGAACGGTGCTCTGGAGTCATTCCATATGGGATGTTTTGGAGCTGCCCAACATGTCTCAATTGTCCCGCAGAAGGAATCCTTGAAGGGGGCATCCCACAACTCCCAACGTGGGAAATCCTCCATGGCCTTGAGATACCTCTCTGTTCATGAAGGGGCAGTCATGCACAGAAACTACAACCAGAGCCAACGACTGAATTCGCCGTGACTTCAGATGCATGAGATATTGGTTCAGATGTGCAGGGGGTACCTGCCTTGCCCTCGGCCTGAAGCCCAAGTCTAGCTTGTGTTCTCAGACTTCTGTCCTCACACTACTGGCCCAGAAGCCCTCACGTTTGGCAATTCCGGACCCACAATGCAGCACTCTGCCTGCTCTCTAGCAAAAATATCGTGCCTAATGAGCTGCCCAGGCACCTCAAATGAGGATCAAACTACACGGTACTCGACTGTACCCAAATTGTAGAGTTTAACCTGGGCACAAATGCACTGTCTGACACAACCTGAGCCCGAACCCCCTGACCAACATCCAGGCAGCTGACCGCACACTGAGCACATCAGAACCACCATGGCCTTAGGTCATCATCTCTTCCCAACTGCGGTTTCAGGCTTCCGAACCTAGACCTTATCTCCAACCACTGCCCAGGGTTGAAAATGATGCAGAAATCAGAACTCCTTCCCCATGGCAAGAGACCTTGTGATTGGCATGTTGAGCAATGTTCAGCGTAGTTGAAACCAGTGTGGCCAATGAGGCCCTGCCCATGCTCGCAAGCCACATTGGTCACAAACACACATTGTGACCCTCAGCCTGAACCCAGTCCTCAAGTAAGGCCTCTCAGTGGCTGGATGAAGAGACAGCATATGGGGCCTGCCATGCCCCTAGGCCCCAAATTTTAACCATATTTTGGGTTGTCCCTTCACTCTTCCCCAGGGCTCTGCTTTGGAATTACTCTTTGGTTGGGACACCTGAGGTTACAAACCTGAAAGGAGACCTCCCATCCCACAGATTGACAAAAAACAACTGGGACCAGGCCAAATCCCAAGAGATGAAGATTCGTCCATGGCCCATTAGGCCTCCCCTCATTCCACGACCATCGTTGACACAAAATCCAGAGTCCAAAGCCTGAGCAAGCGCCTCAGACTCGCTCTTTCTTCATATCCTGAAGAGTTCTTCTCATGGTTTGTAGATTGGGCCTGCAATTCCTGCGTCCCCAAACCTAAGCTGAGTTGGTGTTTTCAGACTTCTGTCCTCAAAGTCTTGGGCCACACACCCTTTAAGTTAGGGCCACTGGAGCCACACATTAGGACTGTGCCTACCCCATGCATGGGAATTCTGCCCATTCCATTGTCCAAAATTGTACAAATTAGGAGAACCCTCCAAAGTCCCCGAAGCCATCCCAATATGTAGATCTCTGTGGACAAACAACTGCGGTCTGACACCAGCTGAGCATCTACCTGCACTCATACCATAGATGGATGTCCCAAGAGAAGGAGATGGAACCAACAGGACCCTAGGCCATAATCGGATCCATTGCTTTGGTTTACAGGCATGTCTCCTCAAAATCCTGGATTCCAATACCAGCAAAGGGGGTTTCCTGAGGCACTTATCAGAAAAATCTCATCTCCACGAGGAAACTTGTGCATGGGTCCTATGTCAAAATATTAGGAGAATATTTCAGAGTCCCGGTGGCACCGCCCCATCCCAAGGTCCTCTTGGACACAAACACATATTAGTCCCCATGCTCAGGAAAGTTGATTTCAACTCAGCCACCCCAGTTGCTCCCGCAGATCCATCCGATCTCAACTGTCTTGTTGCTAGGAGACAATTGGAGTGCGAGGTGGGCTTCCCTGGCATCCATCCTCCAACGGTGCTCTGGAGTCATTCCATATGGGATGTTTTGGAGCTGCCCAACAGGTCTCAATTGTCCCGCAGAAGGAATCCGTGAAGGGGGCATCCCACAACTCCCAACCTGGGAAAACCTCCATGGCCTTGAGGTTCCTTTCCGTTCAAGAAGGGACAGTCATGCACAGAAACTGCTACCTGAGCCAACGTCTGATCCTTGCCATGACCTCAGATCATGAGATATTGGTTCAGATGTGCAGGGGGTACCTGCCTTACCCTCGACCTGAAGCCCAAGTCTAGCTTGTGTTCTCAGACTTCTGTCCTCACACTACTGGCCCAGAAGCCCTCAAGTTTGGCAATTCTGGACCCACAATGCAGCACTCTGCCTGCCCTCTAGAAAAAATATCTTGCCTAATGAGCTGCCCAGGCACCTCAAATGAGGATCAACCTACACGGCACTCGACTGTACCCAAATTATATAGTCTAACCTTGGCACAGATGCACTGTCTGACACAACCTGAGCCCGAACCTCCTGACCAACAACCAGGTAGCTGACCGCACACTGAGCACATCATACCCACCATGGCCTTAGGTCATCATCTCTTCCCAACTGCGGTTTTCAGGCTTCTGAACCTAGACCTTATCTCCAACCACTGCCCAGGGTTGAAAATGATGCAGAAATCAGAAATCCTTACCCATGGCAAGAGACCTTGTGATTGGCATGTTGTCCAAAGTTCAGTGTAGTTGAAACCAGTGTGGCCCATGAGGCCCCGCCCATGCTCGCAAGCCACATTGGTCACAAACACACATTGTGACCCTCAGCCTAAGCCCAGTCCTCAAGTAAGGCCTCTCAGTGACTGGATGAAGAGACAGCATATGGGGCCTGCCATGCCCCTAGGCCCCAAATTTTAACCATAGTTTGGGTTGTCCCTTCACTCTTCCCCAGGGCTCTGCTTTGGAATTCCTCTTTGGTTGGGACACCTGAGGTAACAAACCTGAAAGGAGACCTCCCATCCCACAGATTGACGAAAAACAATTGGGACCGGGCCAAATCCACAGAGAGGAAGATTCGTCCATGGCCCATGTGGCCTCCCCACATTCCACGGCCATCGTAGACACAAAATCCAGAGACCAAAGCCTGAGCAAGAGCCTCAGACTCGCTCTTTCTAAATATCCTGAAGAGTTCTTCTCATGGTTGTAGATTGGGCCTCCCATACCTATGTCCCCAAACCTAAGCTGAGTTGGTGTTTTCAGACTTCTGTCCTCAAAGTCTTGGGCCACACACCCTTTAAGCTAGGGCCACTGGAGCCACACATTAGGACTGTGCCTACCCCATGCATGGGAATTCTGCCAATTCCATTGTCCAAAATTGTACAAATTAGGAGAACCCTCCATAGTCCCCGAGGCCAACCCAATATGTACGTCTCTTTTACAAACAAAGGCAGTCTGACACCAGCTGAGCATCTACCTCCACTCTTACCATAGATGGATGACCCAGAGATGGAGATGGAACCAGACAGGACCCTAGGCCATAATAGGATCCATTGCTTTTGTTTACAGGATGTCTCCTCAAAACCTGGATTCCAATACCAGCATAGGGTGTTTCCTGAGGCACCATCAGAAAAAATCTCGTCTCCACGAGGAAACTTGTGCATGGGACCTATGTCAAAATATTAGGAGAATACCTCAGAGTCCCGGTGCCACCACCCCATTCCAAGGTTCTCATAGACACACACATATTAGGCCCCATGCTCAGGAAATTCCATTTCAACTCAGCCACCCCGGTTGCTCTCGCAGAGCCATCCGTTCTCAACTGTCTTGTTGCTAGGAGACAATAGGAATGCGAGGCGTGCTTCCCTGGCATCCATCCTCGAACGGTGTTGTGGAGTCATTCCATATGGGATGTTTTGGAGCTGCCCAACAGGTCTCAATTGTCCCACATACGGAATCCTTGAAGGGGGCATCCCACAACTCCCAACGTGGGAAAACCTCCATGACCTTGAGATTCCTCTCCGTTCATGAACGGGCAGTCATGCACAGAAACTCCAACCTGAGCCAACGTCTGATCCTCGCCGTGACTTCAGATGAATGAGATATTGTTTCAGATGTGCAGGGGGTACCTGCCTTGCCCTCGGCCTGAAGCCCAAGTGTAGCTTGTGGTCTCAGACTTCTGTCCTCACACTCCTGGCCACGATGCCCTCAAGTTTGGCAATTCCGGACCCACTATGCAGCACTCTGCCTGCCCTCTAGAAAAAAAATTGTTGCATCAGGAGCTGCCCAGGCAGCTTAAATGAGGTTAAACCTACACAGCACTCGACGTTACCCAATTAGATAGTCTAACCTGGGCACTAATGCACTGTCGAACACAACCTGAGCCCGGACCTCCTGACCAATACCCAGAAAGCTGACCGCACACTGAGCACATAAAAACCGCCATGGCCTTAGGTCATCATCTCTTCTCTACCTCCGTTTTCAGGCTTCAGAACCGAGACCTTATCTCCAATCACTGCACAGCGGTGTGTCTGATGCAGAAATCAGAACTCTTCCTGACCCATGGCAAGAACCCTTGTGGTTGGCACGTTGTCCAACGTTCAGTGTAGGAGAAACCAGCATTCACCCTGAGGCCCCGCCCATTCTTGAGTGCGACGAGGGCATACATACGCATTGTGACCCTCAGCATGAGTCCTGTCCTCTAGTAAGTCCTCTCAGTGGCTGGACCATTAGATGTCATAATGGGCTTGACATGTCCCTAGGCCCCAATTTTTAACCAGATTTCTGATTGTCCAGTCGCCCCTCCCCAGGCCTTTACTCTGGAATCCCTCATTTGGTGGGACACCTGAGGTTAAAAAAGAAAACAACAACAACAACAACAAAACGGAATTCTTGCAGCCCACAGAATGACCCCAAACTCTTTGGCGGGGCCAAACCACCAGAGAGTACGACTCGTCGATTTCCCATGAAGTCACCCAGAAATTCCACGACCATGAGTGACACGATATCCAGAGACAAAAACTTGAGCAGGAGCCTCACACTCGCCCTTTTTTCAAATCCCGAAGAGTTCTCCTCATGATCTGTAGGTCCGTCCTGCAATACCTAAGACCGAAACATAAGCCGAGTTTGTGTTCAGACAACTGTCCAAACAGCCCTGGCCTACACAACCTACAGGCTCAGGCCTCTGGAGCCAAACCTGAGGACTGTACTTGCCCTCTCCAAGGGAATTGTGTGTGCCCATTCCAATGGCCACAACCCTTCGAATAGGATAAACCTCCAAAGTCCCTGATCCATCTCAATAGTGGTGGCTTCCCAGGAAAAACAGGGGCAATCTGAGCCCAACTGAGCACCTACCTGCACTCAGACCCATAGACAGATGTCCCCAGAGGTAAAAAGGAAAGAACAGGCACCTAGGCACTAATCAGATCCATTGATTTGTTTTCCAGGAATCTCTCCTCAGACGCCTGGATATCAAAACAGCATATAGCTGTTTCTTGACTCACCCAACAGAAAACATCTCATCTACACATGGGAAACTTGCACGTTGGAGCTATGTCAAAGCCTCTGTTTAAAATAACCCTTTAGGGCCCCAGTGCCACCGCTTCATTCCAAGGTCTCCATAGACACAAAAGCACATTAGGACACGTCCCCAGGGGTATCCATTTAAACTCAGCGTCCTCGGTTGCTCCCCACAGATCCAGGAGATCTAACCTGTCTTGTTTCTAGGAGAAAATTGGAATACGAGGATGGCTACCCAGCCATCCATCCTTAGAACCCTGCTCAGAATCATTGACCTGGAGCCAAACAACAGGTCTCAATTGTCCTGCAGAAGACTCTCTGCAGTTTGGAGCTTCTCACAACTCCCATCGTGGGAAAACCCCCATGGCCTCGTGGTGCACCCCATTCTTGAAGGGGCCATCAGGGTCAGAAACTCCAATCTGAGCGATCGTCTGATCCTCGCCCTGACTTCAGATGCACGAGATCTCGATTCAGGTCTGTACATTCTGCCTGCCATGGCCTCACCCAGTAATCTAAGCCTAGCTTGTGTTCTCAGACTTTGGTCGTCAGACTACTGGCCCACAAGCCCTCCAGTTTGGCAATCCAGAACTACAATGCAGCACCCTGCCAGCCCTCCAGAATAAAAACATTGCCCTCTGGGGCTACCCAGTAACCCCAAATGAGGATCAACCTGAACCGACCTTGGCTGTACCCCAAATACATTGGATGACCAGGGCACTAATGCCCTTTCTGACACAGGCTGAGCCTGGACCCCTCTGGCCCCTCCCAGACAGCTGGCCGCACACTGAGCACATCGAGCCGCCGTGGCCTTAGGTCGTCATCCCTTCCCAACCTCGGTTTTCAGGTTTCAGAACCTAGACCTTATCTCCAATCACTGCCCAGGGTTGAAGGTGATGCAGAAATCAGAACTCCTTCCCCATGGCAAGAAACCTTGTGGTTGGCATGTTGTCCAACGTTCAGTTGTGTTGAAACCAGTGTGGCCCATGATGCCCTGCCCATGCTCGCCGGCCACTTTGGTCACAAATGCACATTGTGACCCTCAGGCTGAGCCCAGTCCTCAAGTAAGGCCAGTCAGTGGCTGGATGAAGAGATAACATATTGGGCTTGCCATGCCCCTAGGCCCCAATTTTTAACCATAGTTCGGGTTGTCCCTTCAGTCTTCCCCACGGCTTTGCTTTGGAATTCCAATTTAGGTGGGACACCTGAGGTAACAAAACTGAAATGAGTACACCCATCCCACAGATTGACGACAAGCAATTGGGAATTGGGCCAAATCCTCAGAGAGGAAGATTCGTCCATGGCCCATGAGGCCTCCCCGACATTGCACGGCCATCGCTGATACAAAATCCAGAGACAAAAGCCTGAGCAAGCGCCTCAGAATCGCACTTTCTTCATATCCTGAAGAGTTCTTCTCATGGTTTGTAGATCGGGCCTGCCATACCTACGTCCTCAAACCTAAGCTGAGTTTGTGTTTTCAGACTTCTGTCCTCAAAGTCTTGGGCCACACTCCCTCCAGGCTGGGTTTCTGGAGCCACACATTAGGACTGTGCCTACCAATCCATGGGAATTCTTCCCATTCCATGGTCCAAAATCATACAAATTAGGAGAAACCTCCAAAGTCCCTGAGGCCATCCCAATAGTGTAGGTCACTCGGAACAAACAAGGGATGTCTGACAACAGCTGATAATCGACCTCCACTCATACCATTGATGGATGTCCCCAGAGAAGAAGATTGAAACAGACAGGACCCTAGGCCATAATAGGATCCAGTGCTTTGGGTTACAAGCATGTGTCCTCAAAAGCCTGATTCCAATACGAGCATAGGTGTTTTCCTGAGGCACCCATCAGAACTCATCTCGTCTCCACAAGGAAACCTGTGCATGGGAGCCATGTCCACAGCTTAGCAGAGTACTTCAGTGTCCCGGTGCCACCGCCCCATTCCAAGGCCCTCATGGATACAAAAACACATTAGGACCCATCCTCAGGAAAGTCCATTTCAACTCAGCCACCCCTGTTGCTCCGGCAGAGCCATCAGATCTAAACTGTCTTGCTATTAGGTGACAATTGGAATGCGAGGCGGGCTTCCCAGGCATCCATCCACAAACGGTGCTCTGGAGTCATTCCATATCGGATGTCCTGGAGCTGTCCAACAGGTCTCATTTGTCCCGCAGAAGGAATCCTTGAAGGGGGCATCCCACAACTCCCAACGTGGGAAAACCTCAATGGCCTCGAGATTCCGCTCCCTTAATGAAGCGGCCGTCATGCACAGAAACTCCAACCAGAGCCAATGGCTGACCTCGCCCTGACTTCAGATGCATGAGATATTGGTTCAGATCGGCAGGGGGTACCTGCCGTGCCCTGACCCTGAAACCCAAGTCTAGCTTGTCTTCTCAGACTTCCGTCCTCACACTCCTAGCCCCGAAGCCCTCCAGTGTGGCAATTCCGGACCTACAATGCAGCACGCTGCCTGCCCTCTAGAAAAAAAATGATTGCCTCATGAGCTGCCCAGCACCTTAAATGAGGAAAAACCTACACAGCACTCGACTTTACCCAAATTATATAGTCTAACCTGGGCACTAATGCACTGTCGAACACAACCTGAGCCCGGACCTCCTGACAAACACCCAGAAAGCTGACCGCACATTGAGCACATAAAACCCGCCATGGCCTTAGGTCTTCATCTCTTTCCTACCTCAGTTTTCAGGCTTCAGAACCGAGACCTTATCTCCAATCACTGCCCAGCGGTGTGTGTGATGCAGAAATCAGAACTCCTCCTTACCCATGGCATGAACCCTTGTGGTTGGCACGTTGTCCAACGTTCAGTGTAGGAGAAACCAGCATTCACCCTGAGGCCCCGCCCATTCTTGAGTGCGACAAGGGCATACACATTCATTGTGGCCCTCAGCATGAGTCCTGTCCTCTAGTAAGTCCTCTCAGTGGCTGGACCATTAGATGTCATAATGGGCTTGACATGTCCCTAGGCCCCAATGTTTAACCAGATTTCTGATTGTCCAGTCGCCCCTCCCCAGGGCTCTACTCTGGAATCCCTCATTTGGTGGGACACCTGAGGTTAAAAACAACAACAACAACAACAACAACAACAAAAACGGACTTCCTCCAGCCCACAGAATGACCCCAAACTCTTTGGACGGGCCAAACCACCAGAGAGTAAGACTCCTCCATTTCCCATGAAGTCACCCGGCAATTTCACGACCATGAGTGACACGATATCCAGAGACAAAAACTTGAGCAGGAGCCTCACACTCGCCATTCTTTCAAATCCCGAAGAGTTCTCCTCATGGTCTGTAGGTCAGTCCTGCCATACCTATGACCCGAAACATAAGCCGAGTTTGTGTTTTCAGACAACTGTCCAAACAGCCCTGGCCTACACAACCTACAGGCTCAGGCCCCTGGAGCCAAACCTGAGGACTGTACTTGCCCTCTCCAAGGGAATTGTGTGTGCCCATTCCAATGGCCACAACCCTTCTAATAGGAAAAACCTCCAAAGTCCCTGATCCATCTCAATAGTGGTGGCTTCCCAGGAAAAACAGGGGCAATCTGAGCCCAACTGAGCACCTACCTGCACTCAGACCCATAGACAGATGTCCCCAGAGGTAAAAAGGAAAGAACAGGCCCCTAGGCACTAATCAGATCCATTGCTTTGGTTTCCAGGCATCTCTCCTCAGAGGACTGGATTTCAAAAGCAGCTCTAGCTGTTTCTTGACTCACCGATCAGAAAACATCTCATCTACACATGGGAAACTTACACGTTGGAGCTGTGTCAAAGCCTCTGTTTAGGAGAACCCTTTAGGGCGCCAGTGCCACCGCTTCATTCCAAGGTCTCCATAGACACAAAAGCACATTAGGACCCATCCCCAGGGTTGTCCATTTCAACTCAGCGTCCTCGGTTGCTCCCCACAGATCCAGGAGATCTAACCTGACTTGTTGCTAGGAGGCAATTGGAATGCGAGGTGGGATACCCAGCCATCCATCCTTAGAACCCTGCTCAGAATCATTGGCCTGGAGCCAAACAACAGGTCTCAATTGTCCTGCAGAAGACTCTCTGCAGTTTGGAGCTTCTCACAACTCCCATCGTGGGAAAACCCCCATGGCCTCGCGATGCCCCCCCATTCATGAAGGGGCCATCAGGGACAGAAACTCCAACCTGAGCGATCGTCTGATCCTCGCACTGAATACAGATGCACGAGATCTCGATTCAGGTCTGTAGATTGTGCCTGCCATGGCCTCACCCAGAAACCTAAGCCTAGCTTGTGTTCTCAGCTTTTGTCGTCAGACTACTGGCCCAAAAGCCCTCCAGTTTGGCAATCCAGAACTACAACGCAGCACTCTGACTGCCCTCCAGAAGAAAAACATTGTCCTCTGGGTCTACCCAGTAACCCCAAATGAGGATCAACCTGCACCGACCATGGCTGTAACCCAAATACATAGGCTGACCAGGACACTGATGCCCTTTCTGACACAGCCTGAGCCTGGACCTCTTGGCAACTCCCAGACAACTGGCCGCACACTGAGCACATCGAGGCGCCGTGGCCTTAGGTCGTCATATATTCCCAACCTCGGTTTTCAGGTTTCAGAACCTAGACCTTATCTCCAACCACTGAGCAGGGTTGAAGGTGATGTAGAAATCAGAACTCCTTCGCCATGGCAAGAAACCTTGTGGTTGGCATGTTGTCCAACGTTCAGTGTAGTTGAAACCAGTGTGGCCCATGAGGCCCCGCCCATGCTCGCAGGCCACATCGGTCACAAACACACATTGTGACCCTCAGGCTGAGTCCAGTCTTCAAGTAAGGCCACTCAGTGGCTGGATGAAGAGATAACATATTGGGCTTGCCATGCCCCTAGGCCCCAATTTTTAACCATAGTTCGGGTTGTCCCTTCAGTCTTCCCCACAGCTTTGCTTTGGAATTCCTCTTTTGGTGGGATACCTGAGGTAGCAAACCTGAAAGGAGACATCTCATCCCACAGATTGACGAAAAGCAATTGGGAATCGGGCCAAATCCTCAGAAAGGAGGATTCGTCCATGGCCCATGAGGCCTCCCCGACATTCCACGGCTATCGCTGATACAAAATCCAGAGACAAAAGCCTGAGCAAGCGCCTCAGACTCGCACTTTCTTCATATCCTGAAGAGTTCTTCTCATGGTTTGTAGAGCCGGCCTGCCATACCTACGTCACCAAACCTAAGCTGAGTTTGTGTTTTCAAATTCTGTCCTCAAAGTCTTGGGCCACACACCCTCCAGGCTGGGCCCCTGGAGCCACACATTAGGACTGTGCCTACCAATCCATGGGAATTCTGCCCATTCCATGGTCCAAAATCGTACAAATTAGGAGAAACCTCCAAAGTCCCTGAGGCCATCCCAATAGTGTAGGTCACCCGGAACAAACAAGGGCTGTCTGACACCAGCTGATAATCGACCTCCACTCATACCATAGATGGATGTCCCTAGAGAAGAAGATTGAACCAGACAGGACCCTAGTCCATAATAGGATCCATTGCTTTGGGTTACAGGCATGTGTCCTCAAAAGCCTGATTCCAATACGAGCATAGGGGTTTTCCTGAGGCACCCATCAGAACTCATCTCGTCTCCACAAGGAAACCTGTGCATGGGAGCCATGTCCAAAGCTTAGGAGAGTACTTCAGGGTCCCGGTTCCACCGCCCCATTCCAAGGACCTCATGGACACAAAAACACATTAGGACCCATCCTCAGGAAAGTCCATTTCAACTCAGCCACCCCGGTTGCTCCCGCAGAGCCATCAGATCTAAACTGTCTTGTTGCTAGGAGACAATTGGAATGCGAGGCGGGCTTCCCAGGCATCAATCCGCGAACGTTGCTCTGGAGTCATTCCATATCGGATGTCCTGGAGCTTTTCAACAGGTCAATTGTCCCGTAGAAGGAATCCTTGAAGGGGGCATCCCACAACTCCCAACGTGGGAAAACCTCAATGGCCCCAAGATTCCGCTCCCATCATGAAGCTGCCGTCATGCACAGAAACTCCAACCTGAGCCAACGGCTGATCCTCGCCCTGACATCAGATGCATGAGATATTGGTTCAGATCTGCAGGGGGTACCTGCCGTGCCCTGGCCCTGAAACCCAAGTCTAGCTTGTCTTCTCAGACTTTCGTCCTCACACTCCTGGACCCAAATCCCTCAAGTTTGGCAATTCCGGACCGACAATGCAGCACTCTGCCTGCCCTCTAGAAAAAAAATTATTGCCTCATGAGCTGCCCAGTCACCTTCAATGAGGATAAACCTACACAGCACTCGACGTTACCCAAATTACATAGTCTATCCTGGGCACTAATCCACTGTCGAACACAACCTGAGCCCGGACCTCCTGACCAACACCCAGGAAGCTGACCGCACACTGAGCACATAAAACCAGCCATGGCCTTAGGTCATCATCTCGTCCCTACCACCGTTTTCAGGCTTCAGAACTGAGACCTTATCACCAATCACTGCCCAGGGGTGTGTGTGATGCAGAAATCAGAACACATCCTTACCCATGGCAAGAACCCATGTGGTTGGCACGTTGTCCAATGTTCAGTGTAGGAGAAACCAGCATTCACACTGAGGCCCCGCCCATTCTTGAGTGCGACGAGGGCATACACACGCATTGTGACCCTCAGCATGAGTCCTGTCCTCTAGTAAGTCCTCTCAGTGGCTGGACCATTAGATGTCATAATGGGCTTGACATGTCCCTAGGCCCCATTTTTTAACCAGATTTCTGATTGTCCAGTCGCCCCACCCCAGGGCTCTACTCTGGAATCCCTCATATGTTGGGACACCTTAGGTTAAAAAAGAAAACAACAACAACAACAACAAAAAAAAAAACGGACTTCTTCCAGCCCACAGATTGACCCCAAACTCTTTGGACGGGGCCAAACCACCAGAGAGTAAGACTCGTCCATTTCCCATGAAGTCACCCAGAAATTCCACGACCATGAGTGACACGATATCCAGAGACAAAAACTTGAGCAGGAGCCTCACACTCGCCCTTCTTTCAATTCCCGAAGAGTTCTCCTCATGGTCTGTAGGTCAGTCCTGCCATACCTATGACCCGAAACATAAGCCGAGTTTGTGTTTTCAGACAACTGTCCAAACAGCCCTGGCCTACACAACCTACAGGCTCAGGCCCCTGGAGCCAAACCTGAGGACTGTACTTGCCCTCTCCAAGGGAATTGTGTGTGCCCATTCCAATGGCCACAACCCTTCTAATAGGATAAACCTCCAAAGTCCCTGATCCATCTCAATAGTGGTGGCTTCCCAGGAAAAACAGGGGCAATCTGAGCCCAACTGAGCACCTACCTGCACTCAGACCCATAGACAGATGTCTCCAGAGGTAAAAAAGGAAAGAACAGGCCCCTAGGCACTAATCAGATCCATTGCTTTGGTTTCCAGGCATCTCTCCTCAGAGGCCTAGATATCAAAACAGCATATAGCTGTTTCTTGACTCACCCATTAGAAAACATCTCATCTACACATGGGAAACTTGCACGTTGGAGCTGTGTCAAAGCCTCTGTTTAGGAGAACCCTTTAGGGCCCCAGTGCCACCGCTTCATTCCAAGGTCTCCATAGACACAAAAGCACATTAGGACCCATCCCCAGAGGTGGCCATTTCAACTCAGCGTCCTCGGTTGCTCCCCACAGATCCAGCAGATCTAACCTGTCTTATTGCTAGGAGACAATTGGAATGCGAGGTGGGCTACCCAGCCATCCATCCTTAGAACCCTGCTCAGAATCATTGGCCTGGAGCCAAACAACAGGTCTCAATTGTCCTGCAGAAGACTCTATGCAGTTTGCAGCTTCTCACAACTCCCATCGTGGGAAAACCCCCATGGCCTCGTGATGCTCCCCCATTCATGAAGGGGCCATCAGGGACAGAAACTCCAACCTGAGCGATCGTCTGATCCTCGCCCTGACTTCAGATGCACGAGATCTCGATTCAGGTATGTAGATTGTGCCTGCCATGGCCTCACCCAGAAACCTAAGCCTAGCTTGTGTTCTCAGACTTTGGTCGTCAGACTACTGGCCCACAAGTCCTTCAGTTTGGCAATCCGGAACTACAATGCAGCACTCTGCCTGCCCTCCAGAAGAAAAACATTTTCCTCTGGGGCTACCCAGTAACCCCAAATGAGGATCAACCTGCACCGACCTTGGCTGTACCCCAAATACATAGGCTAACCAGGGCACTAATGCCCTTTCTGACACAGCCTGAGCCTGGACCCCCTGGCCCCTCCCAGACAGCTGGCCGCACACTGAGCACATCGAGCCGCCGTGGCCTTAGGTCGTCATCTTTTCCCAACCTCGATTTTCAGGTTTCAGAACGTAGACCTTATCTCCTATCACTGCCCAGTGTTGAAGGTGATGCAGAAATCAGAACTCCTTCCCCATGGCAAGAAGCCTTGTGGTTGGCATGTTGTCCAACGTTCAGTGTAGTTGAAACCAATGTGGCCCATGATGCCCCGCCCATGCTCGCGGGCCACATTGGTCACAAACCCACATTGTGACCCTCAGGCTGAGCCCAGTCCTCAAGTAAGGCCACTCAGTGGCTGGATGAAGAGATAACATATTGGGCTTGCCATGCTCTAGGCCCCAATTTTTAACCATAGTTCGGGTTGTCCCTTCAGTCTTCCACACGGCTTTGTTTTGGAATTCCTCTTTTGGTGGGACACCTGAGGTAACAAACCTGAAAGGAGACCCCCCATCCCACAGATTGACGAAAAGCAATTGGGAATCGGGCCAAATCCTCAGAGAGGTAGATTCGTCCATGGCCCATGAGGCCTCCCCGACATTCCACGGCCATCGCTGATACAAAATACAGAGACAAAAGCCTGAGCAAGCGCCTCAGACTCCCATTTTCTTCATATCCTGAAGAGTTCTTCTCATGGTTTGTAGATCGGGCCTGTCATACCTACGACCCCAAACCTAAGCTGAGTTTGTGTTTTCAGACGTCTGTCCTCAAAGTCTTGGGCCACACTCCCTCCAGGCTGGGACCCTGGAGACACACATTAGGACTGTGCCTACCAATCCATGGGAATTCTGCCCATTCCATGGTCCAAAATCGTACAAATTAGGAGAAAGCTCCAAAGTCCCTGAGGCCATCCCAATAGTGTAGGTCTCCCAGAACAAACAAGGACTGTCTGACACCAGCTGATAATCGACCTCCACTCATACCATAGATGGATGTCCCCAGAGAAGAAATTGAACCAGACAGGACCCTAGGCTATAATAGGATCCATTGCTTTGGGTTACAGGCATGTGTCCTCAAAAGCCTGATTCCATTACGAGCATAGGGGTTTTCCTGAGGCACCCATCAGAACTCATCTCGTCTCCCAAGGAACCTGTGCATGGGAGCCATGTCCAAAGCTTAGGAGAGTACTTCAGGGTCCCGGTGCCACCGCCCCATTCCAAGGCCCTCATGGACACAAAAACACATTAGGACCCATTCAGGAAAGTCCATTTCAACTCAGCCACCCCGGTTGCTCCGGCAGAGCCATCAGATCTAAACTGTCTTGTTGCTAGGAGAGAATTGGAATGCGAGGCGGGCTTCCCAGGCATCCATCCACGAACGGTGCTCTGGAGTCATCCATATGGGATGTCCTGGAGCTGTCCAACAGGTCTCAATTGTCCCGCAGAAGGAATCCTCGAAGGGGGCATCCCACAACTCCCAACGTGGGAAAACCTCAATGGCCCCGAGATTCTGCTCCCTTCATGAAGCGGCCATCATGCACAGAAACTCCAACCTGAGCCAACGTCTGATCCTCGCCCTGACTTCAGATGCATGAGATATTGATACAGATCTGCAGGGGGTACCTGCCGTGCCCTCACCCTGAAACCCAAGTCTAGCTTGTCTTCTCAGACGTCCGTCCTCACACTCCTAGCCCCGATGCCCTCAAGTTTGGCAATTCCCAACCCACAATGCAGCACTCTGCCTGCCCTCTAGAAAAAAAATTGTTGCCTCATGAGCTGCCCAGGCAGCTTACATGAGGATAAACCTACACAGCACTCGACGTTACCCAAATTATATAGTCTAACCTGGGCACTAATGCACTGTCGAACACAACCTGAGCCCGGACCTCCTGACCAATACCCAGAATGCTGACCGCACACTGAGCACATAAAACCCGCCATGGCCTTATGTCATCATCTCTTCCCTACCTCCGTTTTCAGGCTTCAGAACCGAGAGCTTATCTCCAATCACTGCCCAGGGGTGAGTCTGATGCAGAAATCAGAACTCCCCCTTACCCATGGCAAGAACCCTTGTGGTTGGCACGTTGTCCAACGTTCAGTGTAGGAGAAACCAGCATTCAACCTGAGGCCCCGCCCATTCTTGCGTGCGACGAGGGCATACATACGCATTGTGACCCTCAGCATGAGTCCTGTCCTCTAGTAAGTCCTCTCAGTGGCTGGACCATTAGATGTCATAATGGGCTTGACATGTCCCTAGGCCCCAATTTTTAACCAGATTTCTGATTGTCCAGTCGCCCCTCCCCAGGCCTTTACTCTGGAATCCCTCATTTGGTGGGACACCTGAGGTTTAAAAAGAAAACAACAACAACAACAACAACAACAACAAAAACGGACTTCTTGCAGCCCACAGAATGACCCCAAACTCTTTGGACGGGGCCAAACCACCAGAGAGTAAGACTCGTCCATTTCCCATGAAGTCACCCAGAAATTCCACGACCATGAGTGACACGATATCCAGAGACAAAAACTTGAGCAGGAGCCTCACACTCGCCCTTCTTTCAAATCCCGAAGAGTTCTCCTCATGGTCTGTAGGTCAGTCCTGCCATACCTATGACCCGAAACATAAGCCGAGTTTGTGTTTTCAGACAACTGTCCAAACAGCCCTGGCCTACACAACCTACAGGCTCAGGCCCCTGGAGCCAAACCTGAGGACTGTACTTGCCCTCTCCAAGGGAATTGTGTGTGCCCATTCCAATGGCCACAACCCTTCTAATAGGATAAACCTCCAAAGTCCCTGATCCATCTCAATAGTGGTGGCTTCCCAGGAAAAACAGGGGCAATCTGAGCCCAACTGAGCACCTACCTGCACTCAGACCCATAGACAGATGTCTCCAGAGGTAAAAAAGGAAAGAACAGGCCCCTAGGCAATAATCAGATCCATTGCTTTGGTTTCCAGGATCTCTCCTCAGAGGCCTAGATATCAAAACAGCATATAGCTGTTTCTTGACTCACCCATCAGAAAACATCTCATCTACACATGGGAAACTTGCACGTTGGAGCTGTGTCAAAGCCTCTGTTTAGGAGAACCCTTTAGGGCCCCAGTGCCACCGCTTCATTCCAAGGTCTCCATAGACACAAAAGCACATTAGGACCCATCCCCAGAGGTGGCCATTTCAACTCAGCGTCCTCGGTTGCTCCCCACAGATCCAGCAGATCTAACCTGTCTTATTGCTAGGAGACAATTGGAATGCGAGGTGGGCTACCCAGCCATCCATCCTTAGAACCCTGCTCAGAATCATTGGCCTGGAGCCAAACAACAGGTCTCAATTGTCCTGCAGAAGACTCTATGCAGTTTGCAGCTTCTCACAACTCCCATCGTGGGAAAACCCCCATGGCCTCGTGATGCTCCCCCATTCATGAAGGGGCCATCAGGGACAGAAACTCCAACCTGAGCGATCGTCTGATCCTCGCCCTGACTTCAGATGCACGAGATCTCGATTCAGGTATGTAGATTGTGCCTGCCATGGCCTCACCCAGAAACCTAAGCCTAGCTTGTGTTCTCAGACTTTGGTCGTCAGACTACTGGCCCACAAGTCCTTCAGTTTGGCAATCCGGAACTACAATGCAGCACTCTGCCTGCCCTCCAGAAGAAAAACATTTTCCTCTGGGGCTACCCAGTAACCCCAAATGAGGATCAACCTGCACCGACATTGGCTGTACCCCAAATATATAGGCTAACCAGGGCACTAATGCCCTTTCTGACACAGCCTGAGCCTGGACCCCCTGGCCCCTCCCAGACAGCTGGCCGCACACTGAGCACATCGAGCCGCCGTGGCCTTAGGTCGTCATCCCTTCCGAACCTCGATTTTCAGGTTTCAGAACCTAGACCTTATCTCCAATCACTGCCCAGTGTTGAAGGTGATGCAGAAATCAGAACTCCTTCCCCATGGCAAGAAACCTTGTGGTTGGCATGTTGTCCAACGTTCAGTGTAGTTGAAACCAATGTGGCCCATGATGCCCCGCCCATGCTCGCGGGCCACATTGGTCACAAACCCACATTGTGACCCTCAGGCTGAGCCCAGTCCTCAAGTAAGGCCACTCAGTGGCTGGATGAAGAGATAACATATTGGGCTTGCCATGCCCCTAGGCCCCAATTTTTAACCATAGTTCGGGTTGTCCCTTCAGTCTTCCACACGGCTTTGTTTTGGAATTCCTCTTTTGGTGGGACACCTGAGGTAACAAACCTGAAAGGAGACCCCCCATCCCACAGATTGACGAAAAGCAATTGGGAATCGGGCCAAATCCTCACAGAGGAAGATTCGTCCATGGCCCATGAGGCCTCCCCGACATTCCACGGCCATCGCTGATACAAAATACAGAGACAAAAGCCTGAGCAAGCGCCTCAGACTCCCATTTTCTTCATATCCTGAAGAGTTCTTCTATGGTTTGTAGATCGGGCCTGTCATACCTACAACCCCAAACCTAAGCTGAGTTTGTGTTTTCAGACTTCTGTCCTCAAAGTCTTGGGCCACACTCCCTCCAGGCTGGGACCCTGGAGACACACATTAGGACTGTGCCTACCAATCCATGGGAATTCTGCCCATTCCATGGTCCAAAATCGTACAAATTAGGAGAAAGCTCCAAAGTCCCTGAGGCCATCCCAATAGTGTAGGTCTCCCAGAACAAACAAGGACTGTCTGACACCAGCTGATAATCGACCTCCACTCATACCATAGATGGATGTCCCCAGAGAAGAAATTGAACCAGACAGGACCCTAGGCTATAATAGGATCCATTGCTTTGGGTTACAGGCATGTGTCCTCAAAAGCCTGATTCCATTACGAGCATAGGGGTTTTCCTGAGGCACCCATCAGAACTCATCTCGTCTCCCAAGGAACCTGTGCATGGGAGCCATGTCCAAAGCTTAGGAGAGTACTTCAGGGTCCCGGTGCCACCGCCCCATTCCAAGGCCCTCATGGACACAAAAACACATTAGGACCCATTCAGGAAAGTCCATTTCAACTCAGCCACCCCGGTTGCTCCGGCAGAGCCATCAGATCTAAACTGTCTTGTTGCTAGGAGAGAATTGGAATGCGAGGCGGGCTTCCCAGGCATCCATCCACGAACGGTGCTCTGGAGTCATCCATATGGGATGTCCTGGAGCTGTCCAACAGGTCTCAATTGTCCCGCAGAAGGAATCCTTGAAGGGGGCATCCCACAACTCCCAACGTGGGAAAACCTCAATGGCCCCGAGATTCTGCTCCCTTCATGAAGCGGCCATCATGCACAGAAACTCCAACCTGAGCCAACGTCTGATCCTCGCCCTGACTTCAGATGCATGAGATATTGATACAGATCTGCAGGGGGTACCTGCCGTGCCCTCACCCTGAAACCCAAGTCTAGCTTGTTTTCTCAGACTTCCGTCCTCACACTCCTGGCCCCGATGCCCTCAAGTTTGGCAATTCCCAACCCACAATGCAGCACTCTGCCTGCCCTCTAGAAAAAAAATTGTTGCCTCATGAGCTGCCCAGGCAGCTTACATGAGGATAAACCTACACAGCACTCGACGTTACCCAAATTATATAGTCTAACCTGGGCACTAATGCACTGACGAACACAACCTGAGCCCGGACCTCCTGACCAATACCCAGAATGCTGACCGCACACTGAGCACATAAAACCCGCCATGGCCTTATGTCATCATCTCTTCCCTACCTCCGTTTTCAGGCTTCAGAACCGAGAGCTTATCTCCAATCACTGCCCAGGGGTGAGTCTGATGCAGAAATCAGAACTCCTCCTTACCCATGGCAAGAACCCTTGTGGTTGGCACGTTGTCCAACGTTCAGTGTAGGAGAAACCAGCATTCAACCTGAGGCCCCGCCCATTCTTGCGTGCGACGAGGGCATACATACGCATTGTGACCCTCAGCATGAGTCCTGTCCTCTAGTAAGTCCTCTCAGTGGCTGGACCATTAGATGTCATAATGGGCTTGACATGTCCCTAGGCCCCAATTTTTAACCAGATTTCTGATTGTCCAGTCGCCCCTCCCCAGGCCTTTACTCTGGAATCCCTCATTTGGTGGGACACCTGAGGTTTAAAAAGAAAACAACAACAACAACAACAACAACAACAAAAACGGACTTCTTACAGCCCATAGATAGACCCCAAACTCTTTGGACGGGGCCAAACCACCAGAGAGTAAGACTCGTCGATTTCCCATGAAGTCACCCAGAAATTCCACGACCATGAGTGACACGATATCCAGAGACAAAAACTTGAGCAGGAGCCTCACACTCGCCCTTTTTTCAAATCCCGAAGAGTTCTCCTCATGATCTGTAGGTCAGTCCTGCAATACCTATGACCGAAACATAAGCCGAGTTTGTGTTTTCAGACAACTGTCCAAACAGCCCTGGGCTACACAACCTACAGGCTCAGGCCCCTGGAGCCAAACCTGAGGACTGTACTTGCCCTCTCCAAGGGAATTGTGTGTGCCCATTCCAATGGCCACAACCCTTCGAATAGGATAAACCTCCAAAGTCCCTGATCCATCTCAATAGTGGTGGCTTCTCAGGAAAAAAAGGGGCAATCTGAGCCCAACTGAGCACCTACCTGCACTCAGACCCATAGACAGATGTCTCCAGAGGTAAAAAGGAAAGAACAGCCCCCTAGGCACTAATCAGATCCATTGTTTGGTTTCCAAGCATCTCTCCTCAGAGGCCTGGATATCAAAACAGCATATAGCTGTTTCTTGACTCACCCATCAGAAAACATCCCATCTACACATGGGAAACTTGCACGTTGGAGCTGTGTCAAAGCCTCTGTTTAGGAGAACCCTTCAGGGCCCCAGTGCCACCGCTTCATTCCAAGGTCTCCATAGACACAAAAGCACATTAGTACCCATCCACAGGGGTGTCGATTACAACTCAGCGTCCTCGGTTGCTCCCCACAGATCCAGGAGATCTAACCTGTCTTGTTGCTAGGAGACAATTGGAATGCGAAGTGGGCTACCCAGCCATCCATCCTTAGAACCCTGCTCAGAATCTTTGGTCTGGAGCCAAACAACAGGTCTCAATTGTCCTGCAGAAGACTCTCTGCCGTTTGGAGCTTCTCACAACTCCCAACGTTGGAAAACCCCCATGGCCTCGTGATGCCCTCCCATTCATGAAGGGGCCATCAGGGACAGAAACTCCAACCCTAGCGATCATCTGATCCTCGCCCTGACTTCAGATGCACGAGATCTCGATTCAGGTCTGTAGATTGTGCCTGCCATGGCCTCACCCAGAAACCTAAGCCTAGCTTGTGTTCTCAGACTTTGGTCGTCAGACTACTGGCCCACAAGCCCTCCAGTTTGGCAATCCAGAACTACAATGCAGCACTCTGCCTGCCCTCCAGAAGAAAAACATTGTCCTCTGGGTCTACCCAGTAACCCCAAATGAGGATCAACCTGCACCGACATTGGCTGTACCCCAAATACATAGGCTGACCAGGGCACTAATGCCCTTTCTGACACAGCCTGAGCCTGGACACCCTGGCCCCTCCCAGACAGCTGGCTGCACACTGAGCACATCGAGCCGCCGTGGCCTTAGGTCATCATCTTTTCCCAACCTCGGTTTTCAGGTTTCAGAACCTAGACCTTATCTCCAATCACTGACCAGGGTTGAAGGTGATGCAGAAATCAGAACTCCTTCCCCATGGCAAGAAACCTTGTGGTTGGCATGTTGTCCAACGTTCAGTGTAGTTGAAACCAGTGTGGCCCATGAGGCCCCGCCCATGCTAGCCGGCCACATTGGTCACAAACTCACATTGTGACCCTCAGGCTCAGCCCAGTCCTCAAGTAAGGCCACTCAGTGGCTGGATGAAGAGATAGCATATTGGGCTTGCCATGCCCCTAGGCCCCAATTTTTAACCATAGTTCGGGTTCTCCCTTCAGTCTTCCCCACGGCTTTGCTTTGGAATTCCTCTTTTGGTGGGAAACCTGAGGAAACAAGACTGAAATGAGTCGTCCCATCCCACAGATTGACGAAAAGCAATTGGGAATCGGGCCAAATCCTCAGAGAGGAAGATTCGTCCATGGCCCATGAGGCCTCCCCGACATTCCACGGCCATCGCTGATACAAAATCCAGAGACAAAAGCCTGAGCAAGCGCCTCAGACTCGCACTTTCTTCATATCCTGAAGAGTTCTTCACATGGTTTGTAGATCGGGCCTGCCATACGTACGTCCCCAAACCTAAGCTGAGTTTGTGTTTTCAGACTTCTGTCCTCAAAGTCTTGGGCCACACACCCTCCAGGCTGGACCCCGGGAGACACACATTAGGACTGGGACTACCAATCCATTGGAATTCTGCCCATTCCATGGTCCAAAATCTTACAAATTAGGAGAAACCTCTAAAGTCCCTGAGGCCATCCCAATAGTGTAGGTCGCCCGGAAAAAAAAGTGCTCTCTGACACCAGCTGGTAATCGACCTACACTCATACCATAGATGGATGTCCCCAGAGAAGAAGATTGAACCAGAAAGGACCGTAGGCCATAATAGGATCCATTGATTTGGGTTACAGGCATGTGTCCTCAAAAGCCTGATTCCAATACGAGCATAGGGGTTTTCCTGAGGCACCCATCAGAACTCATCTCGTCTCCACAAGGAAACCTGTGCATGGGAGCCATGTCCAAAGCTTAGGAGAGTACTTCAGGGTCCCGGTGCCACCGCCCCATTCCAAGGCCCTCATGGACACAAAAACACATTAGGACCCATCCTCAGGAAAGTCCATTTCAACTCATCCATCCCGGTTGCTCCGGCAGAGCCATCAGATCTAAACTGTGTTGTTGCAAGGAGACAATTGGAATGCGAGGCAGGCTTCCCAGGCATCCATCCACGAATGGTGCTCTGGAGTCATTCCATATGGGATGCCCTGGAGCTGTCCAACAGGTCTCAATTGTCCCGCAGAAGGAATCCTTGAAGGGGGCATCCCACAACTCCCAACGTGGGAAAACCTCAATGGCCCCGAGATTCCGCTCCCTTCATGAAGCGGCCGTCATGCACAGAAACTCCAAACTGAGCCAACGTCTGATCCTTGCCCTGACTTCAGATGCATGAGATATTGGTTCAGATCTGCAGGGGGTACCTTCCGTGCCCTCACCCTGAAACCCAAGTCTAGCTTGTCTTCTCAGACTTCCGTCCTCACACTCCTGGCCCCGAAGCCCTCTAGTTTTTCAATTCCGGACCCACAATGCAGCACTCTGCCTGCCCTCTAGGAAAAAAATTATTGCCTCATGAGCTGCCCAGGCACCTTAAATGAGGATAAACCTACACAGCACTCGACGTTACCCAAATTATATAGTCTAACCTGGGCACTAATGCACTGTCGAACACAACCTGAGCCCGGACCTCCTGACAAACACCCAGAAAGCTGGCCGCACACTGAGCACATAAAACCCGCCATGGCCTTATGTCATCATCTCTTCCCTACCTCCGTTTTCAGGCTTCAGAACCGAGACCTTATCTCCAATCACTGCCCAGGGGTGAGTGTGATGCAGAAATCAGAACTCCTCCTTGCCCATGGCAAGAACCCTTGTGGTTGGCACGTTGTCCAACGTTCAGTGTAGGAGAAACCAGCATTCACACTGAGGCCCCGCCCATTCTTGCGTGCGACTAGGGCATACATACGCATTGTGACCCTCAGCATGAGTCCTGTCCTCTAGTAAGTCCTCTCAGTGGCTAGACCATTAGATGTCATAATGAGCTTGACATGTCCCTAGACCCCAATTTTTAACCAGATTTCTGACTGTCCAGTCGCCCCTCCCCAGGGCTCTACTCTGCAATCCCTCATTTGGTGGGACACCTGAGGTTAAAAAAGAAAACAACAAAAAAAAAAAAAAAAAAAAACGGACTTCTTCCAGCCCATAGATTGACCCCAAACTCTTTGGACGGGGCCAAACCACCAGAGAGTAAGAATCGTCCATTTCCAATGAAGTCACCCAGAAATTCCACGACCATGAGTGTCACGATATCCAGAGACAAAAACTTGACCAGGAGCCTCACACTCGCCCTTTTTTCAAATTCCGAAGAGTTCTCCTCATGGTCTGTAGGTCAGTCCTGCCATACCTATGACCCGAAACATAAGCCGAGTTTGTGTTTTCAGACAGCTGTCCAAACAGCCCTGGCCTACACAACCTTCAGGCTCAGGCCCCTGGAGCCAAACCTGAGGACTATACTTGCCCTCTCCAAGGGAATTGTGTGTGCCCATTCCAATGGCCACAACCCTTCAAATAGGATAAACCTCCAAAGTCCCTGATCCATCTCAATAGTGTTGGCTTCCCAGGAAAAACAGGGGAAATCTGAGCCCAACTGCGCACCTACCTGCACTCAGACCCATAGACAGATGTCTCCAGAGGTAAAAAGGAAAGAACAGGCCCCTAGGCACTAATCAGATCCATTGCTTTGGTTTCCAGGCATCTCTCCTCAGAGGCCTGGATTTCAAAAGCAGCATATAGCTGTTTCTTGACTCACCCATCAGAAAACATCTCATCTACACATGGGAAACTTGCACGTTGGAGCTGTGTCAAAGCCTCTGTTTAGGAGAACCCTTTAGGGCCCCAGTGCCACCGCTTCATTCCAAGGTCTCCATAGACACAAAAGCACATTAGGACCCATCCCCAGGGGTGTCCATTTCAACTCAGCGTCCTCGGTTGGTCCCCACAGATCCAGGAGATCTATCCTGTCTTGTTGCTAGGAGACAATTGGAATGCGAGGTGGGCTACCCATCCATCCATCCTTAGAACCCTGCTCAGAATCATTGGCCTGGACCCAAACAACAGGTCTCAATTGTTCTGCAGAACACTCTCTGCAGTTTGGAGCTTCTCACAACTCCCATCGTGGGAAAACTCCCATGGCCTCGTGATGCCCCCCCATTCATGAAGGGGCCATCAGGGACAGAAACTCCAACCTGAGCGATCGTCTGATCCTCGCCCTGACTTCAGATGCACGAGATCTCGATTAAGGTCTGTATATTGTGCCTGCCATGGCCTCACCCAGAAACCTAAGCCTAGCTTGTGTTCTCAGACTTTGGTCGTCAGACTACTGGCCCACAAGCCCTCCAGTTTGGCAATCCAGAAATACAATGCAGCACCCTGCCCGCCCTCCAGAAGAAAAACATTGTCCTCTGGGGCTACCCAGTAACCCCAAATGAGGATCAACCTGCACCGACTTGGGCTGTACCCCAAATACATAGGCTGACCAGGGCGCTAATGCCCTTTCTGACACAGGCTTAGCCTGGACCCCTGGCCCCTCCCAGACAGCTGGCCGCACACTGAGCACATCGAGCCACTGTGGACTTAGGTCCTCATCTCTACCCAACATCGGTTTTCAGGTTTCAGAACCTAGACCTTATCTCCAATCACTGACCAGGGTTGAAGGTGATGCAGAAATCAGAACTCCTTCCCCATGGCAAGAAACTTTGTGGTTGGCATGTTGTCCAACGTTCAGTGTAGTTGAAACCAGTGTGGCCCATGAGGCCCCGCCCATGCTCGCCGGCCACATTGGTCACAAACGCACATTGTGACCCTCAGGCTCAGCCCAGTCCTCAAGTAAGGCCACTCAGTGGCTGGATGAAGAGATAGCATATTGGGCTTGCCTTGCCCCTAGGCCCCAATTTTTAACTATAGTTCGGGTTGTCCCTTCAGTCTTCCCCACGGCTTTGCTTTGGAATTCCTCTTTTGGTGGGAAACCTGAGGAAACAAGACTGAAATGAGTCGTCCCATCCCACAGATTGACGAAAAGCAATTGGGAATCGGGCCAAATCCTCAGAGAGGAAGATTCGTCCATGGCCCATGAGGCCTCCCCGACATTCCACGGCCATCGCTGATACAAAATCCAGAGACAAAAGCCTGAGCAAGCGCCTCAGACTCGCACTTTCTTCATTTCCTGAAGAGTTCTTCACATGGTTTGTAGATCGGGCCTGCCATACGTACGTCCCCAAACCTAAGCTGAGTTTGTGTTTTCAGACTTCTGTCCTCAAAGTCTTGGGCCACACACCCTCCAGGCTGGACCCCGGGAGACACACATTAGGACTGGGACTACCAATCCATGGGAATTCTGCCCAATCCATGGTCCAAAATCATACAAATTAGGAGAAACCTACAAAGTCCCTGAGGCCATCCCAATAGTGTAGGTCGCCTGGAAAAAAATTGCTCTCTGACACCAGCTGATAATCGACCTCCACTCATACCATAGATGGATGTCCCCAGAGAAGAAGATTGAACCAGACAGGACCCTAGGCCATAATAGGATCCATTGCTTTGGGTTACAGGCATGTGTCCTCAAAAGCCTGATTCCAATACGAGCATAGGGGTTTTCCTGAGGCACCCATCAGAACTCATCTCGTCTCCACAAGGAAACCTGTGCATGGGAGCCATGTCCAAAGCTTAGGAGAGTACTTCAGGGTCCCGGTGCCACCGCTCCATTCCAAGGCCCTCATGGACACAAAAACACATTAGGACCCATCCTCAGGAAAGACCATTTCAACTCAGCCATCCCGGTTGCTCCGGCAGAGCCATCAGATCTAAACTGTGTTGTTGCTAGGAGACAATTGGAATGCGAGGCGGGCTTCCCAGGCATCCATCCGCGAATGGTGCTCTGGAGTCATTCCATATGGGATGTCCTGGAGCTGTCCAACAGGTCTCAATTGTCCCGCAGAAGGAATCCTTGAAGGGGGCATCCCACAACTCCCAACGTGGGAAAACCTCAATGGCCCCGAGATTCCGCTCCCTTCATGAAGCGGCCGTCATGCACAGAAACTCCAAACTGAGCCAATGTCTGATCCTTGCCCTGACTTCAGATGCATGAGATATTGGTTCAGATCTGCAGGGGGTACCTTCCGTGCCCTCACCCTGAAACCCAAGTCTAGCTTGTCTTCTCAGACTTCCGTCCTCACACTCCTGGCCCCGAAGCCCTCTAGTTTTTCAATTCCGGACCCACAATGCAGCACACTGCCTGCCCTCTAGAAAAAAAATTATTGCCTCATGAGCTGCCCAGGCACCTTAAATGAGGATAAACCTACACAGCACTCGACGTTACCCAAATTATATAGTCTAACCTGGGCACTAATGCACTGTCGAACACAACCTGAGCCCGGACCTCCTGACCAACACCCAGAAAGCTGACCGCACACTGAGCACATAAAACCCGCCATGGCCTTAGGTCATCATCTCTTCCCTACCTCCGTTTTCAGGCTTCAGAACCGAGACCTTATCTCCAATCACTGCCCAGGGGTGAGTGTGATGCAGAAATCAGAACTCCTCCTTACCCATGGCAAGAACCCTTGTGGTTGGCACGTTGTCCAACGTTCAGTGTAGGAGAAACCAGCATTCACACTGAGGCCCCGCCCATTCTTGAGTGCGACGAGGGCATACATACGCATTGTGACCCTCAGCATGAGTCCTGTCCTCTAGTAAGTCCTCTCAGTGGCTGGACCATTAGATGTCATAATGGGCTTGACATGTCCCTAGACCCCAATTTTTACCAGATTTCTGACTGTCCAGTCGCCCCTCCCCAGGGCTCTACTCTGGAATCCCTCATTTGGTGGGACACCTGAGGTTAAAAAAGAAAACAACAACAACAACAACAACAAAAAAAAAAAAACGGACTTCTTCCAGCCCATAGATTGACCCCAAACTCTTTGGACGGGGCCAAACCACCAGAGAGTAAGAATCGTCCATTTCCAATGAAGTCACCCAGAAATTCCACGACCATGAGTGTCACGATATCCAGAGACAAAAACTTGAGCAGGAGCCTCACACTCGCCCTTTTTTCAAATTCCGAAGAGTTCTCCTCATGGTCTGTAGGTCAGTCCTGCCATACCTATGACCCGAAACATAAGCCGAGTTTGTGTTTTCAGACAACTGTCCAAACAGCCCTGGCCTACACAACCTTCAGGCTCAGGCCCCTGGAGCCAAACCTGAGGACTATACTTGCCCTCTCCAAGGGAATTGTGTGTGCCCATTCCAATGGCCACAACCCTTCAAATAGGATAAACCTCCAAAGTCCCTGATCCATCTCAATAGTGTTGGCTTCCCAGGAAAAACAGGGGAAATCTGAGCCCAACTGCGCACCTACCTGCACTCAGACCCATAGACAGATGTCTCCAGAGGTAAAAAGGAAAGAACAGGCCCCTAGGCACTAATCAGATCCATTGCTTTGGTTTCCAGGCATCTCTCCTCAGAGGCCTGGATTTCCAAAGCAGCATATAGCTGTTTCTTGACTCACCCATCAGAAAACATCTCATCTACACATGGGAAACTTGCACGTTGGAGCTGTGTCAAAGCCTCTGTTTAGGAGAACCCTTTAGGGCCCCAGTGCCACCGCTTCATTCCAAGGTCTCCATAGACACAAAAGCACATTAGGACCCATCCCCAGGGGTGTCCATTTCAACTCAGCGTCCTCGGTTGGTCCCCACAGATCCAGGAGATCTATCCTGTCTTGTTGCTAGGAGACAATTGGAATGCGAGGTGGGCTACCCATCCATCCATCCTTAGAACCCTGCTCAGAATCATTGGCCTGGACCCAAACAACAGGTCTCAATTGTTCTGCAGAACACTCTCTGCAGTTTGGAGCTTCTCACAACTCCCATCGTGGGAAAACTCCCATGGCCTCGTGATGCCCCCCCATTCATGAAGGGGCCATCAGGGACAGAAACTCCAACCTGAGCGATCGTCTGATCCTCGCCCTGACTTCAGATGCACGAGATCTCAATTCAGGTCTGTAGATTGTGCCTGCCATGGCCTCACCCAGAAACCTAAGCCTAGCTTGTGTTCTCAGACTTTGGTCGTCAGACTACTGGCCCACAAGCCCTCCAGTTTGGCAATCCAGAAATACAATGCAGCACCCTGCCCGCCCTCCAGAAGAAAAACATTGTCCTCTGGGGCTACCCAGTAACGCCAAATGAGGATCAACCTGCACCGACTTTGGCTGTACCCCAAATACATAGGCTGACCAGGGCGCTAATGCCCTTTCTGACACAGGCTTAGCCTGGACCCCTGGCCCCTCCCAGACAGCTGGCCGCACACTGAGCACATCGAGCCACTGTGGACTTAGGTCCTCATCTCTACCCAACATCGGTTTTCAGGTTTCAGAACCTAGACCTTATCTCCAATCACTGACCAGGGTTGAAGGTGATGCAGAAATCAGAACTCCTTCCCCATGGCAAGAAACTTTGTGGTTGGCATGTTGTCCAACGTTCAGTGTAGTTGAAACCAGTGTGGCCCATGAGGCCCCGCCCATGCTCGCCGGCCACATTGGTCACAAACGCACATTGTGACCCTCAGGCTCAGCCCAGTCCTCAAGTAAGGCCACTCAGTGGCTGGATGAAGAGATAGCATATTGGGCTTGCCTTGCCCCTAGGCCCCAATTTTTAACCATAGTTCGGGTTGTCCCTTCAGTCTTCCCCACGGCTTTGCTTTGGAATTCCTCTTTTGGTGGGAAACCTGAGGAAACAAGACTGAAATGAGTCGTCCCATCCCACAGATTGACGAAAAGCAATTGGGAATCGGGCCAAATCCTCAGAGAGAAAGATTCGTCCATGGCCCATGAGGCCTCCCCGACATTCCACGGCTATCGCTGATACAAAATCCAGAGACAAAAGCCTGAGCAAGCGCCTCAGACTCGCACTTTCTTCATATCCTGAAGAGTTCTTCTCATGGTTTGTAGAGCCGGCCTGCCATACCTACGTCACCAAACCTAAGCTGAGTTTGTGTTTTCAAATTCTGTCCTCAAAGTCTTGGGCCACACACCCTCCAGGCTGGGCCCCTGGAGCCACACATTAGGACTGTGCCTACCAATCCATGGGAATTCTGCCCATTCCATGGTCCAAAATCGTACAAATTAGGAGAAACCTCCAAAGTCCCTGAGGCCATCCCAATAGTGTAGGTCACCCGGAACAAACAAGGGCTGTCTGACACCAGCTGATAATCGACCTCCACTCATACCATAGATGGATGTCCCTAGAGAAGAAGATTGAACCAGACAGGACCCTAGTCCATAATAGGATCCATTGCTTTGGGTTACAGGCATGTGTCCTCAAAAGCCTGATTCCAATACGAGCATAGGGGTTTTCCTGAGGCACCCATCAGAACTCATCTCGTCTCCACAAGGAAACCTGTGCATGGGAGCCATGTCCAAAGCTTAGGAGAGTACTTCAGGGTCCCGGTTCCACCGCCCCATTCCAAGGACCTCATGGACACAAAAACACATTAGGACCCATCCTCAGGAAAGTCCATTTCAACTCAGCCACCCCGGTTGCTCCCGCAGAGCCATCAGATCTAAACTGTCTTGTTGCTAGGAGACAATTGGAATGCGAGGCGGGCTTCCCAGGCATCAATCCGCGAACGTTGCTCTGGAGTCATTCCATATCGGATGTCCTGGAGCTTTTCAACAGGTCAATTGTCCCGTAGAAGGAATCCTTGAAGGGGGCATCCCACAACTCCCAACGTGGGAAAACCTCAATGGCCCCAAGATTCCGCTCCCATCATGAAGCTGCCGTCATGCACAGAAACTCCAACCTGAGCCAACGGCTGATCCTCGCCCTGACATCAGATGCATGAGATATTGGTTCAGATCTGCAGGGGGTACCTGCCGTGCCCTGGCCCTGAAACCCAAGTCTAGCTTGTCTTCTCAGACTTTCGTCCTCACACTCCTGGACCCAAATCCCTCAAGTTTGGCAATTCCGGACCGACAATGCAGCACTCTGCCTGCCCTCTAGAAAAAAAATTATTGCCTCATGAGCTGCCCAGTCACCTTCAATGAGGATAAACCTACACAGCACTCGACGTTACCCAAATTACATAGTCTATCCTGGGCACTAATCCACTGTCGAACACAACCTGAGCCCGGACCTCCTGACCAACACCCAGGAAGCTGACCGCACACTGAGCACATAAAACCAGCCATGGCCTTAGGTCATCATCTCGTCCCTACCACCGTTTTCAGGCTTCAGAACTGAGACCTTATCACCAATCACTGCCCAGGGGTGTGTGTGATGCAGAAATCAGAACACATCCTTACCCATGGCAAGAACCCATGTGGTTGGCACGTTGTCCAATGTTCAGTGTAGGAGAAACCAGCATTCACACTGAGGCCCCGCCCATTCTTGAGTGCGACGAGGGCATACACACGCATTGTGACCCTCAGCATGAGTCCTGTCCTCTAGTAAGTCCTCTCAGTGGCTGGACCATTAGATGTCATAATGGGCTTGACATGTCCCTAGGCCCCATTTTTTAACCAGATTTCTGATTGTCCAGTCGCCCCACCCCAGGGCTCTACTCTGGAATCCCTCATATGTTGGGACACCTTAGGTTAAAAAAGAAAACAACAACAACAACAACAAAAAAAAAACGGACTTCTTCCAGCCCACAGATTGACCCCAAACTCTTTGGACGGGGCCAAACCACCAGAGAGTAAGACTCGTCCATTTCCCATGAAGTCACCCAGAAATTCCACGACCATGAGTGACACGATATCCAGAGACAAAAACTTGAGCAGGAGCCTCACACTCGCCCTTCTTTCAATTCCCGAAGAGTTCTCCTCATGGTCTGTAGGTCAGTCCTGCCATACCTATGACCCGAAACATAAGCCGAGTTTGTGTTTTCAGACAACTGTCCAAACAGCCCTGGCCTACACAACCTACAGGCTCAGGCCCCTGGAGCCAAACCTGAGGACTGTACTTGCCCTCTCCAAGGGAATTGTGTGTGCCCATTCCAATGGCCACAACCCTTCTAATAGGATAAACCTCCAAAGTCCCTGATCCATCTCAATAGTGGTGGCTTCCCAGGAAAAACAGGGGCAATCTGAGCCCAACTGAGCACCTACCTGCACTCAGACCCATAGACAGATGTCTCCAGAGGTAAAAAAGGAAAGAACAGGCCCCTAGGCACTAATCAGATCCATTGCTTTGGTTTCCAGGCATCTCTCCTCAGAGGCCTAGATATCAAAACAGCATATAGCTGTTTCTTGACTCACCCATTAGAAAACATCTCATCTACACATGGGAAACTTGCACGTTGGAGCTGTGTCAAAGCCTCTGTTTAGGAGAACCCTTTAGGGCCCCAGTGCCACCGCTTCATTCCAAGGTCTCCATAGACACAAAAGCACATTAGGACCCATCCCCAGAGGTGGCCATTTCAACTCAGCGTCCTCGGTTGCTCCCCACAGATCCAGCAGATCTAACCTGTCTTATTGCTAGGAGACAATTGGAATGCGAGGTGGGCTACCCAGCCATCCATCCTTAGAACCCTGCTCAGAATCATTGGCCTGGAGCCAAACAACAGGTCTCAATTGTCCTGCAGAAGACTCTATGCAGTTTGCAGCTTCTCACAACTCCCATCGTGGGAAAACCCCCATGGCCTCGTGATGCTCCCCCATTCATGAAGGGGCCATCAGGGACAGAAACTCCAACCTGAGCGATCGTCTGATCCTCGCCCTGACTTCAGATGCACGAGATCTCGATTCAGGTATGTAGATTGTGCCTGCCATGGCCTCACCCAGAAACCTAAGCCTAGCTTGTGTTCTCAGACTTTGGTCGTCAGACTACTGGCCCACAAGTCCTTCAGTTTGGCAATCCGGAACTACAATGCAGCACTCTGCCTGCCCTCCAGAAGAAAAACATTTTCCTCTGGGGCTACCCAGTAACCCCAAATGAGGATCAACCTGCACCGACCTTGGCTGTACCCCAAATACATAGGCTAACCAGGGCACTAATGCCCTTTCTGACACAGCCTGAGCCTGGACCCCCTGGCCCCTCCCAGACAGCTGGCCGCACACTGAGCACATCGAGCCGCCGTGGCCTTAGGTCGTCATCTTTTCCCAACCTCGATTTTCAGGTTTCAGAACGTAGACCTTATCTCCTATCACTGCCCAGTGTTGAAGGTGATGCAGAAATCAGAACTCCTTCCCCATGGCAAGAAGCCTTGTGGTTGGCATGTTGTCCAACGTTCAGTGTAGTTGAAACCAATGTGGCCCATGATGCCCCGCCCATGCTCGCGGGCCACATTGGTCACAAACCCACATTGTGACCCTCAGGCTGAGCCCAGTCCTCAAGTAAGGCCACTCAGTGGCTGGATGAAGAGATAACATATTGGGCTTGCCATGCTCTAGGCCCCAATTTTTAACCATAGTTCGGGTTGTCCCTTCAGTCTTCCACACGGCTTTGTTTTGGAATTCCTCTTTTGGTGGGACACCTGAGGTAACAAACCTGAAAGGAGACCCCCCATCCCACAGATTGACGAAAAGCAATTGGGAATCGGGCCAAATCCTCAGAGAGGTAGATTCGTCCATGGCCCATGAGGCCTCCCCGACATTCCACGGCCATCGCTGATACAAAATACAGAGACAAAAGCCTGAGCAAGCGCCTCAGACTCCCATTTTCTTCATATCCTGAAGAGTTCTTCTCATGGTTTGTAGATCGGGCCTGTCATACCTACGACCCCAAACCTAAGCTGAGTTTGTGTTTTCAGACGTCTGTCCTCAAAGTCTTGGGCCACACTCCCTCCAGGCTGGGACCCTGGAGACACACATTAGGACTGTGCCTACCAATCCATGGGAATTCTGCCCATTCCATGGTCCAAAATCGTACAAATTAGGAGAAAGCTCCAAAGTCCCTGAGGCCATCCCAATAGTGTAGGTCTCCCAGAACAAACAAGGACTGTCTGACACCAGCTGATAATCGACCTCCACTCATACCATAGATGGATGTCCCCAGAGAAGAAATTGAACCAGACAGGACCCTAGGCTATAATAGGATCCATTGCTTTGGGTTACAGGCATGTGTCCTCAAAAGCCTGATTCCATTACGAGCATAGGGGTTTTCCTGAGGCACCCATCAGAACTCATCTCGTCTCCCAAGGAACCTGTGCATGGGAGCCATGTCCAAAGCTTAGGAGAGTACTTCAGGGTCCCGGTGCCACCGCCCCATTCCAAGGCCCTCATGGACACAAAAACACATTAGGACCCATTCAGGAAAGTCCATTTCAACTCAGCCACCCCGGTTGCTCCGGCAGAGCCATCAGATCTAAACTGTCTTGTTGCTAGGAGAGAATTGGAATGCGAGGCGGGCTTCCCAGGCATCCATCCACGAACGGTGCTCTGGAGTCATCCATATGGGATGTCCTGGAGCTGTCCAACAGGTCTCAATTGTCCCGCAGAAGGAATCCTCGAAGGGGGCATCCCACAACTCCCAACGTGGGAAAACCTCAATGGCCCCGAGATTCTGCTCCCTTCATGAAGCGGCCATCATGCACAGAAACTCCAACCTGAGCCAACGTCTGATCCTCGCCCTGACTTCAGATGCATGAGATATTGATACAGATCTGCAGGGGGTACCTGCCGTGCCCTCACCCTGAAACCCAAGTCTAGCTTGTCTTCTCAGACGTCCGTCCTCACACTCCTAGCCCCGATGCCCTCAAGTTTGGCAATTCCCAACCCACAATGCAGCACTCTGCCTGCCCTCTAGAAAAAAAATTGTTGCCTCATGAGCTGCCCAGGCAGCTTACATGAGGATAAACCTACACAGCACTCGACGTTACCCAAATTATATAGTCTAACCTGGGCACTAATGCACTGTCGAACACAACCTGAGCCCGGACCTCCTGACCAATACCCAGAATGCTGACCGCACACTGAGCACATAAAACCCGCCATGGCCTTATGTCATCATCTCTTCCCTACCTCCGTTTTCAGGCTTCAGAACCGAGAGCTTATCTCCAATCACTGCCCAGGGGTGAGTCTGATGCAGAAATCAGAACTCCCCCTTACCCATGGCAAGAACCCTTGTGGTTGGCACGTTGTCCAACGTTCAGTGTAGGAGAAACCAGCATTCAACCTGAGGCCCCGCCCATTCTTGCGTGCGACGAGGGCATACATACGCATTGTGACCCTCAGCATGAGTCCTGTCCTCTATTAAGTCCTCTCAGTGGCTGGACCATTAGATGTCATAATGGGCTTGACATGTCCCTAGGCCCCAATTTTTAACCAGATTTCTGATTGTCCAGTCGCCCCTCCCCAGGCCTTTACTCTGGAATCCCTCATTTGGTGGGACACCTGAGGTTTAAAAAGAAAACAACAACAACAACAACAACAACAACAAAAACGGACTTCTTGCAGCCCACAGAATGACCCCAAACTCTTTGGACGGGGCCAAACCACCAGAGAGTAAGACTCGTCCATTTCCCATGAAGTCACCCAGAAATTCCACGACCATGAGTGACACGATATCCAGAGACAAAAACTTGAGCAGGAGCCTCACACTCGCCCTTCTTTCAAATCCCGAAGAGTTCTCCTCATGGTCTGTAGGTCAGTCCTGCCATACCTATGACCCGAAACATAAGCCGAGTTTGTGTTTTCAGACAACTGTCCAAACAGCCCTGGCCTACACAACCTACAGGCTCAGGCCCCTGGAGCCAAACCTGAGGACTGTACTTGCCCTCTCCAAGGGAATTGTGTGTGCCCATTCCAATGGCCACAACCCTTCTAATAGGATAAACCTCCAAAGTCCCTGATCCATCTCAATAGTGGTGGCTTCCCAGGAAAAACAGGGGCAATCTGAGCCCAACTGAGCACCTACCTGCACTCAGACCCATAGACAGATGTCTCCAGAGGTAAAAAAGGAAAGAACAGGCCCCTAGGCAATAATCAGATCCATTGCTTTGGTTTCCAGGATCTCTCCTCAGAGGCCTAGATATCAAAACAGCATATAGCTGTTTCTTGACTCACCCATCAGAAAACATCTCATCTACACATGGGAAACTTGCACGTTGGAGCTGTGTCAAAGCCTCTGTTTAGGAGAACCCTTTAGGGCCCCAGTGCCACCGCTTCATTCCAAGGTCTCCATAGACACAAAAGCACATTAGGACCCATCCCCAGAGGTGGCCATTTCAACTCAGCGTCCTCGGTTGCTCCCCACAGATCCAGCAGATCTAACCTGTCTTATTGCTAGGAGACAATTGGAATGCGAGGTGGGCTACCCAGCCATCCATCCTTAGAACCCTGCTCAGAATCATTGGCCTGGAGCCAAACAACAGGTCTCAATTGTCCTGCAGAAGACTCTATGCAGTTTGCAGCTTCTCACAACTCCCATCGTGGGAAAACCCCCATGGCCTCGTGATGCTCCCCCATTCATGAAGGGGCCATCAGGGACAGAAACTCCAACCTGAGCGATCGTCTGATCCTCGCCCTGACTTCAGATGCACGAGATCTCGATTCAGGTATGTAGATTGTGCCTGCCATGGCCTCACCCAGAAACCTAAGCCTAGCTTGTGTTCTCAGACTTTGGTCGTCAGACTACTGGCCCACAAGTCCTTCAGTTTGGCAATCCGGAACTACAATGCAGCACTCTGCCTGCCCTCCAGAAGAAAAACATTTTCCTCTGGGGCTACCCAGTAACCCCAAATGAGGATCAACCTGCACCGACCTTGGCTGTACCCCAAATATATAGGCTAACCAGGGCACTAATGCCCTTTCTGACACAGCCTGAGCCTGGACCCCCTGGCCCCTCCCAGACAGCTGGCCGCACACTGAGCACATCGAGCCGCCGTGGCCTTAGGTCGTCATCCCTTCCGAACCTCGATTTTCAGGTTTCAGAACCTAGACCTTATCTCCAATCACTGCCCAGTGTTGAAGGTGATGCAGAAATCAGAACTCCTTCCCCATGGCAAGAAACCTTGTGGTTGGCATGTTGTCCAACGTTCAGTGTAGTTGAAACCAATGTGGCCCATGATGCCCCGCCCATGCTCGCGGGCCACATTGGTCACAAACCCACATTGTGACCCTCAGGCTGAGCCCAGTCCTCAAGTAAGGCCACTCAGTGGCTGGATGAAGAGATAACATATTGGGCTTGCCATGCCCCTAGGCCCCAATTTTTAACCATAGTTCGGGTTGTCCCTTCAGTCTTCCACACGGCTTTGTTTTGGAATTCCTCTTTTGGTGGGACACCTGAGGTAACAAACCTGAAAGGAGACCCCCCATCCCACAGATTGACGAAAAGCAATTGGGAATCGGGCCAAATCCTCACAGAGGAAGATTCGTCCATGGCCCATGAGGCCTCCCCGACATTCCACGGCCATCGCTGATACAAAATACAGAGACAAAAGCCTGAGCAAGCGCCTCAGACTCCCATTTTCTTCATATCCTGAAGAGTTCTTCTATGGTTTGTAGATCGGGCCTGTCATACCTACAACCCCAAACCTAAGCTGAGTTTGTGTTTTCAGACTTCTGTCCTCAAAGTCTTGGGCCACACTCCCTCCAGGCTGGGACCCTGGAGACACACATTAGGACTGTGCCTACCAATCCATGGGAATTCTGCCCATTCCATGGTCCAAAATCGTACAAATTAGGAGAAAGCTCCAAAGTCCCTGAGGCCATCCCAATAGTGTAGGTCTCCCAGAACAAACAAGGACTGTCTGACACCAGCTGATAATCGACCTCCACTCATACCATAGATGGATGTCCCCAGAGAAGAAATTGAACCAGACAGGACCCTAGGCTATAATAGGATCCATTGCTTTGGGTTACAGGCATGTGTCCTCAAAAGCCTGATTCCATTACGAGCATAGGGGTTTTCCTGAGGCACCCATCAGAACTCATCTCGTCTCCCAAGGAACCTGTGCATGGGAGCCATGTCCAAAGCTTAGGAGAGTACTTCAGGGTCCCGGTGCCACCGCCCCATTCCAAGGCCCTCATGGACACAAAAACACATTAGGACCCATTCAGGAAAGTCCATTTCAACTCAGCCACCCCGGTTGCTCCGGCAGAGCCATCAGATCTAAACTGTCTTGTTGCTAGGAGAGAATTGGAATGCGAGGCGGGCTTCCCAGGCATCCATCCACGAACGGTGCTCTGGAGTCATCCATATGGGATGTCCTGGAGCTGTCCAACAGGTCTCAATTGTCCCGCAGAAGGAATCCTTGAAGGGGGCATCCCACAACTCCCAACGTGGGAAAACCTCAATGGCCCCGAGATTCTGCTCCCTTCATGAAGCGGCCATCATGCACAGAAACTCCAACCTGAGCCAACGTCTGATCCTCGCCCTGACTTCAGATGCATGAGATATTGATACAGATCTGCAGGGGGTACCTGCCGTGCCCTCACCCTGAAACCCAAGTCTAGCTTGTTTTCTCAGACTTCCGTCCTCACACTCCTGGCCCCGATGCCCTCAAGTTTGGCAATTCCCAACCCACAATGCAGCACTCTGCCTGCCCTCTAGAAAAAAAATTGTTGCCTCATGAGCTGCCCAGGCAGCTTACATGAGGATAAACCTACACAGCACTCGACGTTACCCAAATTATATAGTCTAACCTGGGCACTAATGCACTGACGAACACAACCTGAGCCCGGACCTCCTGACCAATACCCAGAATGCTGACCGCACACTGAGCACATAAAACCCGCCATGGCCTTATGTCATCATCTCTTCCCTACCTCCGTTTTCAGGCTTCAGAACCGAGAGCTTATCTCCAATCACTGCCCAGGGGTGAGTCTGATGCAGAAATCAGAACTCCTCCTTACCCATGGCAAGAACCCTTGTGGTTGGCACGTTGTCCAACGTTCAGTGTAGGAGAAACCAGCATTCAACCTGAGGCCCCGCCCATTCTTGCGTGCGACGAGGGCATACATACGCATTGTGACCCTCAGCATGAGTCCTGTCCTCTAGTAAGTCCTCTCAGTGGCTGGACCATTAGATGTCATAATGGGCTTGACATGTCCCTAGGCCCCAATTTTTAACCAGATTTCTGATTGTCCAGTCGCCCCTCCCCAGGCCTTTACTCTGGAATCCCTCATTTGGTGGGACACCTGAGGTTTAAAAAGAAAACAACAACAACAACAACAACAACAACAAAAACGGACTTCTTACAGCCCATAGATAGACCCCAAACTCTTTGGACGGGGCCAAACCACCAGAGAGTAAGACTCGTCGATTTCCCATGAAGTCACCCAGAAATTCCACGACCATGAGTGACACGATATCCAGAGACAAAAACTTGAGCAGGAGCCTCACACTCGCCCTTTTTTCAAATCCCGAAGAGTTCTCCTCATGATCTGTAGGTCAGTCCTGCAATACCTATGACCGAAACATAAGCCGAGTTTGTGTTTTCAGACAACTGTCCAAACAGCCCTGGGCTACACAACCTACAGGCTCAGGCCCCTGGAGCCAAACCTGAGGACTGTACTTGCCCTCTCCAAGGGAATTGTGTGTGCCCATTCCAATGGCCACAACCCTTCGAATAGGATAAACCTCCAAAGTCCCTGATCCATCTCAATAGTGGTGGCTTCTCAGGAAAAAAAGGGGCAATCTGAGCCCAACTGAGCACCTACCTGCACTCAGACCCATAGACAGATGTCTCCAGAGGTAAAAAGGAAAGAACAGCCCCCTAGGCACTAATCAGATCCATTGTTTGGTTTCCAAGCATCTCTCCTCAGAGGCCTGGATATCAAAACAGCATATAGCTGTTTCTTGACTCACCCATCAGAAAACATCCCATCTACACATGGGAAACTTGCACGTTGGAGCTGTGTCAAAGCCTCTGTTTAGGAGAACCCTTCAGGGCCCCAGTGCCACCGCTTCATTCCAAGGTCTCCATAGACACAAAAGCACATTAGTACCCATCCACAGGGGTGTCGATTACAACTCAGCGTCCTCGGTTGCTCCCCACAGATCCAGGAGATCTAACCTGTCTTGTTGCTAGGAGACAATTGGAATGCGAAGTGGGCTACCCAGCCATCCATCCTTAGAACCCTGCTCAGAATCTTTGGTCTGGAGCCAAACAACAGGTCTCAATTGTCCTGCAGAAGACTCTCTGCCGTTTGGAGCTTCTCACAACTCCCAACGTTGGAAAACCCCCATGGCCTCGTGATGCCCTCCCATTCATGAAGGGGCCATCAGGGACAGAAACTCCAACCCTAGCGATCATCTGATCCTCGCCCTGACTTCAGATGCACGAGATCTCGATTCAGGTCTGTAGATTGTGCCTGCCATGGCCTCACCCAGAAACCTAAGCCTAGCTTGTGTTCTCAGACTTTGGTCGTCAGACTACTGGCCCACAAGCCCTCCAGTTTGGCAATCCAGAACTACAATGCAGCACTCTGCCTGCCCTCCAGAAGAAAAACATTGTCCTCTGGGTCTACCCAGTAACCCCAAATGAGGATCAACCTGCACCGACATTGGCTGTACCCCAAATACATAGGCTGACCAGGGCACTAATGCCCTTTCTGACACAGCCTGAGCCTGGACACCCTGGCCCCTCCCAGACAGCTGGCTGCACACTGAGCACATCGAGCCGCCGTGGCCTTAGGTCATCATCTTTTCCCAACCTCGGTTTTCAGGTTTCAGAACCTAGACCTTATCTCCAATCACTGACCAGGGTTGAAGGTGATGCAGAAATCAGAACTCCTTCCCCATGGCAAGAAACCTTGTGGTTGGCATGTTGTCCAACGTTCAGTGTAGTTGAAACCAGTGTGGCCCATGAGGCCCCGCCCATGCTAGCCGGCCACATTGGTCACAAACTCACATTGTGACCCTCAGGCTCAGCCCAGTCCTCAAGTAAGGCCACTCAGTGGCTGGATGAAGAGATAGCATATTGGGCTTGCCATGCCCCTAGGCCCCAATTTTTAACCATAGTTCGGGTTCTCCCTTCAGTCTTCCCCACGGCTTTGCTTTGGAATTCCTCTTTTGGTGGGAAACCTGAGGAAACAAGACTGAAATGAGTCGTCCCATCCCACAGATTGACGAAAAGCAATTGGGAATCGGGCCAAATCCTCAGAGAGGAAGATTCGTCCATGGCCCATGAGGCCTCCCCGACATTCCACGGCCATCGCTGATACAAAATCCAGAGACAAAAGCCTGAGCAAGCGCCTCAGACTCGCACTTTCTTCATATCCTGAAGAGTTCTTCACATGGTTTGTAGATCGGGCCTGCCATACGTACGTCCCCAAACCTAAGCTGAGTTTGTGTTTTCAGACTTCTGTCCTCAAAGTCTTGGGCCACACACCCTCCAGGCTGGACCCCGGGAGACACACATTAGGACTGGGACTACCAATCCATTGGAATTCTGCCCATTCCATGGTCCAAAATCTTACAAATTAGGAGAAACCTCTAAAGTCCCTGAGGCCATCCCAATAGTGTAGGTCGCCCGGAAAAAAAAGTGCTCTCTGACACCAGCTGGTAATCGACCTACACTCATACCATAGATGGATGTCCCCAGAGAAGAAGATTGAACCAGAAAGGACCGTAGGCCATAATAGGATCCATTGATTTGGGTTACAGGCATGTGTCCTCAAAAGCCTGATTCCAATACGAGCATAGGGGTTTTCCTGAGGCACCCATCAGAACTCATCTCGTCTCCACAAGGAAACCTGTGCATGGGAGCCATGTCCAAAGCTTAGGAGAGTACTTCAGGGTCCCGGTGCCACCGCCCCATTCCAAGGCCCTCATGGACACAAAAACACATTAGGACCCATCCTCAGGAAAGTCCATTTCAACTCATCCATCCCGGTTGCTCCGGCAGAGCCATCAGATCTAAACTGTGTTGTTGCAAGGAGACAATTGGAATGCGAGGCAGGCTTCCCAGGCATCCATCCACGAATGGTGCTCTGGAGTCATTCCATATGGGATGCCCTGGAGCTGTCCAACAAGTCTCAATTGTCCCGCAGAAGGAATCCTTGAAGGGGGCATCCCACAACTCCCAACGTGGGAAAACCTCAATGGCCCCGAGATTCCGCTCCCTTCATGAAGCGGCCGTCATGCACAGAAACTCCAAACTGAGCCAACGTCTGATCCTTGCCCTGACTTCAGATGCATGAGATATTGGTTCAGATCTGCAGGGGGTACCTTCCGTGCCCTCACCCTGAAACCCAAGTCTAGCTTGTCTTCTCAGACTTCCGTCCTCACACTCCTGGCCCCGAAGCCCTCTAGTTTTTCAATTCCGGACCCACAATGCAGCACTCTGCCTGCCCTCTAGGAAAAAAATTATTGCCTCATGAGCTGCCCAGGCACCTTAAATGAGGATAAACCTACACAGCACTCGACGTTACCCAAATTATATAGTCTAACCTGGGCACTAATGCACTGTCGAACACAACCTGAGCCCGGACCTCCTGACAAACACCCAGAAAGCTGGCCGCACACTGAGCACATAAAACCCGCCATGGCCTTATGTCATCATCTCTTCCCTACCTCCGTTTTCAGGCTTCAGAACCGAGACCTTATCTCCAATCACTGCCCAGGGGTGAGTGTGATGCAGAAATCAGAACTCCTCCTTGCCCATGGCAAGAACCCTTGTGGTTGGCACGTTGTCCAACGTTCAGTGTAGGAGAAACCAGCATTCACACTGAGGCCCCGCCCATTCTTGCGTGCGACTAGGGCATACATACGCATTGTGACCCTCAGCATGAGTCCTGTCCTCTAGTAAGTCCTCTCAGTGGCTAGACCATTAGATGTCATAATGAGCTTGACATGTCCCTAGACCCCAATTTTTAACCAGATTTCTGACTGTCCAGTCGCCCCTCCCCAGGGCTCTACTCTGCAATCCCTCATTTGGTGGGACACCTGAGGTTAAAAAAGAAAACAACAAAAAAAAAAAAAAAAAAAAAACGGACTTCTTCCAGCCCATAGATTGACCCCAAACTCTTTGGACGGGGCCAAACCACCAGAGAGTAAGAATCGTCCATTTCCAATGAAGTCACCCAGAAATTCCACGACCATGAGTGTCACGATATCCAGAGACAAAAACTTGACCAGGAGCCTCACACTCGCCCTTTTTTCAAATTCCGAAGAGTTCTCCTCATGGTCTGTAGGTCAGTCCTGCCATACCTATGACCCGAAACATAAGCCGAGTTTGTGTTTTCAGACAGCTGTCCAAACAGCCCTGGCCTACACAACCTTCAGGCTCAGGCCCCTGGAGCCAAACCTGAGGACTATACTTGCCCTCTCCAAGGGAATTGTGTGTGCCCATTCCAATGGCCACAACCCTTCAAATAGGATAAACCTCCAAAGTCCCTGATCCATCTCAATAGTGTTGGCTTCCCAGGAAAAACAGGGGAAATCTGAGCCCAACTGCGCACCTACCTGCACTCAGACCCATAGACAGATGTCTCCAGAGGTAAAAAGGAAAGAACAGGCCCCTAGGCACTAATCAGATCCATTGCTTTGGTTTCCAGGCATCTCTCCTCAGAGGCCTGGATTTCAAAAGCAGCATATAGCTGTTTCTTGACTCACCCATCAGAAAACATCTCATCTACACATGGGAAACTTGCACGTTGGAGCTGTGTCAAAGCCTCTGTTTAGGAGAACCCTTTAGGGCCCCAGTGCCACCGCTTCATTCCAAGGTCTCCATAGACACAAAAGCACATTAGGACCCATCCCCAGGGGTGTCCATTTCAACTCAGCGTCCTCGGTTGGTCCCCACAGATCCAGGAGATCTATCCTGTCTTGTTGCTAGGAGACAATTGGAATGCGAGGTGGGCTACCCATCCATCCATCCTTAGAACCCTGCTCAGAATCATTGGCCTGGACCCAAACAACAGGTCTCAATTGTTCTGCAGAACACTCTCTGCAGTTTGGAGCTTCTCACAACTCCCATCGTGGGAAAACTCCCATGGCCTCGTGATGCCCCCCCATTCATGAAGGGGCCATCAGGGACAGAAACTCCAACCTGAGCGATCGTCTGATCCTCGCCCTGACTTCAGATGCACGAGATCTCGATTAAGGTCTGTATATTGTGCCTGCCATGGCCTCACCCAGAAACCTAAGCCTAGCTTGTGTTCTCAGACTTTGGTCGTCAGACTACTGGCCCACAAGCCCTCCAGTTTGGCAATCCAGAAATACAATGCAGCACCCTGCCCGCCCTCCAGAAGAAAAACATTGTCCTCTGGGGCTACCCAGTAACCCCAAATGAGGATCAACCTGCACCGACTTGGGCTGTACCCCAAATACATAGGCTGACCAGGGCGCTAATGCCCTTTCTGACACAGGCTTAGCCTGGACCCCTGGCCCCTCCCAGACAGCTGGCCGCACACTGAGCACATCGAGCCACTGTGGACTTAGGTCCTCATCTCTACCCAACATCGGTTTTCAGGTTTCAGAACCTAGACCTTATCTCCAATCACTGACCAGGGTTGAAGGTGATGCAGAAATCAGAACTCCTTCCCCATGGCAAGAAACTTTGTGGTTGGCATGTTGTCCAACGTTCAGTGTAGTTGAAACCAGTGTGGCCCATTAGGCCCCGCCCATGCTCGCCGGCCACATTGGTCACAAACGCACATTGTGACCCTCAGGCTCAGCCCAGTCCTCAAGTAAGGCCACTCAGTGGCTGGATGAAGAGATAGCATATTGGGCTTGCCTTGCCCCTAGGCCCCAATTTTTAACTATAGTTCGGGTTGTCCCTTCAGTCTTCCCCACGGCTTTGCTTTGGAATTCCTCTTTTGGTGGGAAACCTGAGGAAACAAGACTGAAATGAGTCGTCCCATCCCACAGATTGACGAAAAGCAATTGGGAATCGGGCCAAATCCTCAGAGAGGAAGATTCGTCCATGGCCCATGAGGCCTCCCCGACATTCCACGGCCATCGCTGATACAAAATCCAGAGACAAAAGCCTGAGCAAGCGCCTCAGACTCGCACTTTCTTCATTTCCTGAAGAGTTCTTCACATGGTTTGTAGATCGGGCCTGCCATACGTACGTCCCCAAACCTAAGCTGAGTTTGTGTTTTCAGACTTCTGTCCTCAAAGTCTTGGGCCACACACCCTCCAGGCTGGACCCCGGGAGACACACATTAGGACTGGGACTACCAATCCATGGGAATTCTGCCCAATCCATGGTCCAAAATCATACAAATTAGGAGAAACCTACAAAGTCCCTGAGGCCATCCCAATAGTGTAGGTCGCCTGGAAAAAAATTGCTCTCTGACACCAGCTGATAATCGACCTCCACTCATACCATAGATGGATGTCCCCAGAGAAGAAGATTGAACCAGACAGGACCCTAGGCCATAATAGGATCCATTGCTTTGGGTTACAGGCATGTGTCCTCAAAAGCCTGATTCCAATACGAGCATAGGGGTTTTCCTGAGGCACCCATCAGAACTCATCTCGTCTCCACAAGGAAACCTGTGCATGGGAGCCATGTCCAAAGCTTAGGAGAGTACTTCAGGGTCCCGGTGCCACCGCTCCATTCCAAGGCCCTCATGGACACAAAAACACATTAGGACCCATCCTCAGGAAAGACCATTTCAACTCAGCCATCCCGGTTGCTCCGGCAGAGCCATCAGATCTAAACTGTGTTGTTGCTAGGAGACAATTGGAATGCGAGGCGGGCTTCCCAGGCATCCATCCGCGAATGTTGCTCTGGAGTCATTCCATATGGGATGTCCTGGAGCTGTCCAACAGGTCTCAATTGTCCCGCAGAAGGAATCCTTGAAGGGGGCATCCCACAACTCCCAACGTGGGAAAACCTCAATGGCCCCGAGATTCCGCTCCCTTCATGAAGCGGCCGTCATGCACAGAAACTCCAAACTGAGCCAATGTCTGATCCTTGCCCTGACTTCAGATGCATGAGATATTGGTTCAGATCTGCAGGGGGTACCTTCCGTGCCCTCACCCTGAAACCCAAGTCTAGCTTGTCTTCTCAGACTTCCGTCCTCACACTCCTGGCCCCGAAGCCCTCTAGTTTTTCAATTCCGGACCCACAATGCAGCACACTGCCTGCCCTCTAGAAAAAAAATTATTGCCTCATGAGCTGCCCAGGCACCTTAAATGAGGATAAACCTACACAGCACTCGACGTTACCCAAATTATATAGTCTAACCTGGGCACTAATGCACTGTCGAACACAACCTGAGCCCGGACCTCCTGACCAACACCCAGAAAGCTGACCGCACACTGAGCACATAAAACCCGCCATGGCCTTAGGTCATCATCTCTTCCCTACCTCCGTTTTCAGGCTTCAGAACCGAGACCTTATCTCCAATCACTGCCCAGGGGTGAGTGTGATGCAGAAATCAGAACTCCTCCTTACCCATGGCAAGAACCCTTGTGGTTGGCACGTTGTCCAACGTTCAGTGTAGGAGAAACCAGCATTCACACTGAGGCCCCGCCCATTCTTGAGTGCGACGAGGGCATACATACGCATTGTGACCCTCAGCATGAGTCCTGTCCTCTAGTAAGTCCTCTCAGTGGCTGGACCATTAGATGTCATAATGGGCTTGACATGTCCCTAGACCCCAATTTTTACCAGATTTCTGACTGTCCAGTCGCCCCTCCCCAGGGCTCTACTCTGGAATCCCTCATTTGGTGGGACACCTGAGGTTAAAAAAGAAAACAACAACAACAACAACAACAAAAAAAAAAAAAACGGACTTCTTCCAGCCCATAGATTGACCCCAAACTCTTTGGACGGGGCCAAACCACCAGAGAGTAAGAATCGTCCATTTCCAATGAAGTCACCCAGAAATTCCACGACCATGAGTGTCACGATATCCAGAGACAAAAACTTGAGCAGGAGCCTCACACTCGCCCTTTTTTCAAATTCCGAAGAGTTCTCCTCATGGTCTGTAGGTCAGTCCTGCCATACCTATGACCCGAAACATAAGCCGAGTTTGTGTTTTCAGACAACTGTCCAAACAGCCCTGGCCTACACAACCTTCAGGCTCAGGCCCCTGGAGCCAAACCTGAGGACTATACTTGCCCTCTCCAAGGGAATTGTGTGTGCCCATTCCAATGGCCACAACCCTTCAAATAGGATAAACCTCCAAAGTCCCTGATCCATCTCAATAGTGTTGGCTTCCCAGGAAAAACAGGGGAAATCTGAGCCCAACTGCGCACCTACCTGCACTCAGACCCATAGACAGATGTCTCCAGAGGTAAAAAGGAAAGAACAGGCCCCTAGGCACTAATCAGATCCATTGCTTTGGTTTCCAGGCATCTCTCCTCAGAGGCCTGGATTTCCAAAGCAGCATATAGCTGTTTCTTGACTCACCCATCAGAAAACATCTCATCTACACATGGGAAACTTGCACGTTGGAGCTGTGTCAAAGCCTCTGTTTAGGAGAACCCTTTAGGGCCCCAGTGCCACCGCTTCATTCCAAGGTCTCCATAGACACAAAAGCACATTAGGACCCATCCCCAGGGGTGTCCATTTCAACTCAGCGTCCTCGGTTGGTCCCCACAGATCCAGGAGATCTATCCTGTCTTGTTGCTAGGAGACAATTGGAATGCGAGGTGGGCTACCCATCCATCCATCCTTAGAACCCTGCTCAGAATCATTGGCCTGGACCCAAACAACAGGTCTCAATTGTTCTGCAGAACACTCTCTGCAGTTTGGAGCTTCTCACAACTCCCATCGTGGGAAAACTCCCATGGCCTCGTGATGCCCCCCCATTCATGAAGGGGCCATCAGGGACAGAAACTCCAACCTGAGCGATCGTCTGATCCTCGCCCTGACTTCAGATGCACGAGATCTCAATTCAGGTCTGTAGATTGTGCCTGCCATGGCCTCACCCAGAAACCTAAGCCTAGCTTGTGTTCTCAGACTTTGGTCGTCAGACTACTGGCCCACAAGCCCTCCAGTTTGGCAATCCAGAAATACAATGCAGCACCCTGCCCGCCCTCCAGAAGAAAAACATTGTCCTCTGGGGCTACCCAGTAACGCCAAATGAGGATCAACCTGCACCGACTTTGGCTGTACCCCAAATACATAGGCTGACCAGGGCGCTAATGCCCTTTCTGACACAGGCTTAGCCTGGACCCCTGGCCCCTCCCAGACAGCTGGCCGCACACTGAGCACATCGAGCCACTGTGGACTTAGGTCCTCATCTCTACCCAACATCGGTTTTCAGGTTTCAGAACCTAGACCTTATCTCCAATCACTGACCAGGGTTGAAGGTGATGCAGAAATCAGAACTCCTTCCCCATGGCAAGAAACTTTGTGGTTGGCATGTTGTCCAACGTTCAGTGTAGTTGAAACCAGTGTGGCCCATGAGGCCCCGCCCATGCTCGCCGGCCACATTGGTCACAAACGCACATTGTGACCCTCAGGCTCAGCCCAGTCCTCAAGTAAGGCCACTCAGTGGCTGGATGAAGAGATAGCATATTGGGCTTGCCTTGCCCCTAGGCCCCAATTTTTAACCATAGTTCGGGTTGTCCCTTCAGTCTTCCCCACGGCTTTGCTTTGGAATTCCTCTTTTGGTGGGAAACCTGAGGAAACAAGACTGAAATGAGTCGTCCCATCCCACAGATTGACGAAAAGCAATTGGGAATCGGGCCAAATCCTCAGAGAGAAAGATTCGTCCATGGCCCATGAGGCCTCCCCGACATTCCACGGCCATCGCTGATACAAAATCCAGAGACAAAAGCCTGAGCAAGCGCCTCAGACTCGCACTTTCTTCATTTCCTGAAGAGTTCTTCACATGGTTTGTAGATCGGGCCTGCCATACGTACGTCCCCAAACCTAAGCTGAGTTTGTGTTTTCAGACTTCTGTCCTCAAAGTCTTGGGCCACACACCCTCCAGGCTGGACCCCGGGAGACACACATTAGGACTGGGACTACCAATCCATGGGAATTCTGCCCAATCCATGGTCCAAAATCATACAAATTAGGAGAAACCTCCAAAGTCCCTGAGGCCATCCCAATAGTGTAGGTCGCCTGGAAAAAAATTGCTCTCTGACACCAGCTGATAATCGACCTCCACTCATACCATAGATGGATGTCCCCAGAGAAGAAGATTGAACCAGACAGGACCCTAGGCCATAATAGGATCCATTGCTTTGGGTTACAGGCATGTGTCCTCAAAAGCCTGATTCCAATACGAGCATAGGGGTTTTCCTGAGGCACCCATCAGAACTCATCTCGTCTCCACAAGGAAACCTGTGCATGGGAGCCATGTCCAAAGCTTAGGAGAGTACTTCAGGGTCCCGGTGCCACCGCCCCATTCCAAGGCCCTCATGGACACAAAAACACATTAGGACCCATCCTCAGGAAAGTCCATTTCAACTCAGCCATCCCGGTTGCTCCGGCAGAGCCATCAGATCTAAACTGTGTTGTTGCTAGGAGACAATTGGAATGCGAGGCGGGCTTCCCAGGCATCCATCCGCGAACGGTGCTCTGGAGTCATTCCATAAGGGATGTCCTGGAGCTGTCCAACAGGTCTCAATTGTCCCGCAGAAGGAATCCTTGAAGGGGGCATCTCACAGCTCCCAACGTGGGAAAACCTCAATGGCCCCGAGATTCCGCTCCCTTCATGAAGCGGCCCTCATGCACAGAAACTCCAACCTGAACCAACGTCTGATCCTCGCCCTGACTTCAGATGCATGAGATATTTGTTCAGATCTGCAGGGGGTACCTGCCATGCCCTCACCCTGAAACACAAGTCTAGCTTGTCTTCTCAGACCTCTGTCCTCACACTCCTAGCCCCGAAGCCCTCTAGTTTGTCAATTCCGGACCCACAATGCAGCACTCTGCCTGCCCTCTAGAAAAAAAATTATTGCCTCATGAGCTGCCCAGGCACCTTAAATGAGGATAAACCTACACAGCACTCGACGTTACCCAAATTATATAGTCTAACCTGGGCACTAATGCACTGTCGAACACAACCTGAGCCCGGACCGCCTGACCAACACCCTGAAAGCTGACCGCACACTGAGCACATAAAACCCGCCATGGCCTTAGGTCATCATCTCTTCCCTACCTCAGTTTTCAGGCTTCAGAACCGAGACCTTATCTCCAATCACTGCCCAGGGGTGAGTGTGATGCAGATATCAGAACTCCTCCTTACCCATGGCAAGAACCCTTGTGGTTCGCACGTTGTCCAACGTTCATTGTAGGAGAAACCAGCATTCACCCTGAGGCCCCGCCCATTCTTGCGTGCGACGAGGGCATACATACGCATTGTGACCCTCAGCATGAGTCCTGTCCTCTAGTAAGTCCTCTCAGTGGCTGGACCATTAGATGTTATAATGGGCTTGACATGTCCCTAGGCCCCATTTTTAACCAGATTTCTGATTGTCCAGTCGCCCCACCCCAGGGCTCTACTCTGGAATCCCTCATTTGGAGGGACACCTGAGGTTAAAAAAGAAAACAACAACAACAACAACAACAACAAAAAATGGACTTCTTCCAGCCCATAATTGACCCCAAACTCTTTGGACGGGGCCAAACCACCAGAGAGTAAGACTCGTCCATTTCCCATGAAGTCACCCAGAAATTCCACGACCATGAGTGACACGATATCCAGAGACAAAAACTTGAGCAGGAGCCTCACACTCGCCCTTTTTTCAAATCGAAGAGTACTCCTCATGGTCTGTAGGTCAGTCCTGCCATACCTATGACCCCAAACATAAGCCGAGTTTGTGTTTTCAGACAACTGTCCAAACAGCCCTTGCCTACACAGCCTATAGGCTCAGGCCCCTGGAGCCAAACCTGAGGACTATACTTGCCCTCTCCAAGGGAATTGTGTGTGCCCATTCCAATGGCCACAACCCTTCTAATAGGATAAACCTCCATAGTCCCTGATCCATCTCAATAGTGTTGGCTTCCCAGGAAATACAGGGGCAATCTGAGCCCAACTGAGCACCTACCTGCACTCAGACCCATAGACAGATGTCTCCAGAGGTAAAAAGGAAAGAACAGGCCCCTAGGCACTAATCAGATCCATTGCTTTGGTTTCCCAGCATCTCTCCTCAGAGGCCTAGATTTCAAAACAGCATATAGCTGTTTCTTGACTCACCCATCAGAAAACATCTCATCTACACATGGGAAACTTGCAAGTTGGAGCTGTGTCAAAGCCTCTGTTTAGGAGAACCCTTTAGGGCCCCAGTGCCACCGCTTCATTCAAGGTCTCCATAGACACAAAAGCACATTAGGACCCATCCCCAAGGGTGTCCATTTCAACTCAGCGTCCTCTGTTGCTCCCCACAGATCCAGGAGATCTATCCTGTCTTGTTGCTAGGAGACAATTGGAATGCGAGGTGGGCTACCGAGCCATCCATCCTTAGAACCCTGCTCAGAATCATTGGCCTGGACCCATACAACAGGTCTCAATTGTTCTGCAGAAGACTCTCTGCAGTTTGGAGCTTCTCACAACTCCCATCGTGGGAAAACCCCCATGGCCTCGTGATGCCCCCCCATTCATGAAGAGGTCATCAGGGACAGAAACTCCAACCTGAGCGATCGTCTGATCCTCGCCCTGACTTCAGATGCACGAGATCTCGATTCAGGTCTGTAGATTATGCCTGCCATGGCCTCACCCCGAAACCTAAGACTAGCTTGTGTTCTCAGACTTTGGTCGTCAGACTACTGGCCCACAAGCCCTCCAGTTTGGCAATCCAGATCTAAAATGCAGCACACTTCCCGCCCTCCAGAAGAAAAAACATTGTCCTCCGGGACAACCCAGTAACCCCAAATGAGGATCAACCTGCACCGACTTTGGCTGTACCCCAAATACATAGGCTGACCAGGGCGCTAATGCCCTTTCTGACACAGGCTGAGCCTGGACCCCTTGCCCCTCCCAGACAGCTGGCCGCACACTGAGCACATCGAGCCGCCTTGGCCTTAGGTCGTCACCTCTTCCCAACCTCGGTTTTCAGGTTTCAGAACTTAGACCTTATCTCCAATCACTGCCCAGGGTTGAAGGTGATGCAGAAATCAGAACTCCTTCCCCATGGCAAGAAACCTTGTGGTTGGCATGTTGTCCAACGTTCAGTCTAGTTGAAACCAGTGTGGCCCATGAAGCCTCGCCCATGCTCGCCGGCCACATTGGTCACAAACGCACATTGTGACCCTCAGGCTGAGCCCAGTCCTCAAGTAAGGCCACTCAGTGGCTGGATGAAGAGATAGCATATTGGGCTTGCCATTCCCCTAGACCCAATTTTTAACCATAGTTCGGGTTGTCCCTTCAGTCTTCCCCACGGCTTTACTTTGGAATTCCTCTTTTGGTGGGACACCTGAGGTAACAAAACTGAAATGAGTCGTCCCATCCCACAGATTGACGAAAAGCAATTGGTAATCGGGCCAAATCCTCAGAGAGGAAGATTCGTCCATGGCCCATGAGGCCTCCCCGACATTCCACGGCCATCGCTGATACAAAATCCAGAGACAAAAGCCTGAGCAAGCGCCTTAGACTCGCACTTTCTTCATATCCTGAAAAGTTCTTCTCATGGTTTGTAGATCGGGCCTGCCATACCTACGTCCCCAAACCTAAGCTGAGTTTGTGTTTTCAGACTTCTGTCCTCAAAGTCTTAGGCCACACACCCTCCCGGCTGGGCCCCTGGAGACACACATTAGGACTAGGACTACCAATCCATGGGAATTCTGCCCATTCCATGGTCCAAAATCATACAAATTAGGAGAAACCTCCAAAGTCCCTGAGGCCATCCCAATAGTATAGGTCGCCCGGAACAAACAAGGGCTGTCTGACACCAGCTGATAATCGACCTCCACTCATACCATAGATGGATGTCCCCAGAGAAGAAGATTGAACCAGAAAGGACCCTAGGCCATAATAGGATCCATTGCTTTGGGTTACAGGCATGTGTCCTCAAAAGCCTGATTCCAATACGAGCATAGGGGTTTTCCTGAGGCACCCATCAGAACTCATCTCGTCTCCACAAGGAAACCTGTGCATGGGAGCCATGTCCAAAGCTTAGGAGAGTACTTCAGGGTCCCGGTGCCACTGCCCCATTCCAAGGCCCTCATGGACACAAAAACACATTAGGACCCATCCTCAGGAAAGTCCATTTCAACTCAGCCACCCGGTTGCTCTGGCAGAGCCATCAGATCTAAACTGTCTTGTTGCTAGGAGACAATTGGAATGCGAGGCGGGCTTCCCAGGCATCCATCCGCGAATGGTGCTCTGGAGTCATTCCATAAGGGATGTCCTGGAGCTGTCCAACAGGTCTCAATTGTCCCGCAGAAGGAATCCTTGAAGGGGGCATCCCACAACTCCCAACGTGTGAAAACCTCAATGGACCCGAGATTCCGCTCCCTTCATGAAGCGGCCGTCATGCACAGAATAGCCAACCTGAGCCAACGTCTGATCCTCGCCCTGACTTCAGATGCATGAGATATTGGTTCAGATCTGCAGGGGGTACCTGCCATGCCCTCACCCTGAAACACAAGTCTAGCTTGTCTTCTCAGACTTCCGTCCTCACACTCCTAGCCCCGAAGCCCTCTAGTTTGTCAATTCCGGACCCACAATGCAGCACTCTGCCTGCCCTCTAGAAAAAAAATTATTGCCTCATGAGCTGCCCAGGCACCTTAAATGAGGATAAACCTACACAGCACTCGACGTTACCCAAATTGTATAGTCTAACCTGGGCACTAATGCACTGTCGAACACAACCTGAGCCCGGACCGCCTGACCAACACCCCGAAAGCTGACCGCACACGGAGCACATAAAACCCGCCATGGCCTTAGGTCATCATCTCTTCCCTACCTCCATTTTCAGGCTTCAGAACCGAGACCTTATTTCCAATCACTGCCCAGGGCTGAGTGTGATGCAGATATCAGAACTCCTCCTTACCCATGGCAAGAACCCTTGTGGTTGGCACGTTGTCCAACGTTCAGTGTAGGAGAAACCAGCATTCACCCTGAGGCCCCGCCCATTCTTGCGTGCGACGAGGGCATAAATACGCATTGTGACCCTCAGCATGAGTCCTGTCCTCTAGTAAGTCCTCTCAGTGGCTGGACCATTAGATGTTATAATGGGCTTGACATGTCCCTAGGCCCCAATTTTTACCCAGATTTCTGATTGTCCAGTCGCCCCTCCCCAGGGCTCTACTCTGGAATCCCTCATTTGGTGGGACACCTGAGGTTAAAAAAGAAAACAACAACAACAACAAAAAAAAAAACGGACTTCTTCCAGCCCATAGATAGACCCCAAACTCTTTGGACGGGGCCAAACCACCAGAGAGTAAGACTCGTCCATTTCCCATGAAGTCACCCAGAAATTCCACGACCATGAGTGACACGATATCCAGAGACAAAAACTTGAGCAGGAGCCTCACACTCGCCCTTTTTTCAAATTCCGAAGAGTTCTCCTCATGGTCTGTAGGTCAGTCCTGCCATACCTATGACCCGAAACATAAGCCGAGTTTGTGTTTTCAGACAACTGTCCAAACAGCCCTGGCCTACACAACCTACAGGCTCAGGCCCCTGGAGCCAAACCTGAGGACTATACTTGCCCTCTCCAAGGGAATTGTGTGTGCCCATTCCAATGGCCACAACCCTTCTAATAGGATAAACCTCCAAAGTCCCTGATCCATCTCAATAGTGGTGGCTTCCCAGGAAATACAGGGGCAATCTGAGCCCAACTGAGCACCTACCTGCACTCACACCCATAGACAGATGTCTCCAGAGGTAAAAAGTAAAGAACATGCCCCTAGGAACTAATCAGATCCATTGCTTTGGTTTCCCGTCATCTCTCCTCAGAGGCCTGGATTTCAAAACAGCATATAGCTGTTTCTTGACTCACCCATCAGAAAACATCTCATCTACACATGGGAAACTTGCACGTTGGAGCTGTGTCAAAGCCTCTGTTTAGGAGAACCCTTTAGGGCCCCAGTGCCACCGCTTCATTCCAAGGTCTCCATAGACACAAAAGCACATTAGGACCCATCCCCAGGGGTGTCCATTTCAACTCAGCGTCCTCTGTTGCTCCCCACAGATCCAGGAGATCTAACCTTTCTTGTTGCTAGGAGACAATTGGAATGCGAGGTGGGCTACCCAGCCATCCATCCTTAGAACCCTGCTCAGAATCATTGGCCTGGACCCATACAACAGGTCTCAATTGTTCTGCAGAAGACACTCTGCAGTTTGGAGCTTCTCACAACTCCCATCGTGGGAAAACCCCCATGGCCTCGTGATGCCCCCCCATTCATGAAGAGGCCATCAGGGACAGAAACTCCAACCTGAGCGATCGTCTGATCCTCGCCCTGACTTCAGATGCACGAGATCTCGATTCAGGTCTGTAGATTGTGCCTGCCATGGCCTCACCCAGAAACCTAAGCCTAGCTTGTGTTCTCAGACTTTGGTCGTCAGACTACTGGCCCACAAGCCCTCCAGTTTGACAATCCAGATCTAAAATGCAGCACCCTTCCCGCCCTCCAGAAGAAAAAACATTGTCCTCTGGGGCTACCAGGTAACCCCAAATGAGGATCAACCTGCACCGACTTTGGCTGTACCCCAAATACATAGGCTGACAAGGGCGCTAATGCCCTTTCTGACACAGGCTGAGCCTGGACCCCTTGCCCCTCCCAGGCAGCTGGCCGCACACTGAGCACATCGAGCCACCTTGGCCTTAGGTCGTAATCTCTTCCCAACCTCGGTTTTCAGGTTTCAGAACTTAGACCTTATCTCCAATCACTGCCCAGGGTTGAAGGTGATGCAGAAATCAGAACTCCTTCCCCATGGCAAGAAACCTTGTGGTTGGCATGTTGTCCAACGTTCAGTGTAGTTGAAAGAAGTGTGGCCCATGAGGCCCCGCCAATGCTCGCCGGCCACATTGGTCACAAACGCACATTGTGACCCTCAGGCTGAGCCAGGTCCTCAAGTAAGGCCACTCAGTGGCTGGATGAAGAGATAGCATATTGGGCTTGCCATGCCCCTAGGCCCCAATTTTTAACCATAGTTCGGGTTGTCCCTTCAGTCTTCCCCCACGGCTTTACTTTGGAATTCCTCATTTGGTGGGACACCTGAGGTAACAAAACTGAAATGAGTCGTCCCATCCCACAGATTGACGAAAAGCAATTGGTAATCGGGCCAAATCCTCAGAGAGGAAGATTCGTCCATGGCCCATGAGGCCTCCCCGACATTCCACGTCCATCGCTGATACAAAATCCAGAGACAAAAGCCTGAGCAAGCGCCTCAGACTCGCACTTTCTTCATATCCTGAAGAGTTCTTCTCATGGTTTGTAGATCGGGCCTGCCATACCTACGTCCCCAAACCTAAGCTGAGTTTGTGTTTTCAGACTTCTGTCCTCAAAGTCTTAGGCCACACATCCTCCCGGCAGGGCCCCTGAAGACACACATTAGGACTAGGACTACCAATCGATGGGAATTCTGCCCATTCCATGGTCCAAAATCATACAAATTAGGAGAAACCTCCAAAGTCCCTGAGGCCATCCCAATAGTGTAGGTCGCCCGGAACAAACAAGGGCTGTCTGACACCAGCTGATAATCGACCTCCATTCATACCATAGATGGATGTCCCCAGAGAAGAAGATTGAACCAGAAAGGACCGTAGGCCATAATAGGATCCATTGATTTGGGTTACAGGCATGTGTCCTCAAAAGCCTGATTCCAATACGAGCACAGGGGTTTTCCTGAGGCACCAATCAGAACTCATCTCGTCTCCACAAGGAAACCTGTGCATGGGAGCCATGTCCAAAGCTTAGGAGAGTACTTCAGGGTCCCGGTGCCACCGCCCCATTCCAAGGCCCTCATGGACACAAAAACACATTAGGACCCATCCTCAGAAAAGTCCATTTCAACTCAGCCACCCCGGTTGCTCCGGCAGAGCCATCAGATCTAAACTGTCTTGTTGCTAGGAGACAATTGGAATGCGAGGCGGGCTTCCCAGGCATCCATCCGCGAACGTTGCTCTGGAGTCATTCCATAAGGGATGTCCTGGAGCTGTCCAACAGGTCTCAATTGTCCCGCAGAAGGAATCCTTGAAGGGGGCATCTCACAGCTCCCAACGTGGTAAAACCTCAATGGCCCCGAGATTCCGCTCCCTTCATGAAGCGGCCGTCATGCACAGAAACTCCAACCTGAGCCAACGTCTGATCCTCGCCCTGACTTCAGATGCATGAGATATTGTTTCAGATCTGCAGGGGGTACCTGCCATGCCCTCACCCTGAAACACAAGTCTAGCTTGTCTTCTCAGACTTCCATCCTCACACACCTGGCCCCGAAGCCCTCTAGTTTGTCAATTCCGGACCCACAATGCAGCACTCTGCCTGCCCTCTAGAAAAAAAATTATTGCCTCATGAGCTGCCCAGGCACCTTAAATGAGGATAAACCTACACAGCACTCGACGTTACCCAAATTATATAGTCTAACCTGGGCACTAATGCACTGTCGAACACAACCTGAGCCCGGACCGCCTGACCAACACCCCGAAAGCTGACCGCACACGGAGCACATAAAACCCGCCATGGCCTTAGGTCATCATCTCTTCCCTACCTCCGCTTTCAGGCTTCAGAACCGAGACCTTATCTCCAATCACTGCCCAGGGGTGAGTGTGATGCAGATATCAGAACTCCGCCTTGCCCATGGCAAGAACCCTTGTGGTTGGCACGTTGTCCAACGTTCAGTGTAGGAGAAACCAGCATTCACCCTGAGGCCCCGCCCATTCTTGCCTGCGACGAGGGCATACATACGCATTGTGACGCTCAGCATGAGTCCTGTCCTCTAGTAAGTCCTCTCAGTGGCTGGACCATTAGATGTTATAATGGGCTTGACATGTCCCTAGGCCCCAATTTTTAACCAGATTTCTGATTGTCCAGTCGCCCCTCCCCGGGCTCTACTCTGGAATCCCTCATTTGGTGGGACACCTGAGGTTAAAAAAGAAAACAACAACAACAACAACAACAACAACAAAAAAACGGACTTCTTCCAGCCCATAATTGACCCCAAACTCTTTGGACAGGGCCAAACCACCAGAGAGTAAGACTCGTCCATTTCCCATGAATTCACCCAGAAATTCCACGACCATGAGTGACACGATATCCAGAGACAAAAACTTGAGCAGGAGCCTCACACTCGCCCTTTTTTCAAATCGAAGAGTTCTCCTCATGGTCTGTAGGTCAGTCCTGCCATACCTATGACCCGAAACATAAGCTGAGTTTGTGTTTTCAGACAACTGACCAAACAGCCCTGGCCTACACAACCTACAGGCTCAGGCCCCTGGAGCCAAACCTGAGGACTATACTTGCCTTCTCCAAGGGAATTGTGTGTGCCCATTCCAATGGCCACAACCCTTCTAATAGGATAAACCTCCATAGTCCCTGATCCATCTCAATAGTGTTGGCTTCCCAGGAAAAACAGGGGCAATCTGAGCCCAACTGAGCACCTACCTGCACTCAGACCCATAGACAGATGTCTCCAGAGGTAAAAAGGAAAGAACAGGCCCCTAGAAACTAATCAGATCCATTGCTTTGGTTTCCCAGCATCTCTCCTCAGAGGCCTAGATTTCAAAACAGCATATAGCTGTTTCTTGACTCACCCATCAGAAAACATCTCATCTACACATGTGAAACTTGCACGTTGGAGCTGTGTCAAAGCCTCTGTTTAGGAGAACCCTTTAGGGCCCCAGTGCCACCGCTTCATTCCAAGGTCTCCATAGACACAAAAGCACATTAGGACCCATCACCAGGGGTGTCCATTTCAACTCAGCGTCCTCTGTTGCTCCCCACAGATCCAGGAGAACTATCCTGTCTTGTTGCTAGGAGACAATTGGAATGCGAGGTGGGCTACCCAGCCATCCATCCTTAGAACCCTGCTCAGAATCATTGGCCTGGACCCATACAACAGGTCTCAATTGTGCTGCAGAAGACTCTCTGCAGTTTGGAACTTCTCACAACTCCCATCGTGGGAAAACCCCCATGGCCTCGTGATGCCCCCCCATTCATGAAGGGGCCATCAGGGACAGAAACTCCAACCTGAGCGATCGTCTGATCCTCGCCCTGACTTCAGATGCACGAGATCTCGATTCAGGTCTGTAGATTATGCCTGCCATGGCCTCACACAGAAACCTAAGCCTAGCTTGTGTTCTCAGACTTTGGTCGTCAGACTACTGGCCCACAAGCCCTCCAGTTTGACAATCCAGATCTAAAATGCAGCACCCTTCCCGCCCTCCAGAAGTATAAACATTGTCCTCTGGGGCTACCCAGTAACCCCAAATGAGGATCAACCTGCACCGACTTTGGCTGTACCCCAAATACATAGGCTGACCAGGGCGCTAATGCCCTTTCTGACACAGGCTGAGCCTGGACCCCTTGCCCCTCCCAGGCAGCTGGCCGCACACTGAGCACATTAGCCGCCGTGGCCTTAGGTCGTCATCTTTTCCCAACCTCGGTTTTCAGGTTTCAGAACTTAGACCTTATCTCCAATCACTGCCCAGGGTTGAAGGTGATGCAGAAATCAGAACTCCTTCCCCATGGCAAGAAACCTTGTGGTTGGCATGTTGTCCAACGTTCAGTCTATTTGAAACCAGTGTGGCCCATGAAGCCTCGCCCATGCTCGCCGGCCACATTGGTCACAAACGCACATTGTGACCCTCAGGCTGAGCCCAGTCCTCAAGTAAGGCCACTCAGTGGCTGGATGAAGAGATAGCATATTGGGCTTGCCATTCCCCTAGACCCAATTTTTAACCATAGTTCGGGTTGTCCCTTCAGTCTTCCCCACGGCTTTACTTTGGAATTCCTCTTTTGGTGGGACACCTGAGGTAACAAAACTGAAATGAGTCGTCCCATCCCACAGATTGACGAAAAGCAATTGGTAATCGGGCCAAATCCTCAGAGAGGAAGATTCGTCCATGGCCCATGAGGCCTCCCCGACATTCCACGGCCATCGCTGATACAAAATCCAGAGACAAAAGCCTGAGCAAGCGCCTTAGACTCGCACTTTCTTCATATCCTGAAAAGTTCTTCTCATGGTTTGTAGATCGGGCCTGCCATACCTACGTCCCCAAACCTAAGCTGAGTTTGTGTTTTCAGACTTCTGTCCTCAAAGTCTTAGGCCACACACCCTCCCGGCTGGGCCCCTGGAGACACACATTAGGACTAGGACTACCAATCCATGGGAATTCTGCCCATTCCATGGTCCAAAATCATACAAATTAGGAGAAACCTCCAAAGTCCCTGAGGCCATCCCAATAGTATAGGTCGCCCGGAACAAACAAGGGCTGTCTGACACCAGCTGATAATCGACCTCCACTCATACCATAGATGGATGTCCCCAGAGAAGAAGATTGAACCAGAAAGGACCCTAGGCCATAATAGGATCCATTGCTTTGGGTTACAGGCATGTGTCCTCAAAAGCCTGATTCCAATACGAGCATAGGGGTTTTCCTGAGGCACCCATCAGAACTCATCTCGTCTCCACAAGGAAACCTGTGCATGGGAGCCATGTCCATAGCTTAGGAGAGTACTTCAGGGTCCCGGTGCCACTGCCCCATTCCAAGGCCCTCATGGACACAAAAACACATTAGGACCCATCCTCAGGAAAGTCCATTTCAACTCAGCCACCCCGGTTGCTCCGGCAGAGCCATCAGATCTAAACTGTGTTGTTGCTAGGAGACAATTGGAATGCGAGGCGGGCTTCCCAGGCATCCATCCGCGAACGGTGCTCTGGAGTCATTCCATAAGGGATGTCCTGGAGCTGTCCAACAGGTCTCAATTGTCCCGCAGAACGAATCCTTGAAGGGGGCATCCCACAACTCCCAACGTGTGAAAACCTCAATGGCCCCGAGATTCCGCTCCCTTCATGAAGCGGCCGTCATGCACAGAATAGCCAACCTGAGCCAACGTCTGATCCTCGCCCTGAATTCAGATGCATGAGATATTTGTTCAGATCTGCAGGGGGTACCTGCCATGCCCTCACCCTGAAACACAAGTCTAACTTGTTTTCTCAGACTTCCGTCCTCACACTCCTAGCCCCGAAGCCCTCTAGTTTGTCAATTCCGGACACACAATGCAGCACTCTGCCTGCCCTCTAGAAAAAAAATTATTGCCTCATGAGCTGCCCAGGCACCTTAAATGAGGATAAACCTACACAGCACTCGACGTTACCCAAATTATATAGTCTAACCTGGGCACTAATGCACTGTCGAACACAACCTGAGCCCGGACCGCCTGACCAACACCCCGAAAGCTGACCGCACACTGAGCACATAAAACCCGCCATGGCCTTAGGTCATCATCTCTTCCCTACCTCCGTTTTCAGGCTTCAGAACCGAGACCTTATCTCTAATCACTGCCCAGGGGTGAGTGTGATGCAGATATCAGAACTCCTCCTTACCCATGGCAAGAACCCTTGTGGTTGGCACGTTGTCCAACGTTCAGTGTAGGAGAAACCAGCATTCACCCTGGGGCCCCGCCCATTCTTGCGTGCGACGAGGGCATACATACGCATTGTGACCCTCAGCATGAGTCCTGTCCTCTAGTAAGTCCTCTCAGTGGCTGGACCATTAGATGTTATAATGGGCTTGACATGTCCCTAGGCCCCAATTTTTAACCAGATTTCTGATTGTCCAGTCGCCCCTCCCCAGGGCTCTACTCTGGAATCCCTCATTTGGTGGGACACCTGAGGTTAAAAAAGAAAACAACAACAAAAAAAAAAAAAAAAAAAAAACGGACTTCTTCCAGCTCATAGATTGACCCCAAACTCTTTGGACGGGTCAAACCACCAGAGAGTAAGACTCGTCCATTTCCCATGAATTCACCCAGAAATTCCACGACCATGAGTGACACGATATCCAGAGACAAAAACTTGAGCAGGAGCCTCACACTTGCCCATTTTTCAAATTCCGAAGAGTTCTCCTCATGGTCTGTAGGTCAGTCCTGCCATACCTATGACCCGAAACATAAGCCGAGTTTGTGTTTTCAGACAACTGACCAAACAGCCCTGGCCTACACAACCTACAGGCTCAGGCCCCTGGAGCCAAACCTGAGGACTGTACTTGCCTTCTCCAAGGGAATTGTGTGTGCCCATTCCAATGGCCACAACCCTTCAAATAGGATAAACCTCCAAAGTCCCTGATCCATCTCAATAGTGTTGGCTTCCCAGGAAAAACAGGGGAAATCTGAGCCCAACTGCGCACCTACCTGCACTCACACCCATAGACAGATGTCTCCAGAGGTAAAAAGTAAAGAACAGGCCCCTAGGAACTAATCAGATCCATTGCTTTGGTTTCCCGGCATCTCTCCTCAGAGGCCTGGATTTCAAAAGCAGCACATAGCTGTTTCTTGACTCACCCATCAGAAAACATCTCATCTACACATGGGAAACTCGCACGTTGGAGCTCTGTCACAGCCTCTGTTTAGGAGAACCCTTTAGGGCCCCAGTGCTACCGCTTCATTCCAAGGTCTCCATAGACACAAAAGCACATTAGGACCCATCCCCAGGGGTGTCCATTTCAACTCAGCGTCCTCATTTGCTCCCCATAGATCCAGGAGATCTATCCTGTCTTGTTGCTAGGATACAATTGGAATGCGAGGTGGGCTACCCAGCCATCCATCCTTAGAATCCTGCTCAGAATCATTGGCCTGGACGCAAACAACAGGTCTCAATTGTTCTGCAGAAGACTCTCTGCAGTTTGGAGCTTCTCACAACTCCCATCGTGGGAAAACCCCCATGGCCTCGTGATGCCCCCCCATTCATGAAGGGGCCATCAGGGACAGAAACTCCAACCTGAGCGATCGTCTGATCCTCGCCCTGACTTCAGATGCATGAGATCTCGATTCAGGTCTGTAGATTGTGCCTGCCATGGCCTCACCCAGAAACCTAAGCCTAGCTTGTGTTCTCAGACTTTGGTCGTCAGACTACTGGCCTACAAGCCGTCCATTTTGGCAATACAGAAATACAATGCAGCACCCTGCCCGCCCTCCAGAAGAAAAACATTGTCCTCTGGGGCTACCCAGTAACCCCAAATGAGGATCAACCTGCACCGACTTTGGCTGTACCCCAAATACATAGGCTGACCAGGGCGCTAATGCCCTTTCTGACACAGGCTGAGCCTGGACCCCTGGCCCCTCCCAGACAGCTGGGCGCACACTGAGCACATCGAGCCGCCGTGGACTTAGGTCCTCATCTCTACCCAACCTCGGTTTTCAGGTTTCAGAACCTAGAACTTATCTCCAATCACTGCCCAGGGTTGAAGGTGATGCAGAAATCAGAACTCCTTCCCCATGGCAAGAAACCTTGTGGTTGGCATGTTGTCCAACGTTCAGTGTAGTTGAAACCAGTGTGGCCCATGAGGCCCCGCCCATGCTCGCCGGCCACATTGGTCACAAACGCACATTGTGACCCTCAGGCTGAGCCCAGTCCTCAAGTAAGGCCACTCAGTGGCTGGATGAAGAGATAGCATATTGGGCTTGCCTTGCCCCTAGGCCCCAAGTTTTAACCATAGTTCGGGTTGTCCCTTCAGTCTTCCCCACGGCTTTGCTTTGGAATTCCTCTTTTGGTGAAACACCTGAGGAAACAAAACTGAAATGAGTCCTCCCATCAAACAGATTGACGAGAAGCAATTGGGAATCGGGCCAAATCCTCAGAGAGGAAGATTCGTCCATGGCCCATGAGGCCTCCGCGACATTCCACGGCCATCGCTGATACAAAATCCAGAGGCAAAAGCCTGAGCAAGCGCCTCAGACTCCCACTTTCTTCATATCCTGAAGAGTTCTACACATGGTTTGTAGATCGGGCCTGCCCTACCTTCGTCCCCAAACCTAAGCTGATTTTGTGTTTTCAGACTTCTGTCCTCAAAGTCTTGGGCCACACACCCTCCAGTCTGGACCCCTGGAGACAGACATTAGGACTGGGACTACCAATCCATGGGAATTCTGCCCATTCTATGGTCCCAAATCATACAAATTAGGAGAAACCTCCAAAGTCCCTGAGGCCATCCCAATAGTGTAGTTCGCCCGGAAAAAAAAGTGCTCTCTGACACCAGCTGATAATCGACCTCCACTCATACCATAGATGGATGTCCCCAGAGAAGAAGATTGAACCAGAAAGGACCGTAGGCCATAATAGGATCCATTGATTTGGGTTACAGGCATGTGTCCTCAAAAGCCTGATTCCAATACGAGCATAGGGGTTTTCCTGAGGCACCCATCAGAACTCATCTCGTCTCCACAAGGAAACCTGTGCATGGGAGCCATGTCCAAAGCTTAGGAGAGTACTTCAGGGTCCCGGTGCCACCGCCCCATTCCAAGGCCCTCATGGACACAAAAACACATTAGGACCCATCCTCAGGAAAGTCCATTTCAACTCAGCCACCCCGGTTGCTCCAGCAGAGCCATCAGATCTAAACTGTCTTGTTGCTAGGAGACAATTGGAATGCGAGGCGGGCTTCCCAGGCATCCATCCGCGAACGGTGCTCTGGAGTCATTCCATATGGGATGTCCTGGAGCTGTCCAACAGGTCTCAATTGTCCCGCAGAAGGAATCCTTGAAGGGGGCATCCCACACCTCCCAACGTGGGAAAAGCTCAATGGCCCCGAGATCCCGCTCCCTTCATAAAACGGCCGTCAAGCACAGAATATCCAACCTGAGCCAACGTCTGATCCTCGCCCTGACTTCAGATGCATGAGATATTGGTTCAGATCTGCAGGGGGTACCTTCCGTGCCCTCACCCTGAAACCCAAGTCTAGCTTGTCTTCTCAGACTTCCGTCCTCACACTCCTGGCCCCGAAGCCCTCTAGTTTGTCAATTCCGGACCCACAATGCAGCACTCTGCCTGCCCTCTAGAAAAAAAAATTATTGCCTCATGAGCTGCCCAGGCACCTTAAATGAGGATAAACCTACACAGCACTCGACGTTACCCAAATTATATAGTCTAACCTGGGCACTAATGCACTGTCGAACACATCCTGAGCCCTGACCTCCTGACCAACACTAAGAAAGCTGACCGCACACTGAGCACATAAAACCCGCCATGGTCTTAGGTCATCATCTCTTCCCTACCTCCGTTTTCAGGCTTCAGAACCGAGACCTTATCTCCAATCACTGCCCAGGGGTGAGTATGATGCAGAAATCAGAACTCCTCCTTACCCATGGCAAGAACCCTTGTGGTTGGCACGTTGTCCAACGTTCAGTGTAGGAGAAACCAGCATTCACACTGAGGCCCCGCCCATTCTTGCGTGCGATGAGGGCATACATACGCATTGTAACCCTCAGCATGAGTCCTGTCCTCTAGTAAGTCCTCTCAGTGGCTGGACCATTAGATGTCATAATGGGCTTGACATGTCCCTAGACCCCAATTTTTAACCAGATTTCTGACTGTCCAGTCGCCCCTCCCCAGGGCTCTACACTGGAATCCCTCATTTGGTGGGACACCTGAGGTTAAAAAAGAAAACAACAACAACAACAACAACAACAAAAACGGACTTCTTCCAGCCAATAGATTGACCCCAAACTCTTTGGACGGGGCCAAACCACCAGAGAGTAAGACTCGTCCATTTCCCTTGAAGTCACCCAGAAATTCCACGACCATGAGTGACACGATATCCAGAGACAAAAACTTGAGCAGGAGCCTCACACTCGCCCTTTTTTCAAATTCCGAAGAGTTCTCCTCATGGTCTGTAGGTCAGTCCTGCCATACCTATGACCCGAAACATAAGCCGAGTTTGTGTTTTCAGACAACTGTCCAAACAGCCCTGGCCTACACAACCTACAGCTCAGGCCCCTGGAGCCAACCCTGAGGACTATACTTGCCCTCTCCAAGGGAATTTTGTGTGCCCATTCCAATGGCCACAACGCTTCTAATAGGATAAACCTCTAAAGTAATTGATCCATCTCAATAGTGGTGGCTTCCCAGGAAAAACAGGGGCAATCTGAGCCCAACTGAGCACCTACCTGCACTCAGACCCATAGACAGATGTCTCCAGAGGTAAAAAGGAAAGAACAGGCCCCTAGGCACTAATCAGATCCATTGCTTTCGTTTCCAGGCATCTCTCCTCAGAGGCTTGGATTTCAAAACAGCATATAGCTGTTTCTTGACTCACCCATCAGAAAACATCTCATCTACACATGGGAAACTTGCACGTTGGAGCTGTGTCAAAGCCTCTGTTTAGGAGAACCCTTTAGGGCCCCAGTGCCACCACTTCATTCCAAGCTCTCCATAGACACAAAAGCACATTAGGACTCATCACCAGGGGTGTCCATTTCAACTCAGCGTCCTCAGTTGCTCCCCACAGATCCAGGAGATCTATCCTGTCTTGTTGCTAGGAGACAATTGGAATGCGAGGTGGGCTTCCCAGCCATCCATCCTTAGAACCCTGATCAGAATCATTGGCCTGGACCCAAACAAAAGGTCTCAATTGTTCTGCAGAAGACTCTCTGCAGTTTGGAGCTTCTCACAACTCCCATCGTGGGAAAACCCCCATGGCCTCGTGATGCCCCCCCATTCATGAAGGGGCCATCAGGGACAGAAACTCCAACCTGAGCGATCGTCTGATCCTCGCCCTGACTTCAGATGCACGAGATCTCGATTCAGGTCTGTAGTTTGTGCCTGCCATGGCCTCACCCAGAAACCTAAGCCTAGCTTGTGTTCTCAGACTCTGGTCGTCAGACTACTGGCCCACAAGCCCTCCAGTTTGGCAATCCAGAAATACAATGCAGCACCCTGCCCGCCCTCCAGAAGAAAAACATTGTCCTCTGGGGCTACCCAGTAACCACAAATGAGGATCAACCTGCACCGACTTTGGCTGTACCCCAAATACATAGGCTGACCAAGGCGCTAATGCCCTTTCTGACACAGGCTGAGCCTGGACCCCTGGCCCCTCCCAGACAGCTGGCCACACAGTGAGCACATCGAGCCGCCGTGGACTTAGGTCCTCATCTTTACCCAACCTTGGTTTTCAGGTTTCAGAACCTAGAACTTATCTCCAATCACTGACCAGGGTTGAAGGTGATGCAGAAATCAGAACTCCTTCCCCATGGCAAGAAACCTTGTGGTTGGCATGTTGTCCAACGTTCAGTGTAGTTGAAACCAGTGTGTCCCATGAGGCCCCGCCCATGCTCGCCGGCCACATTGGTCACAAACGCACATTGTGACCCTCAGGCTGAGCCCAGTCCTCAAGTAAGGCCACTCAGTGGCTGGATGAAGAGATAGCATATTGGGCTTGCCTTGCCCCTAGGCACCAAGTTTTAACCATAGTTCGGGTTGTCCCTTCAGTCTTCCCCACGGCTTTGCTTTGAAATTCCTCTTTTGGTGGGACACCTGAGGAAACAAAATTGAAATGAGTCATCCCATCCCACAGATTGACAAAAATCAATTGGGAATCGGGCCAAATCCTCAGAGAGGAAGATTCGTCCATGGCCCATGAGGCCTCCCCGACATTCCACGGCCATCGCTGATACAAAATCCAGAGACAAAAGCCTGAGCAAGCGCCTCAGACTCGCACTTTCTTCATTTCCTGAAGAGTTCTTCTCATGGTTTGTAGATCGGGCCTGCCATACCTACGTCCCCAAACCTAAGCTGATTTTGTGTTTTCAGACTTCTGTCCTCAAAGTCTTGGGCCACACACCCTCCAGGCTGGACCCCTGGAGACACACATTAGGACTGGGACTACCATCCATGGGAATTCTGCCCATTCCATGGTCCAAAATCATACAAATTAGGAGAAACCTCCAAAGTCCCTGAGGCCATCCCAATAGTGTAGTTCGCCCGGAAAAAAAAGTGCTCTCTGACACCAGCTGATAATCGACCTCCAGTCATACCAATGGATGTCCCCATAGAAGAAGATTGAACCAGAAAGGACCGTAGGCCATAATAGGATCCATTGCTTTGGGTTACAGGCATGTGTCCTCAAAAGCCTGATTCCAATACGAGCATAGGGGTTTTCCTGAGGCACCCATCAGAACTCATCTCGTCTCCACAAGGAAACCTGTGCATGGGAGCCATGTCCAAAGCTTAGGAGAGTACTTCAGGGTCCCGGTGCCACCGCCCCATTCCAAGGCCCTCATGGACACAAAAACACATTAGGACCCATCCTCAGGAAAGTCCATTTCAACTCAGCCACCCCGGTTGCTCCGGCAGAGCCATCAGAACTAAACTGTCTTGTTGCTAGGAGACAATTGGAATGTGTGGCGGGCTTCCCAGGGTCCATCCGCGAACGGTGCTCTGGAGTCATTCCATAAGGGATGTCCTGGAGCTGTCCAACAGGTCTCAATTGTCCCGCAGAAGGAATCCTTGAAGGGGGCATCCCACAACTCCCAACGTGGGAAAACCTCAATGGCCCCGAGATTCCGCTCCCTTCATGAAGCGGCCGTCATGCACAGAATAGCCAACCTGAGCCAACGTCTGATCCTCGCCCTGACTTCAGATGCATGAGATATTGGTTCAAATCTGCAGGGGGTACCTTCCGTGCCCTCACCCTGAAACCCAAGTCTAGCTTGTCTTCTCAGACTTCCGTCCTCACACTCCTGGCCCCGAAGCCCTCTAGTTTGTCAATTCCGGACCCACAATGCAGCACTCTGCCTGCCCTCTAGAAAAAAAATTATTGCCTCATGAGCTGCCCAGGCACCTTAAATGAGGATAAACCTACACAGCACTCGACGTTACCCAAATTATATAGTCTAACCTGGGCACTAATGCACTGTCAAACACAACCTGAGCCCGGACCGCCTGACCAACACCCCGAAAGCTGACCGTACACTGAGCACATAAAACCCGCCATGGCCTTAGGTCATCATCTCTTTCCTACCTCCGTTTTCAGGCTTCAGAACCGAGACCTTATCTCCAATCACTGCCCAGGGGTGAGTGTGATGCAGAAATCAGAACTCCTCCTACCAATGGCAAGAACCCTTGTGGTTGGCACGTAGTACAACGTTCAGTGTAGGAGAAACCAGCATTCACCCTGAGGCCCCGCCCATTCTTGTGTGCGATGAGGGCATACATACGCATTGTGACCCTCAGCATGAGTCCTGTTCTCTAGTAAGTCCTCTCAGTGGCTGGACCATTAGATGTCATAATGGGCTTGACATGTCCCTAGGCCCCAATTTTTAACCAGATTTCTGATTGTCCAGTCGCCCCTCCCCAGGGCTCTACTCTGGAATACCTCATTTGGTGGGACACCTGAGGTTAAAAAAGAAAACAAAACAAAAAAAAAAAAAACGGACTTCTTCCAGCCCACAGATTGACCCTAAGCTCTTTAGACGGGGCCAAACTGCCAGAGAGTAAGACTCGTCCATTTCCCATGAAGTCACCCAGAAATTCCACGACCATGTGTGACACGATATCCAGTGACAAAAACTTGAGCAGGAGCCTCACACTCGCCCTTCTTTCAAATCCCGAAGAGTTCTCCTCATGGTCTGTAGGTCAGTCCTGCAATACCTATGACCCGAAACATAAGCCGAGTTTGTGTTGTCAGACAACTGTCCAAACAGCCCTGGCCTACACAACCTACAGGCTCAGGCCCCTGGAGCCAAACCTGAGAACTGTACTTGCCCTCTCTAAGGGAATTGTGTGTGCCCATTCCAATGGACACAACCCTTCTAATAGGATAAACCTCCAAAGTCCATGATCCATCTCAATAGTGGTGGCTTCCCAGGAAAAACAGGGGCAATCTGAGCCCAACTGAGCACCTACCTGCACTCAGACCCATAGACAGTTGTCCCCAGAGGTAAAAAGGAAAGAACAGGGCCCTAGGCACTAATCAGATCCATTGCTTTGGTTTCCAGGCATCTCTCCTGAGAGGCCTGGATTTCAAAACAGCATCTAGCTGTTTCTTGACTCACCCATCAGAAAACATCTCATCTACACGAAAAACTTGCACGTTGGAGCTGTGTCAAAGCCTCTGTTTAGAAGAATTCTTTAGGGCCCCAGTGCCACCGCTTCATTCCAAGGTCTCCATAGACACAAAAGCACATTACGACCCATCCCCAGGGGTTTCCATTTCAACTAGCCTCCTCCATTGCTTCCCAAAGATCAAGGAGATCTAACCTTTCTTGTTGCTAGGAGACAATTGGAATGCGAGTTGGGCTACCCAGCCATCCATCCTTAGAACCCTGCTCAGAATCATTGGAATGGAGCCAAACAACAGGTCTCAGTTGTCCTGCAGAAGACTCTCTGCAGTTTGGAGCTTCTCACAACTCCCATCGTGAAAAAACCCCCATGGCCTCGTGATGCCCCCCCATTCATGAGGGGCCATCAGGGACAGAAACTCCAACCTGAGCGATCGTCTGATCCTATCCCTGACTTATCCTCATGGTCTGTAGATCAGTCCTGCCATACCTATGACCCGAAACATAAGCCGAGTTTGTGTTTTCAGACAGCTGACCAAACAGCTCTGGCATACACACCCTACAGGCTCAGGGCCCTGGAGCCGAACCTGAGGACTGTACTTGCCCTCTACAAGAGAATTGTATGTGCCCATTCCAATGGCCAAAGCCCTACTAATAGTATAAACCTCCAAAGCCCCTGAGGCCATCCCAATAGTTGTGGCTTCCCAGGACAAACATGGGCAATCTGAGCCCATCGGAGCACCTACCTGCACTCAGACCCGTAGACTGATGTCCCCAGAGGTAAAAAGGAACGAACAGGACCCTAGGCACTAATCGGATCCATTGTTTTGGTTTCCAGGCATCTCTCCTCCGAGGCCTGGATTTCAATACCAGCATATGGCTGTTTCTAGACTCACCCATCAGAACAAATCTCATCTACACATGGGAAACATGCACGTTGGAGCTGTTTCAAAGCCTCTGTTTAGGATAATGCTTCAGGGCCCCAGTGCCCCCACTTCATTCCTAGGTCTCCATAGACACAAAAACATATTAGGACACATCCACAGGAGAGTCCATTTCAACTCAGCCTCCTCGGTTGCTCCCCCACATCCAGCAGATCTAACCTGTCTTGTTGCTTGGAGACAATTGGAATGCGAGGAGGTCTACCCAGCCATCCATCCTTAGAACCCTGCTTGGAATCGTTGGCCTGGAGGCAACCAACAGGTCTCAATTGTCCTGCAGAAGAATCTTTGCAGTTGGGATCTTCTCACAACTCCCATCGTGGGAAAACACTTATGGCCTCGTGATACACCCCCCCTTCAAGAAGGGACAGAAAGTCCAACAGGAGCAATCGCCTGTCTTTGCCCTGACTTCAGATGCATGAGATCTCGATTGAGGTCTGTAGATTGTGCCTGCCATATTCTCACCCATAAACATAGGCCTAGTTTGGGTTCTCAGACTTCCGTCCTCAGACTACTAGCCCACAAGCCCTCCAGTTTGGCAAACCAGAACTACAATGCTGCACTCTGCCTGCCCTTCAGAAGAAAAACATTGCCCTCTGGGGCTACCCAGAATCCCCAAATGAGGATCAACTTGCACGCCATTCGGCTGTACCCCAAATATGTAGGCTGACCTGGGCACTATTGCCCGTTCTGACCCAGACTGAGCCTGGACCTCCTGGCCCCACCCAGACAGCTGGCCGCATACTTAGCACATCAGACCCGCCATGGCCTTGTGTCGTCATCTCTTCTCATCCTCGGTCCAGGCTTCAGAACCTAGACCTGATCTCCAATCACTGCCCTGGTTTGAAAATGATGCATAAAACAGAACTCTTTTCCCATGGCAAGAAACCTTGTGGTTGGCATGTTGTCCAACGTTCAGTGTAGTTGAAACCAGTGTGGCCCATTAGGCCCCGCCCATGCTTGCGGGCCACATTGGTCACAAACACACATTGTGACCCTCAGCCTGAGCCCAGTCCTCAGGTAATGCCTCTGAGTGGCTGGATCCAGAGACGGCCATCGCTGATACAAAATCCAAAGACAAAAGCCTGAGAAAGCCCCTTAGACTCGCTCATTCTTCGTATCCTGAAGAGTTCTTCTCATGGTTTGTAGATCGGGCGTGCCATACCTAAGTTCCCAATCCTAAGCTGAGTTTGTGTTTTCAGACTTCTGTCCTTAAAGTCCTGGGCCACACTCCCTCCAGCTGGGGCCCCTGGAGCCACACATTAGGAATGCGCCCACCCAATCCTTGGGAATTCTGCCCATCCATTGTCAAAAATCGTACAAATCAGGAGAACCCTCCAAAGTCCCTGAGGCCATCCCTCTACTGTAGGTCGCCCGGGACAAAAAAAAAAAAAAAAAACAAAAACGGTTTATACCAGCTGAGCATCTACCTCCACTCATACCAGAGATGGTTGTCCCCAGAGAAGAAGCTTGAACCAGACAGGACCTGAGGCATTATCGGATCCATTGCTTTGGTTTACAGGCATGTCTCCTCAAACCCTGGATTCCAATACCAGCAGAGGGGATTTCCTGAGGCACACATCAGAACAAAACTGGTCTCCACAAGGAAACTTGTGCATGGGAGCTATGTCCAAAGCTTAGGAGAATACTTCAGGGCCCCGGTGCCACCGCCCCATTCCAAGGCCCTCATGGACACAAACACACATTAGGACCCATCCTCAGGAATGTCCATTTCAACTCAGGCACCCCGGTTGCTCCCGCAGATCCATTAGATCTAAACTGTCTTGTTGCTAGGAGACAATTGGAATGTGAGGCAGACTTCCCAGGCATCCAACCTCAAACGGTGCTCAGGAGTCGTTCCATATGGGATGTCCTGGAGCTGTCCAATAGGTCTCAATTGTCCCGCAGAAGGAATCCTTGAAGGGGGCATCCCACATCTCCCAACGTGGAAAAACTCCATGCCCTCGAGATTAGGCCCCCTTCATGAAGGGACGTCATGCACAGAAACTCCAACCTGAGCCAACGTCTGATCCTCGCCCTCACTTCAGATGCATGAGATATTGGTTCAGATCTGCAGGGGGTACCTGCCGTGCCCTCACCCTGAATCCGAAGTCTAGCTTTTGTTCTCAGACTTCCGTCCTCACTCTCCTGGACCCCAAGCCCTCAAGTACGGCAATTCCTGACCAACAATGAAGCTCTCTGCCTGCCCTCTAGACAAATATATTGCCTAATGAGCTGCCCAGGCAGCTTAAATGAGGATCAACATACACGGCACTCGAATGTACCCAAATTATATAGTCTAACCTGGGCACGAATGCACTGTCTGACACAACCTGAGCCCGGACCTCCTGACCAACACCCAGACAGCTGACCGCACACTGAGCACCTCAGGCCCGCCATGGCCTTAGGTCATCATTTCTTCCCTACCTCAGTTTTCAGGCTTCGGGGCCGAGTCCTTATCTCCAATCCATGTTCAGGGTTGAGTGTGATGCAGAAATCAGAACTCCTCCTTACCCATGGCAAGAAACCTTGCGGTTGGCATGTTGTCCAATGTTCAGTGTAGGAGAAAACAGCATTCACCCTTAGGCCCCGCCCATTCTTGAGTGCGACGAGAGCATAAACACGCATTGTGACCTCAGCTGAGTCCTGTCCTCTAGTAAGTACTCTCAGTGGCTGGATCATTAGATATCATAATGGGCTTGACATTTCCCTAGGCCCCAATTTTTAACCAGATTTCTGGTTGTCCAGTCGCCACTCCCCAGGGCTCTACTCTGGAATCCCTCATTTGGTGGGACATCTGAGATTGAAAAACAAAACAAAACAAAACAAAACAACAACAAAACGGACTTCTTCCATCCCCAGAATGACCCCAAACTCTTTCGACGGGGCCGAAATACCAGAGAGTAAGACTCGTCCCTTTCCCATTGAGTCACCCGGAAATTTCACGACCAAGAGTGACACGATATCCAGAGACAAAAACTTGAGCAAGAGCCTCACACTCGACCTCTTTTCATATCGCGAAGGCTTCTCCTCATGGTCTGTATATCAGTCCTGCAATACCTATGACCCGAAACATAAGCCGAGTTTGTGTTTTCAGACAACTGACCAAACAGCTCTGGCCTACACACCCTACAGGCTCAGGCCCCTGGAGCCAAACCTGAGGACTGTACTTGCCCTCTACAAGAGAATTGTATGTGCCCATTCCAATGGCCAAAGCCCTACTAAAAGTATAAACCTCCAAAGTCCCTGAGGCCATCTCAATAGTTGTGGCTTCCCAGGATAAACAGGGGTAATCTGAGCCCATCTGAGCACCTACCTGCACTCAGACCCGTAGACTGATGTCCCCAGAGGTAAAAAGGAACGAACAGGCCCCTAGGCACTAATCGGATCCATTGTTTTGGTTTCCAGGCATCTCTCCTCCGAGGCCTGGATTTCAATACCAGCATATGGCTGTTTCTAGACTCACCCATCAGAACAAATCTCATCTACACATGGGAAACATGCACGTTGGAGCTGTTTCAAAGCCTCTGTTTAGGATAATGCTTCAGGGCCCCAGTGCCCCCACTTCATTCCTAGGTCTCCATAGACACAAAAACATATTAGGACACATCCACAGGAGAGTCCTTTCAACTCAGCCTCCTCGGTTGCCCCCCACATCCAGCAGATCTAACCTGTCTTGTTGCTTGGAGACCATTGGAATGCGAGGTGGGCTACCCAGCCATCCATCCTTAGAACCCTGCTCGGAATCATTGGCCTGGAGCCAACCAACAGGTCTCAATTGTCCTGCAGAAGAATCTTTGCAGCTGGTAGCTTCTCACAACTCCCATCGTGGGAAAACACCCATGGCCTCGTGATCCAACACCCCCTTCAAGAAGGGGCCATCAGGGACAGAAAGTCCAACAGGAGCGATCGTCTGACCTTTGCCCTGACTTCAGATGCACGAGGTCTCGATGAGGTCTGTAGATTGTGCCTTCCATATCCTCACCCAGAAACCTCGGCCTAGCTTGGGTTCCTAGACTTCCGTCCTCAGACTACTGGCCCACAAGCCCTCCAGTTTGGCAAAACAGAACTACAATGCTGCACTCTGCCTGCCCCCCAGAAGAAAAACCTTGCCCTCTGGGGCTACCCAGAATCCCCAAATGAGGATCAACTTGCACGCCATTCGGCTGTACCCCAAATTTGTAGGCTGACCTGGGCACTATTTCCCTTTCTGACCCAGCCTGAGCCTGGACCTCCTGGCCCCACCCAGACAGCTGGCAGCACACTGAGCACATTAAACCCATCATGGCCTTAGGTCGTCATCTCATCTCAACCTCGGTTTCCAGGCTTCAGAACCTAGACCTGATCTCCAATCACTGCCCTGGTTTGAAAATGATGCATAAATCAGAACTCTTTTCCCATGCAAGGAACCTTGTGGTTGGCATGTTGTCCAACCTTCAGTGTAGTTGAAACCAGTGTGGCCCATGAGGGCCCGCCCATGATTGCGGGCCATATTGGTCACAAACACACATTGTGACCCTCAGCCTGAGCACAGTCCTCAGGTAAGGCCTCTCAGAGGCTGGATGCAGAGACAGCATATTGGGCTTGCCATGCCCCTAGCCCCAATTTTTATCCATAGTTCGGGATGTCCCTTCACTCTTCCCCAGAGCTCTGCTTTGGAATTCCTCTTTTGGTGGGACACCTGAGTTAACAAACCTGAAAGTAGTCCTCCCATCCCACAGATTGACGAAAAGCAACTGGGATCACGCCAAATACACAGAGAGGAAGATTCGTCCACGGCCCATGAGGACTCCCCAACATTCCACGGCCATCGCTGAAACAAAATCCAGAGACAATAGCCTGAGCAAGCGCCTCAGACTCGCTCATTCTTCATTTCCTGAAGAGTTCTTCTCATGGTTTGTAGATCGGGCGTGCCATACCTAAGTCCCCACACCTAAGCTGAGTTTGTGTTTTCAGACTTCTGTCCTCAAAGTCCTGGGCCACACTCCCTCCAGCTGGGGCCCCTGGAGCCACACATTAGGACTGCGCCCACCCAATCCATGGGAATTCTGCCCATTCCATTGTCAAAAATCGTACAAATTAGGAGAACCCTCCAAAGTCCCTGAGGCCATCCCATTAGTGTAGGTCGCCCGGGACAAAAAAAAAAAAAAAAACGGTTGAAAACAGCTGAGCATTTACCTCCACTCATACCATAGATGGATGTCCCCAGAGATGAAGATGGAACCAGACAGGACCTGAGGCATTATCAGATCCATTGCTTTGGTTTACAGGCATGTCTCCTCAAAAGCCTGGATTCCAATACCAGCAGAGGGGATTTCCTGAGGCACCCATCAGAACAAATCTCGTCTCCACAAGGAAACTTGTGCATGGGAGCTATGTCCAAAGCTTAGGAGAATACTTCAGGGTCCCGGTGCCACTGCCCCATTACATAGCCCACATGGACACAAACACACATTAGGACCCATCCTCAGGAAAGTCCATTTCAAATCAGCCACCCCGGTTGCTCCCGCAGATCCATTAGATCTAAACTGTCTTGTTGCTAGGAGACAATTGGAATGTGAGGGGGACTTCCCAGGCATCCATCCTCGAACGGTGCTCAAGGGTCGTTCCATATGGGATGTCCTGGAGCTGTCCAATATGTCTCAATTGTCCCGCAGAAGGAATCCTTGAAGGTGGCATCTCACATCTCCCAACGTGGAAAACCTCCATGGCCTCGAGATTCCGCTCCATTCATGAAGGGGCCGTCATGCACAGAAACTCCAACCTGAGCCAACGTCTGATCCTCGCCCTGACTTCCGATGCATGAGATATTGCTTCAGATCTGCAGGGGGTACCTGCCATGCCCTCACCCTGAATCCGAAGTCTAACTTGTGTTCTCAGACTTCCGTCCTCACTCTCCTGGCCCCCAAGCCCTCAAGTTGGCAATTCCGGACCAACAATGAAGCACTCTGCCTGCCCTCTAGCAAAAATATATTGCCTAATGAGATGCCCAGGCAGCTTAAATGAAGATCAACCTACCCGGAACGCGAATGTACCCAAATTATATAGTCTAACCTGGGCAAGAATGCACTGTCTGACACAACCGGAGCCCGGACCTCCTGACCAACACCCAGACAGCTGACCGCACACTGAGCACATCAGACCCGCCATGGCCTTAGGTCATCATCTCTTCCCTACCTCAGTTTTCAGGCTTCGGGGCATAGTCCTTATATCCAGTCCATGTCAAGAAGTGAGTGTGATGCAGAAATCAGAACTCCTCCTTACCCATGGCAAGAAACCTTGTGGTTGGCATGTTGTCCAACGTTCAGTGTAGTTGAAACCAGTGTGGCCCATGAGGCCCCGCCCATGCTAGCGGGCCACATTGGTCACAAACACACATTGTGACCCTCAGCCTGAGCCCAGTCCTCAGGTAAGGCCTCTGGATGGCTGGATGCAGAGACAGCATATTGGGCTTGCCATGCCCCTAGGCCCCAATTTTTATCCATAGTTCGGGTTGTCCCTTCACTCTGCCCCAGAGCTCTGCTTTGGAATTCCTCTTTTGGTGGGACACCTAAGGTAACAAAACTGAAAGGAGTCCTCCCATCCCACAGATTGACGAAAAGCAATTGGGATCACGCCAAATCCACAGAGAGGAAGATTCGTCCATGGCCCATGAGGACTCCCAAACATTCCACGGCCATCGCTGAAACAAAATCCAGAGACAATAGCCTGAGCAAGGGCCTCAGACTCGCTCATTCTTCATATCCTGAAGAGTTCTTCTCATGGTTTGTAGATCGGGCGTGCCATACCTAAGTCCCCACACCTAAGCTGAGTTTGTGTTTTCAGACTTCTGTCCTCAAAGTCCTGGGCCACACTCCCTCCAGCTGGGGCCCCTGGAGCCACACATTAGGACTGCGCCCACCCAATCCATGGGAATTCTGCCCATTCCATTGTCAAAAATCGTACAAATTAGGAGAACCCTCCAAAGTCCCTGAGGCCATCCCATTAGTGTAGGTCGCCCGGGACAAAAAAAAAAAAAAAAACGGTTGAAAACAGCTGAGCATTTACCTCCACTCATACCATAGATGGATGTCCCCAGAGATGAAGATGGAACCAGACAGGACCTGAGGCATTATCAGATCCATTGCTTTGGTTTACAGGCATTTCTCCTCAAAAGCCTGGATTCCAATACCAGCAGAGGTGATTTCCTGAGGCACCCATCAGAACAAATCTCGTCTCCACAAGGAAACTTGTGCATGGGAGCTATGTCCAAAGCTTAGGAGAATACTTCAGGGTCCCGGTGCCACTGCCCCATTCCATAGCCCACATGGACACAAACACACATTAGGACCCATCCTCAGGAAAGTCCATTTCAACTCAGCCACCCCGGTTGCTCCCGCAGATCCATTAGATCTAAACTGTCTTGTTGCTAGGAGACAATTGGAATGTGAGGGGGACTTCCCAGGCATCCATCCTCGAACGGTGCTCAAGGGTCGTTCCATATGGGATGTCCTGGAGCTGTCCAATATGTCTCAATTGTCCCGCAGAAGGAATCCTTGAATGTGGCATCCCACATCTCCCAACGTGGAAAACCTCCAAAGCCTCGAGATTCCGCTCCATTCATGAAGGGGCCGTCATGCACAGAAACTCCAACCTGAGCCAACGTCTGATACTCGCCCTGACTTCCGATGCATGAGATATTGCTTCAGATCTGCAGGGGGTACCTGCCGTGCCCTCACCCTGAATCCGAAGACTAACTTGTGTTCTCAGACTTCCGTCCTCACTCTCCTGGCCCTGAAGCCCTCAAGTTTGGCAATTCCGGACCGACAATGAAGCACTCTGCCTGCCCTCTAGAAAAAATATATTGCCTAATGAGCTGCCCAGGCAGCTTAAATGAGGTTAAACCTACACGGCACTCGAATGTACCCAAATTATATAGTCTAACCTGGGCACTAATGCACTGTCTGACACAACCTGAGCCCGGACCTGCTGACCAACACCAAGAGAGCTGACCGCACTCTGAGTTCATCAGACCCGCCATGGCCTTAGGTCATCATCTCTTCCCTACCTCAGTTTTCAGGCTGCAGAACCGAGACCTTATCTCCAATCACTGCCCACGGGTGACTGTGATGCAGAAATCAGAACTCTTCCTGACCCATGGCAAGAAACCTTGTGGTTCGCATGTTGTCCAACGTTCAGTGTAGGAGAAAACAGCATTCACCCTGAGGCCCCGCCCATTCTTGAGTGCGACGAGAGCATAAACACGCATTGTGACTTCAGCGTGAGTCCTGCCCTCTAGTAAGACCTCTCAGTGGCTGGACCATTAGATGTCATAATGGCCTTGACATGTCCGAAGGCCCCAATTTTTAACCAGATTTCTGGTTGTCCAGTCGCCCCTCCCCAGGGCTCTACTCTGGAATCCCTCATTTGGTGGGACATCTGAGGTTGAAAAACAAAATGAAACAAATCAACCACAACAAAAAAATGGACTTCTTCCATCCCCAGAATGACCCAAACTCTTTGGACGGGACCGAAACCCCAGAGAGTAAGACTCGTCCATTTCCCATGAAGTCACCCGGCAATTTCACGACCATGAGTGACACGATACCCAGAGACAAAAAATTTGAGCAAGAGCCTCTCACTCGCCCTTTTTTCATATCCCGAAGTGTTCTCCTCATGGTCTGTAGATCAGTCCTGCCATACCTATGACCCAAAACATAAGCCGAGTTTGTGTTTTCAGACAACTGTCCAAACAGCTCTGGCCTACACACCCTACAGGCTCAGGGCCCTGGAGCCAAACCTGAGGACTGTACTTGCCCTCTCCAAGGGAATTGTATGTGCCCATTCCAATGGCCACAACCCCACTAATAGGATAACCTCCAAAGTCCCTGAGGCCATCCCAAGAGTTGTGGCTTCCCAGGACAAAAAGGGGCAATCTGAGCCCATCTGAGAACCTACCTGCACTCAGACCCGTAGACTGATGTCCCCAGAGGTAAAAAGGAACGAACAGGCCCCTAGGCACTAATCGGATCCATTGCTTTGGTTTCCAGGCATCTCTCCTCAGAGGCCTGGATTTCAATACCAGCATATGGCTGTTTCTTGACTCACCCATCAAAACAAATCTCATCTACACATGGGAAACATGCATGTTGGAGCTGTGTAAAAGCCTCTGTTTAGGAGAACCCTTCAGGGCCCCAGGGCCACCGCTTCATTCCAAGGTCTCCATAGACACAAAAACATATTAGGACACATCCACAGGAGAGTCCATTTCAACTCAGCCTCCTCGGTTGCCCCCCACATCCAGCAGATCTAACCTGTCTTGTTGCTTGGAGACAATTGGAATGCGAGGTGGGCTACCCAGCCATCCATCCTTAGAACCCTGCTCGGAATCGTTGGCCTGGAGCCAACCAACAGGTCTCAATTGTCCTGCCGAAGAATCTTTGCAGTTTGGAGCTTCTCACAACTCCCATCGTGGGAAAACCCCCATGTCCTCGTGATCCAACCCCCTTCAAGAAAGGGCCATCAGGGCAGAAAGTCCAACCTGAGCGATCGTCTGATCCTTGCCCTGACTTCAGATGCACGAGATCTCTATTGAGGTCTGTAGATTGTACCTGCCATATCCTCACCCAGAAACCTAGGCCTAGCTTGGGTTCTCAGACTCCGTCCTCAGACTACTGGCCCACAAGCCCTCCAGTTTGGCAATCCAGAACTACAATGCCGCACTCTGCCTGCCCTACAGAAGTAAAACATTGCCCTCATGGCTACCCCGAAACCCCAAATGAGGATCCACCTGCACGCCATTCGGCTGTACCCCAAACATATAGGCTGACCTGGGCACTATTTCCCCTTCTGACCCAGCCTGAGCCTGGACCTCCTGGTCCCACCCAGACAGGTGGCCGCACACTGAGCACATCGGTCCCGCCATGGCCTTAGGTCGTCATCTCTTCCCAACTGCGGTTTTCTGGCTCCAGAACCTAGACCTTATCTCCAACCACTGCCCAGGGTTGAAAATGATGCAGAAATCAGAACTTTTTCCCCATGGCAAGAAACCTTATGGTTGGCATGTTGTCCAACGTTCAGTGTAGTTGAAACAAGCGTGGCCCATGAGGCCCAGCCCATGCTTGCGGGCCACATTGGTCACAAAGACACATTGTGACCCTCAGCCTGAGCCCAGTCCTCAGGTAAGGCCTCTCAGGGCCTATATGAAGAGACAGCATATTGGGCTTGCCATGCCCCTTAGCCCCAATTTTTAACCATAGTTCGGGGTGTCCCTTCACTCTTCCCCAGGGCTCTGCTTTGGAATTCCTCTTTTGGTGGGACACCTGAGGTAACAAACCTGAAAGGAGTCCTCCCATCCCACATATTGACGAAAAACAATTGGGATCGGGCCAAATCCACAGAGAGGAAGATTCGTACATGGCCTATGATATCACCCCAACATTCCACGGCCATCGCTGAAACGAAATCCAGAGACAAAAGCCAAAGCAAGCGCCTCAGACTCGCACTTTCTTCATATCCTGAAGAGTTCTTCTCATGGTTTGTAGATCGGGCGTGCCATACCTACGTCCCCAAACTTAAGCTGAGTTTGTGTTTTCAGTCTTCTGTCCTCAAAGTCCTGGGCCACACTCCCTCCAGGTTGGGGCACCTGGAGCCACACATAAGGACTGCCCCCACGCAATACATGGGAATTCTGCCCATTCAATTGTCAAAAATCGTACAAATTAGGAGAACCCTCCAAAGTCCCTGAGGCCATCCCAATAGTGTAGGTCGCCCGGGACAAAAAAGGGCGGTTGATACCGGCTGAGCATCTACCTCCACTCATCTACCTCCACTCATACCAAGAAGATTGAACCAGACAGGACCCGAGGCCATTATCGGATCCATTGCTTTGGTTTACAGGCATGTCTCCTCAAAAGCCTGGATTCCAATACCAGCAGAGGGGATTTCCTGAGGCACCCTTCAGAACAAATATCGTCTCCACAAGGAAACGTGTGCATGGGAGCTATGCCAAAGCTTAGGAGAAAACTTCAGGGTCCCGGTACCACCTCCCCATTCCAAGGCCCTCATGGACACAAACACACGTTAGGACCCATCCTCTGGAAAGTGCATTTCAACTCAGCCACCCCGGGTGCTCCCGCAGATCCATAAGGTCTAAACTGTCTTGTTGCTAGGAGACAATTGGAAGGCGAGGCGGACTTCCCAGGCATCCATCCTCGAACGGTGCTCTGGAGTCATTCCATATGGGATGTCCTGGAGCTGTCCAACAGGTCTCAATTGTCCCGCAGAAGGAATCCTTGAAGAGGGCATCCCACATCTCCCAACGTGGAAAACCTCCATGGCCTCGAGATTCCGCTCCCTTCATGAAGGGGCCGTCATGCACAGAAACTCCAACCTGAGCCAACGTCGGATCCTCGCCCTGACTTCAGATGCATGAGATATTGGTTCAGATCTGCAGGGGGTACCTGCCGTGCCCTCACCCTGAATCCGAAGTCTAGCTTGTGTTCTCAGACTTCCGTCCTCACTCTCCTGGCCCCGAAGCCCTCAAGTTTGGCAATTCCGGACCGACAATGAAGCACTCTGCCTACCCTCTAGAAAAAATATATTCCCTAATGAGCGCCCAGGCAGCTTAAATAAGGATAAACCTAAACGGCACTCGAAGGTACCCAAATGATATAGTCTAACAGGGCACTAATGCACTGTCTGACACAACCTGAGCCCGGACCTGCTGACGAACACCCAGACAGCTGACCGCACGCTGAGCACATCAGACCCGCCATGGCCTTAGGTCATCATCTCTTCCCTAGCTCAGTTTTCAGGCTTCAGAACCTAGACCTTATCTCCAATCACTGCCCACGGGTGACTGTGATGCAGAAATCAGAACTCTTCCTGACCCATGGCAAGAAACCTTGTGGTTGGCATGTTGTCCAACGTTCAGTGTAGGAGAAACCAGCATTCACCCTGAGGCCCCGCCCATTCTTGAGTGCGACGAGAGCATAAACACACATTGTGACCTCAGCGTGTGTCCAGTACTCTAGTAAGTCCTCTCAGTGGATGGACCATTAGATGTCATAATGGGCTTGACATGTCCCTAGTCCCCAATTTTTAACCAGATTTCTGGTTGTCCTGTCGCCCCACCCCAGGGCTCTACTCTGGAATCCCTCATTTGGTGGGACATCTGAGGTTGAAAAACAAAATGAAACAAATCGACAACAACAACAAAAAAAGGACTTCTTCCATCCCCAGAATGACCCCAAACTCTTTGGACGGGACCGAACCCCCAGAGAGTAAGACTCGTCCATTTCCCATGAAGTCACCCGGCAATTTCACGACCATGAGTGACACGATATCCAGAGACAAAAACTTGAGCAAGAGCCTCACACTCGCCCTTTTTTCATATCCCGAAGTGTTCTCCTCATGGTCTGTAGATCAGTCCTGCCATACCTATGACCCAAAACATAAGCCGAGTTTGTGTTTTCAGACAACTGTCCAAACAGCTCTGGCCTACACACCCTACATGCTCAGGGCCCTGGAGCCAAACCTGAGGACTGTACTTGCCCTCTCCAAGGGAATTGTATGTGCCCATTCCAATGGCCACAACCCCACTAATAGGATAACCTCCAAAGTCCCTGAGGCCATCCCAAGAGTTGTGGCTTCCCAGGACAAAAAGGGGCAATCTGAGCCCATCTGAGCACCTACCTGCACTCAGACCCGTAGACTGATGTCCCCAGAGGTAAAAAGGAACGAACAGGCCCCTAGGCACTAATCGGATTCATTGCTTTGGATTCCAGGCTTCTCTCCTAGAGGCCTGGATTTAAATACCAGCATATGGCTGTTTCTTGACTCACCCATCAGAACAAATCTCATCTACACATGGGAAACATGCACGTTGGAGCTGTGTCAAAGCCTCTGTTTAGGAGAACCCTTCAGGGCCCCAGGGCCACCGCTTCATTCCAAGGTCTCCATAGACACAAAAACATATTAGGACACATCCACAGGAGAGTCCATTTCAACTCAGCCTCCTCGGTTGCCCCCAACATCCAGCAGATCTTACCTGTCTTGTTGCTTGGAGACCATTGGAATGCGAGGTGGGCTACCCAGCCATCCATCCTTAGAACCCTGCTCAGAATCGTGGGCCTGGAGCCAACCAACAGGTCTCAATTGTTCTGCAGAAGAATCTTTGCAGTTTGGAGCTTCTCACAACTCCCATCGTGGGAAAACCCCCATGTCCTCGTGAAACAACCCCCTTCAAGAAAGGGCCATCAGGGCAGAAAGTCCAACCTGAGCGATCGTCTGATCCTTGCCCTGACTTCAGATGCAGGAGATCTCTATTGAGGTCTGTAGATTGTGCCTGCCATTTCCTCACCCAGAAACCTAGGCCTAGCTTGGGTTCTCGAACTCAGTCCTGAGACTACTGGCCCACAAGCCCTCCAGTTTGGCAATCCAGAACTACAATGCCGCACTCTGCCTGCCCTACAGAAGTAAAACATTGCCCTCAGGGCTACCCCGAAACCCCAAATGAGGATCAACCTGCACGCCATTCGGCTGTACCCCAAACATATAGGCTGACCTGAGCACTATTTCCCCTTCTGATCCAGCCTGAGCCTGGACCTCCTGGTCCCACCCAGACAGCTGGCCGCACACTGAGCACATCGGGCCCGCATGGCCTTAGGTCGTCATCTCTTCCCAACTGCGGTTTTCTGGCTCCAGAACCTAGACCTTATCTCCAACCACTGCCCAGGGTTGAAAATGATGCAGAAATCAGAACTCTTTCCCCATGGCAAGAAACCTTGTGGTTGGCATGTTGTCCAACGTTAAGTGTAGTTGAAACAAGCGTGGCCCATGAGGCCCAGCCCATGCTTGCGGGCCACATTGGTCACAAACACACATTGTGACCCTCAGCCTGAGCCCAGGCCTCAGGTAAGGCCTCTCAGGGCCTATATGAAGAGACAGCATATTGGGCTTGCCATGCCCCTAGGCCGCAATTTTTAACCATAGTTCGGGGTGTCCCTTCACTCTTCCCCAGGGCTCTGCTTTGGAATTCCTCTTTTGGTGGGACACCTGAGGTAACAAACCTGAAAGGAGTCCTCCCATCCCACAGATTGACGAAAAACAATTGGGATCGGGCCAAATCCACAGAGAGGAAGATTCGTCCATGGCCCATGAGACCTCCCCAACATTCCACGGCCATCGCTGAAACAAAATCCAGAGACAAAAGCCTGACCAAGCGCCTCAGACTCGCTCATTCTTCATATCCTGAAGAGTTCTTCTCATGGTTTGTAGATCGGGCGTGCCATACCTACGTCCCCAAACTTAAGCTGAGTTTGTGTTTTCAGTCTTCTGTCCTCAAAGTACTGGGCCACACTCCCTCCAGGCTGGGGCCCTTGGAGCCACACATTAGGACTGCCCCCACCCAATCCATGGGAATTCTGCCCATTCCATTGTCAAAAATCGTACAAATTAGGAGAACCCTCCAAAGTCCCTGAGGCCATCCCAATAGTGTAGGTCGATCGGGAAAAAAAAGGGCGGTTGATACCGGCTGAGCATATACCTCCACTCATCTAACTCCACTCATACCAAGAAGATTGAACCAGACAGGACCCGAGGCCATTATCGGATCCATTGCTTTGGTTTACAGGCATGTCTCCTCAAAAGCCTGGATTCCAATACCAGCAGAGGGGATTTCCTGAGGCACCCATCAGAACAAATCTCGTCTCCACAAGGAAACTTGTGCATGGGAGCTATGCCAAGGTTAGGAGAATACTTCAGGGTCCCGGTGCCACCTCCCCATTCCAAGGCCCTCATGGACACAAACACACGTTAGGACCCATCTTCTGGAAAGTGCATTTCAACTCAGCCACCCCGGTTGCTCCCGCAGATCCATTAGATCTAAACTGTCTTGTTGCTAGGAGACAATTTGAAGGTGAGGCAGACTTCCCAGGCATCCATCCTCGAACGGTGCTCTGGAGTCATTCCATATGGGATGTCCTGGAGCTGTCCAACAGGTCTCAATTGTCCTGCAGAAGGAATCCTTGAAGGGGGCATCCCACATCTCCCAACGTGGAAAACCTCCATGGCCTCGAGATTCCGCTCCCTTCATGAAGGGGCCGTCATACACAGAAACTCCAACCTGAGCCAACGTCGGATCCTCGCCCTGACTTCAGATGCATGAGATATTGGTACAGATCTGCAGGGGGTACCTGCCGTGCCCTCACCATGAATCCGAAGTCTAGCTTGTGTTCTCAGACTTCCGTACTTACTCTCCTGGCCCCGAAGCCCTCAAGTTTGGCAATTCCGGACCGACAATGAAGCACTCTGCCTACCCTCTAGAAAAAATATATTGCCTAATGAGCAGCCCAGGCAGCTTAAATGAAGATAAACCTACACGGCACTCGAATGTACCCAAATTATATAGTCTAACCTGGGCAATAATGCACTGTCTGACACAACCTGAGCCCGGACCTGCTGATCAACACCCAGACACCTGACCGCACGCTGAGCACATCAGACCCGCCATGGCCTTAGGTCATCATCTCTTCCCTACCTCAGTTTTCAGGCTTCAGAACCTAGACCTTATCTCCAATCACTGCCCACGCGTGACTGTGATGCAGAAATCAGAACTCTTCCTGACCCATGGCAAGAAACCTTGTGGTTGGCATGTTGTCCAACGTTCAGTGTAGGAGAAACATGCATTCACCCTGAGGCCCCGCCCATTCTTGAGTGCGATGAGAGCATAAAAACGCATTGTGACCTCAGCGTGAGTCCTGTCCTCTAGTAAGTCCTCTCAGTGGCTGGACCATTAGATGTCATAATGGGCTTGACATGTCCCTAGTCCCCAATTTTTAACCAGATTTCTGGTTGTCCAGTCGCCCCACCCCAGGGCTCTACTCTGGAATCCCTCATTTGGTGGGACATCTGAGGTTGAAAAACAAAATGAAACAAATCGACAACAACAACAAAAAAACGGACTTCTTCCATCCCCAGAATGACCCCAAACTCTTTCGACGGGACCGAACCCCCAGAGAGTAAGACTCGTCCATTTCCCATGAAGTCACCCGGCAATTTCACGACCATGAGTGACACGATATCCAGAGACAAAAACTTGAGCAAGAGCCTCACACTCGCCCTTTTTTCATATCCCTAAGTGTGCTCCTCATGGTCTGTAGATCAGTCCTGCCATACCTATGACCCAAAACACAAGCCGAGTTTGTGCTTTCAGACAACTGTCCAAACAGCTCTGGCCTACACACCCTACAGGCTCAGGGCCCTGGGGCCAAACCTGAGGACTGTACTTGCCCTCTCCAAAGGAATTGTATGTGCCCTTTCCAATGGCCACAACCCTACTAATAGGATAACCTCCAAAGTCCCTGAGGCCATCCCAATAATTGTGGCTTCCCAGGACAAACAGGGGCAATCTGAGCCCATCAGAGCACCTACCTGCACTCAGACCCGTAGACTGATGTCCCCAGAGGTAAAAAGGATCGAACAGGCCCCTAGGCACTAATCGGATCCATTGCTTTGGTTTCCAGGCATCTCTCCTCAGAGGCCTGGATTTCAATACCAGCATATGGCTGTTTCTTGACTCACCCATCAGAACAAATCTCATCTACACATGGGAAACATGCACGTTGGAGTTGTGTCAAAGCCTCTGTTTGGGAGAACCCTTCAGGGCCCCAGGGCCACCGCTTCATTCCAAGGTCTCCATAGACACAAAAACATATTAGGACACATCCACAGGAGAGTCCATTTCAACTCAGCCTCCTCGGTTGCCCCCCACATCCAGCAGATCTAACCTGTCTTGTTGCTTGGAGACCATTGGAATGCGAGGTGGGCTACCCAGCCATCCTACCTTAGAACCCTGCTCGGAATCGTTGGCCTGGAGCCAACCAAAAGGTCTCAATTGTCCTGCAGAAGAATCTTTGCAGTTTGGAGCTTCTCACAACTCCCATCGTGGGAAAACCCCCATGTCCTCGTAATCCAACCCCCTTCAAAAAAGGGCCATCAGGGCAGAAAGTCCAACCTGAGGGATCGTCTGATCCTTGCCCTGACTTCAGATGCACGAGATCTCGATTGAGGTCTGTAGATTGTGCCTGCCATATCCTCACCCAGAAACCTAGGCCTAGCTTGGGTTCTCAGACTCCGTCCTCAGACTACTGGCCCACAAGCCCTCCAGTTGGGCAATCCAGAACTACAATGCCGCACTCTGCCTGCCCTCTAGAAAATATATATTGTCTAATGAGCAACCCAGGCAGCTTAAATGAGGATAAACCTACACGGCACTCGAATGTACCCAACTTATATAGTCTAACCTGGGCACTAATGCACTGTCTGACACAACCTGAGCCCGGACCTGCTGACCAACACCCAGACAGCTGACCGCACGCTGAGCACATCAGACCCACCATGGCCTTAGGTCATCATCTCTTCCCTACCTCAGTTTTCAGGCTTCAGAACCTAGACCTTATCTCCAATCACTGCCCACGCGTGACTGTGATGCAGAAATCAGAACTCTTCCTGACCCATGGCAAGAAACCTTGTGGTTGGCATGTTGTCCAACGTTCAGTGTAGGAGAAACCAGCATTCACCCTGAGGCCCCGCCCATTGTTGCGTGCGACGAGAGCATAAACACGCATTGTGACCTCAACGTGAGTCCTGTCCTCTAGTAAGTCCTCTCAGTGGCTGGACCATTAGATGTCATAATGGACTTGACATGTCCCTAGTCCCCAATTTTTAACCAGATTTCTGGTTGTCCAGTCGCCCCACCCCAGGGCTCTACTCTGGAATCCCTCATTTGGTGGGACATCTGAGGTTGAAAAACAAAATGAAACAAATCGACAACAACAAAAAAACGGTCTTCTTCCATCCCCAGAATGACCCCAAACTCTTTGGACGGGACCGAACCCCCAGAGAGTAAGACTCGTCCATTTCCCATGATGTCACCCGGCAATTTCACGACCATGAGTGACACGATATCCAGAGACAAAAACTTGAGCAAGAGCCTCACACTCGCCCTTTTTTCATATCCCTAAGTGTGCTCCTCATGGTCTGTAGATCAGTCCTGCCATACCTATGACCCAAAACACAAGCCGAGTTTGTGCTTTCAGACAACTGTCCAAACAGCTCTGGCCTACACACCCTACAGGCTCAGGGCCCTGGGGCCAAACCTGAGGACTGTACTTGCCCTCTCCAAGGGAATTTTATGTGCCCTTTCCAATGGCCACAACCCTACTAATAGGATAACCTCCAAAGTCCCTGAGGCCATCCCAATAATTGTGGCTTCCCAGGACAAACAGGGGCAATCTGAGCCCATCAGAGCACCTACCTGCACTCAGACCCGTAGACTGATGTCCCCAGAGGTAAAAAGGATCGAACAGGCCCCTAGGCACTAATCGGATCCATTGCTTTGGTTTCCAGGCATCTCTCCTCAGAGGCCTGGATTTCAATACCAGCATATGGCTGTTTCTTGACTCACCCATCAGAACAAATCTCATCTACACATGGGAAACATGCACGTTGGAGTTGTGTCAAAGCCTCTGTTTGGGAGAACCCTTCAGGGCCCCAGGGCCACCGCTTCATTCCAAGGTCTCCATAGACACAAAAACATATTAGGACACATCCACAGGAGAGTCCATTTCAACTCAGCCTCCTCGGTTGCCCCCCACATCCAGCAGATCTAACCTGTCTTGTTGCTTGGAGACCATTGGAATGCGAGGTGGGCTACCCAGCCATCCTACCTTAGAACCCTGCTCGGAATCGTTGGCCTGGAGCCAACCAAAAGGTCTCAATTGTCCTGCAGAAGAATCTTTGCAGTTTGGAGCTTCTCACAACTCCCATCGTGGGAAAACCCCCATGTCCTCGTAATCCAACCCCCTTCAAAAAAGGGCCATCAGGGCAGAAAGTCCAACCTGAGGGATCGTCTGATCCTTGCCCTGACTTCAGATGCACGAGATCTCGATTGAGGTCTGTAGATTGTGCCTGCCATATCCTCACCCAGAAACCTAGGCCTAGCTTGGGTTCTCAGACTCCGTCCTCAGACTACTGGCCCACAAGCCCTCCAGTTGGGCAATCCAGAACTACAATGCCGCACTCTGCCTGCCCTCTAGAAAATATATATTGTCTAATGAGCAGCCCAGGCAGCTTAAATGAGGATAAACCTACACGGCACTCGAATGTACCCAACTTATATAGTCTAACCTGGGCACTAATGCACTGTCTGACACAACCTGAGCCCGGACCTGCTGACCAACACCCAGACAGCTGACCGCACGCTGAGCACATCAGACCCGCCATGGCCTTAGGTCATCATCTCTTCCCTACCTCAGTTTTCAGGCTTCAGAACCTAGACCTTATCTCCAATCACTGCCCACGCGTGACTGTGATGCAGAAATCAGAACTCTTCCTGACCCATGGCAAGAAACCTTGAGGTTGGCATGTTGTCCAACGTTCAGTGTAGGAGAATCCAGCATTCACCCTGAGGCCCTGCCCATTGTTGCGTGCGACGAGAGCATAAACACGCATTGTGACATCAACGTGAGTCCTGTCCTCTAGTAAGTCCTCTCAGTGGCTGGACCATTAGATGTCATAGTGGGCTTGACATGTCCCTAGTCCCCAATTTTTAACCAGATTTCTGGTTGTCCAGTCGCCCCACCCCAGGGCTCTACTCTGGAATCCCTCATTTGGTGGGACATCTGAGGTTGAAAAACAAAATGAAACAAATCCACAACAACAAAAAAACGGTCTTCTTCCATCCCCAGAATGACCCCAAACTCTTTGGACGGGACCGAACCCCCAGAGAGTAAGACTCGTCCATTTCCCATGATGTCACCCGGCAATTTCACGACCATGAGTGACACGATATCCAGAGACAAAAACTTGAGCAAGAGCCTCACACTCGCCCTTTTTTCATATCCCTAAGTGTGCTCCTCATGGTCTGTAGATCAGTCCTGCCATACCTATGACCCAAAACATAAGCCGAGTTTGTGTTTTCAGACAACTGTCCAAACAGCTCTGGCCTACACACCCTACAGGCTCAGGGCCCTGGAGCCAAACCTGAGGACTGTACTTGCCCTCTCCAAGGGAATTGTATGTGCCCATTCCAATGGCCACAACCCTACTAGTAGGATAACCTCCAAAGTCCCTGAGGCCATCCCAATAGTTGTGGCTTCCCAGGACAAACAGGGGCAATCTGAGCCCATCTGAGCACCTACCTGCACTCAGACCCGTAGACTGATGTCCCCAGAGGTAAAAAGGAACGAACAGGCCCCTAGGCACTAATCGGATCCATTGCTTTGGTTTCCAGGCATCTCTCCTCAGAGGCCTGGATTTCAATACCAACATATGGCTGTTTCTTGACTCACCCATCAGAACAAATCTCATCTACACATGGGAAACATGCACGTTGGAGCTGTGTCAAAGCCTCTGTTTAGAAGAACCCTTCAGGGCCCCAGGGCCACCGCTTCATTCCAAGGTCTCCATAGACACAAAAACATATTAGGACACATCCACAGGAGAGTCCATTTCAACTCAGCCTCCTCGGTTGCCCCCCACATCCAGCAGATCTAACCTGTCTTGTTGCTTGGAGACCATTGGAATGCGAGGTGGGCTACCCAGCCATCCATCCTTAGAACCCTGCTCGGAATCGTTGGCCTGGAGCCAACCAACAGGTCTCAATTGTCCTGCCGAAGAATCTTTGCAGTTTGGAGCTTCTCACAACTCCCATCGTGGGAAAACCCCCATGTCCTCGTGATCCAACCCCCTTCAAGAAAGGGCCATCAGGGCAGAAAGTCCAACCTGAGCGATCGTCTGATCCTTGCCCTGACTTCAGATGCACGAGATCTTGATTGAGGTCTGTAGATTGTTCCTGCCATATCCTCACCCAGAAACCTAGGCCTAGCTTGGGTTCTCAGACTCCGTCCTCAGACTACTGGCCCACAAGCCCTCCAGTTGGGCAATCCAGAACTACAATGCCGCACTCTGCCTGCCCTACAGAAGTAAAACATTGTCCTCAGGGCTACCCCGAAACCGCAAATGAGGATCAACCTGCACGCCATTCGGCTGTATCCCAAACATATAGGCTGACCTGGGCACTATTTCCCCTTCTGACCCAGCCTGAGCCTGGACCTCCTGGTCCCACCCAGACAGCTGGCCGCACACTGAGCACATCGGACCCGCCATGGCCTTAGGTCGTCATCTCTTCCCAACTGCGGTTTTCAGGCTCCAGAACCTAGACCTTATCTCCAACCACTGCCCAGGGTTGAAAATGATGCAGAAATCAGAACTCTTTCCCCATGGCAAGAAACCTTGTGCTTGGCATGTTGTCCAACGTTCAGTGTAGTTGAAACAAGCGTGGCCCATGAGGCCCAGCCAATGCTTGCGGGCCACATTGCTCACAAACACACATTGTGACCCTCAGCCTGAGCCCAGTCCTCAGGTAAGGCCTCTCAGGGCCTATATGAAGAGACAGCATATTGGGCTTGCCATGCCCCTAGGCCGCAATTTTTAACCATAGTTCGGGTTGTCCCTTCACTCTTCCCCAGGGCTCTGCTTTGGAATTCCTCTTTTGGTGGGACACCTGAGGTAACAAACCTGAAAGGAGTCCTCCCATCCCACATATTGACGAAAAACAATTGGGATCTGGCCAATCCACAGAGAGGAAGATTCGTCCATGGCCCATGAGACCTCCCCAACATTCCACGGCCATCGCTGAAACAAAATCCAGAGACAAAATCCTGAGCAAGCGCCTCAGACTCGCTCATTCTTCATATCCTGAAGAGTTCTCATGGTTTGTAGATCGGGCGTGCCATACCTACGTCCCCAAACTTAAGCTGAGTTTGTGTTTTCAGTCTTCTGTCCTCAAAGTCCTGGGCCACACTCCCTCCAGGCTGGGGCCCCTGGAGCCACACATTAGGACTGCCCCCACCCAATCCATGGGAATTCTGCCCATTCCATTGTCAAAAATCGTACAAATTAGGAGAACCCTCCAAAGTCCCTGAGGCCATCCCAATAGTGTCGGTCGCCCGGGACAAAAAAGGGCGGTTGATACCGGCTGAGCATCTACCTCCACTCATCTACCTCCACTCATACCAAGAAGATTGAACCAGACAGGACCCGAGGCCATTATCGGATCCATTGCTTTGGTTTACAGGCATGTCTCCTCAGACTCCTGGATTCCAATACCAGCAGAGGGGATTTCCTGAGGCACCCATCAGAACAAATCTCGTCTCCACAAGGAAACTTGGGCATGGGAGCTAAGCCAAAGCTTAGGAGAATACTTCAGGGTCCCGGTGCCACCTCCCCATTCCAAGGTCCTCATGGACACAAATACACGTTAGGACCCATTCTCTGGAAAGTGCATTTCAACTCAGCCACCCCTGTTGCTCCCGCAGATCCATTAGATCTAAACTGTCTTGTGCTAGGAGACAATTGGAAGGCGAGGCGGACTTCCCTGGCATTCATTCTGGAACGGTGCTCTGGAGTCATTCCATATGGGGTGTCCTGGAGCTGTCCAACAGGTCTCAATTGTCCCGCAGACGGAATCCTTGAAGGGGGCATCCCACATCTCCCAACGTGGAAAACCTCCATGGCCTCGAGATTCCACTCCCTTCATGAAGGGGCCGTCATGCACAGAAACTCCAACCTGAGCCAACGTGGGATCCTCACCCTGACTTCAGATGCATGAGATATTGGTTCAGATCTGCAGGGGGTACCTGCCGTGCCCTCACCCTGAATCCGAAGTCTAGCTTGTGTTCTCAGACTTCCGTCCTCACTCTCCTGGCCCCGAAGCCCTCAAGTTTGGCAATTCCGGACCGACAATGAAGCACTCTGCCTGCCCTCTAGAAAATATATATTGTCTAATGAGCAGCCCAGGCAGCTTAAATGAGGATAAACCTACACGGCACTCGAAAGTACCCAACTTATATAGTCTAACCTGGGCACTAATGCACTGTCTGACACAACCTGAGCCCGGACCTGCTGACCAACACCCAGACAGCTGACCGCACGCTGAGCACATCAGACCCGCCATGGCCTTAGGTCATCATCTCTTCCCTACCTCAGTTTTCTGGCTTCAGAACCTAGACCTTATCTCCAATCACTGCCCACGCGTGACTGTGATGCAGAAATCAGAACTCTTCCTGACCCATGGCAAGAAACCTTGTGGTTGGCATGTTGTCCAACGTTCAGTGTAGGAGAAACCAGCATTCACCCTGAGGCCCCGCCCATTGTTGCGTGCGACGAGAGCATAAACACGCATTGTGACCTCAACGTGAGTCCTGTCCTCTAGTAAGTCCTCTCAGTGGCTGGACCATTAGATGTCATAATGGGCTTGACATGTCCCTAGTCCCCAATTTTTAACCAGATTTCTGGTTGTCCAGTCGCCCCACCCCAGGGCTCTACTCTGGAATCCCTCATTTGGTGGGACATCTGAGGTTGAAAAACAAAATGAAACAAATCCACAACAACAAAAAAACGGTCTTCTTCCATCCCCAGAATGACCCCAAACTCTTTGGACGGGACCGAACCCCCAGAGAGTAAGACTCGTCCATTTCCCATGAAGTCACCCGGCAATTTCACGACCATGAGTGACACGATATCCAGAGACAAAAACTTGAGCAAGAGCCTCACACTCGCCCTTTTTTCATATCCCGAAGTGTTCTCCTCATGGTCTGTAGATCAGTCCTGCCATACCTATGACCCAAAACATAAGCCGAGTTTGTGTTTTCAGACAACTGTCCAAACAGCTCTGGCCTACACACCCTACAGGCTCAGGGCCCTGGAGCCAAACCTGAGGACTGTACTTGCCCTCTCCAAGGGAATTGTATGTGCCCATTCCAATGGCCACAACCCTACTAGTAGGATAACCTCCAAAGTCCCTGAGGCCATCCCAATAGTTGTGGCTTCCCAGGACAAACAGGGGCAATCTGAGCCCATCTGAGCACCTACCTGCACTCAGACCCGTAGACTGATGTCCCCAGAGGTAAAAAGGAACGAACAGGCCCCTAGGCACTAATCGGATCCATTGCTTTGGTTTCCAGGCATCTCTCCTCAGAGGCCTGGATTTCAATACCAACATATGGCTGTTTCTTGACTCACCCATCAGAACAAATCTCATCTACACATGGGAAACATGCACGTTGGAGCTGTGTCAAAGCCTCTGTTTAGGAGAACCCTTCAGGGCCCCAGGGCCACCGCTTCATTCCAAGGTCTCCATAGACACAAAAACATATTAGGACACATCCACAGGAGAGTCCATTTCAACTCAGCCTCCTCGGTTGCCCCCCACATCCAGCAGATCTAACCTGTCTTGTTGCTTGGAGACAATTGGAATGCGAGGTGGGCTACCCAGCCATCCATCCTTAGAACCCTGCTCGGAGTCGTTGGCCTGGAGCCAACCAACAGGTCTCAATTGTCCTGCAGAAGAATCTTTGCAGTTTGGAGCTTCTCACAACTCCCATCGTGGGAAAACCCCCATGTCCTCGTGATCCAACCCCCTTCAAGAAAGGGCCATCAGGGCAGAAAGTCCAACCTGAGCGATCGTCTGATCCTTGCCCTGACTTCAGATGCACGAGATCTTGATTGAGGTCTGTAGATTGTGCCTGCCATATCCTCACCCAGAACCCTGGCCTAGCTTGGGTTCTCAGACTCCGTCCTCAGACTACTGGCCCACAAGCCCTCCAGTTGGGCAATCCAGAACTACAATGCCGCACTCTGCCTGCCCTACAGAAGTAAAATATTGCCCTCAGGGCTACCCCGAAACCGCAAATGAGGATCAACCTGCACGCCATTCGGCTGTAACCCAAACATATAGGCTGACCTGGGCACTATTTCCCCTTCTGACCCAGCCTGAGCCTGGACCTCCTGGTCCCACCCAGACAGCTGGCCGCACACTGAGCACATCGGACCCGCCATGGCCTTAGGTCGTCATCTCTTCCCAACTGCGGTTTTCAGGCTCCAGAACCTAGACCTTATCTCCAACCACTGCCCAGGGTTGAAAATGATGCAGAAATCAGAACTCTTTCCCCATGGCAAGAAACCTTGTGCTTGGCATGTTGTCCAACGTTCAGTGTAGTTGAAACAAGCGTGGCCCAGGAGGCCCAGCCCATGCTTGCTGGCCACATTGCTCACAAACACACATTGTGACCCTCAGCCTGAGCCCAGTCCTCAGGTAAGGCCTCTCAGGGCCTATATGAAGAGACAGCATATTGGGCTTGCCATGCCCCTAGGCCGCAATTTTTAACCATAGTTCGGGTTGTCCCTTCACTCTTCCCCAGGGCTCTGCTTTGGAATTCCTCTTTTGGTGGGACACCTGAGGTAACAAACCTGAAAGGAGTCCTCCCATCGCACATATTGACGAAAAACAATTGGGATCTGGCCAAATCCACAGAGAGGAAGATTCGTCCATGGCCCATGAGACCTCCCCAACATTCCACGGCCATCGCTGAAACAAAATCCAGAGACAAAAGCCTGAGCAAGCGCCTCAGACTCGCTCATTCTTCATATCCTGAAGAGTTCTTCTCATGGTTTGTAGATCGGGCGTGCCATACCTACGTCCCCAAACTTAAGCTGAGTTTGTGTTTTTAGTCTTCTGTCCTAAAGTCCTGGGCCACACTCCCTCCAGGCTGGGGCCCCTGGAGCCACACATTAGGACTGCCCCCACCCAATCCATGGGAATTCTGTCCATTCCATTGTCAAAAATCGTACAAATTAGGAGAACCCTCCAAAGTCCCTGAGGCCATCCCAATAGTGTCGGTCGCCCGGGACAAAAAAGGGCGGTTGATACCGGCTGAGCATCTACCTCCACTCATCTACCTCCACTCATACCAAGAAGATTGAACCAGACAGGACCCGATCCATTATCGGATCCATTGCTTTGGTTTACAGGCATGTCTCCTCAGACTCCTGGATTCCCATAACAGCAGAGGGGATTTCCTGAGGCACCCATCAGAACAAATCTCGTCTCCACAAGGAAACTTGGGCATGGGAGCTAAGCCAAAGCTTAGGAGAATACTTCAGGGTCCCGGTGCCACCTCCCCATTCCAAGGCCCTCATGGACACAAACACACGTTAGGACCCATTCTCTGGAAAGTGCATTTCAACTCAGCCACCCCGGTTGCTCCCGCAGATCCATTATATCTAAACTGTCTTGTTGCTAGGAGACAATTGGAAGGCGAGGCGGACTTCCCAGGCATCCATCCTCGAACAGTGATCTGGAGTCATTCCATATGGGCTGTCCTGGAGCTGTCCATCAAGTCTCAATTGTCCCGCAGAAGGAATCCTTGAAGGAGGCATCCCACATCTCCCAACGTGGAAAACCTCCATGGCCTCGAGATTCCGCTCCCTTCATGAAGGGGCCGTCATGCACAGAAACTCCAACCTGAGGCAACGTCGGATCCTCGCCCTGACTTCAGATGCATGAGATATTGGTTCAGATCTGGAGGGGGTACCTGCCGTGCCCTCACCCTGAATCCGAAGTCTAGCTTGTGTTCTCAGACTTCAGTCCTCACTCTCCTGGCCCCGAAGCCCTCAAGTTTGGCAATTCCGGACCGACAATGAAGCACTCTGCCTGCCCTCTAGAAAAAATATATTGCCTAATGAGCAGCCCAGGCAGCTTAAATGAGGATAAACCTACACGGCACTCGAATATACCCAAATTATATAGTCTAACCTGGGCACTAATGCACTGTCTGACACAACCTGAGCCCGGACCTGCTGACCAACACCCAGACAGCTGACCGCACGCTGAGCACATCAGACCCGCCATGGCCTTAGGTCATCATCTCTTCCCTACCTCAGTTTTCAGGCTTCAGAACCTAGACCTTATCTCCAATCACTGCCCACGGGTGACTGTGATGCAGAAATCAGAACTCTTCCTGACCCATGGCAAGAAACCTTGTGGTTGGCATGTTGTCCAACGTTCAGTGTAGGAGAAACCAGCATTCACCCTGAGGCCCCGCCCATTATTGAGTGCGACGATAGCATAAACACGCATTGTGACCTCAGCGTGAGTCCTGTCCTCTAGTAAGTCCTCTCAGTGGCTGGACCATTAGATGTCATAATGGGCTTGATATGTCCCTAGGCCCCAATTTTTAACCAGATTCCTGGTTGTTCAGTCGCCCCACCCCAGGGCTCTACTCTGGAATCCCTCATTTGGTGGGACATCTGAGGTTGAAAAACAAAATGAAACAAATCGACAACAACAACAAAACGGACTTCTTCCATCCCCAGAATGACCCCAAACTCTTTGGACGGGACCGAACCCCCAGAGAGTAAGACTCGTCCATTTCCCATGAAGTCACCCGGCAATTTCACGACCATGAGTGACACGATATCCAGAGACAAAAACTTGAGCAAGAGCCTCACACTCGCCCTTTTTTCATATCCCGAAGTGTTCTCCTCATGGTCTGTAGATCAGTCCTGCCATACCTATGACCCAAAACATAAGCCGAGTTTGTGTTTTCAGACAACTGTCCAAACAGCTCTGGCCTACACACCCTACAGGCTCAGGGCCCTGGAGCCAAACCTGAGGACTGTACTTGCCCTCTCCAAGGGAATTGTATGTGCCCATTCCAATGGCCACAACCCTACTAGTAGGATAACCTCCAAAGTCCCTGAGGCCATCCCAATAGTTGTGGCTTCCCAGGACAAGCAGGGGCAATCTGAGCCCATCTGAGCACCTACCTGCACTCAGACCCATAGACTGATGTCCCCAGAGGTAAAAAGGAACGAACAGGCCCCTAGGCACTAATCGGATCCATTGCTTTGGTTTCCAGGCATCTCTCCTCAGAGGCCTGGATTTCAATACCAGCATATGGCTGTTTCTTGACTCACCCATCAGAACAAATCTCATCTACACATGGGAAACATGCACGTTGGAGCTGTGTCAAAGCCTCTGTTTAGGAGAACCCTTCAGGGCCCCAGGGCCACCGCTTCATTCCAAGGTCTCCATAGACACAAAAACATATTAGGACACATCCACAGGAGAGTCCATTTCAACTCAGCCTCCTCGGTTGCCCCCCACATCCAGCAGATGTAACCTGTCTTGTTGCTTGGAGACAATTGGAATGCGAGGTGGGCTACCCAGCCATCCATCCTTAGAACCCTGCTCGGAGTCGTTGGCCTGGAGCCAACCAACAGGTCTCAATTGTCCTGCAGAAGAATCTTTGCAGTTTGGAGCTTCTCAAAACTCCCATCGTGGGAAAACCCCCATGTCCTCGTGATCCAACCCCCTTCAAGAAAGGGCCATCAGGGCATAAAGTCCAACCTGAGGGATCGTCTGATCCTTGCCCTGACTTCAGATGCACGAGATCTTGATTGAGGTCTGTAGATTGTGCCTGCCATATCCTCACCCAGAAACCTAGGCCTAGCTTGGGTTCTCAGACTCCGTCCTCAGACTACTGGCCCACAAGCCCTCCAGTTGGGCAATCCAGAACTACAATGCCGCACTCTGCCTGCCCTACAGAAGTAAAACATTGCCCTCAGGGCTACCCCGAAACCGCAAATGAGGATCAACCTGCACGCCATTCGGCTGTACCCCAAACATATAGGCTGACCTGGGCACTATTTCCCCTTCTGACCCAGCCTGAGCCTGGACCTCCTGGTCCCACCCAGACAGCTGGCCGCACACTGAGCACATCGGACCCGCCATGGCCTTAGGTCGTCATCTCTTCCCAACTGCGGTTTTCAGGCTCCAGAACCTAGACCTTATCTCCAACCACTGCCCAGGGTTGAAAATGATGCAGAAATCAGAACTCTTTCCCCATGGCAAGAAACCTTGTGCTTGGCATGTTGTCCAACGTTCAGTGTAGTTGAAACAAGCGTGGCCCAGGAGGCCCAGCCCATGCTTGCGGGCCACATTGCTCACAAACACACATTGTGACCCTCAGCCTGAGCCCAGTCCTCAGGTAAGGCCTCTCAGGGCCTATATGAAGAGACAGCATATTGGGCTTGCCATGCCCCTAGGCCGCAATTTTTAACCATAGTTCGGGTTGTCCCTTCACTCTTCCCCAGGGCTCTGCTTTGGAATTCCTCTTTTGGTGGGACACCTGAGGTAACAAACCTGAAAGGAGTCCTCCCATCCCACATATTGACGAAAAACAATTGGGATCTGGCCAAATCCACAGAGAGGAAGATTCGTCCATGGCCCATGAGACCTCCCCAACATTCCACGGCCATCGCTGAAACAAAATCCAGAGACAAAAGCCTGAGCAAGCGCCTCAGACTCGCTCATTCTTCATATCCTGAAGAGTTCTTCTCATGGTTTGTAGATCGGGCGTGCCATACCTACGTCCCCAAACTTAAGCTGAGTTTGTGTTTTTAGTCTTCTGTCCTAAAGTCCTGGGCCACACTCCCTCCAGGCTGGGGCCCCTGGAGCCACACATTAGGACTGCCCCCACCCAATCCATGGGAATTCTGCCCATTCCATTGTCAAAAATCGTACAAATTAGGAGAACCCTCCAAAGTCCCTGAGGCCATCCCAATAGTGTCGGTCGCCCGGGACAAAAAAGGGCGGTTGATACCGGCTGAGCATCTACCTCCACTCATCTACCTCCACTCATACCAAGAAGATTGAACCAGACAGGACCCGATCCATTATCGGATCCATTGCTTTGGTTTACAGGCATGTCTCCTCAGACTCCTGGATTCCCATAACAGCAGAGGGGATTTCCTGAGGCACCCATCAGAACAAATCTCGTCTCCACAAGGAAACTTGTGCATGGGAGCTAAGCCAAAGCTTAGGAGAATACTTCAGGGTCCCGGTGCCACCTCCCCATTCCCAGGCCCTCATGGACACAAACACACGTTTGGACCCATCCTCTGGAAAGTGCATTTCAACTCAGCCACCCCGGTTGCTCCCGCAGATCCATTAAGTCTAAACTGTCTTGTTGCTAGGCGACAATTGGAAGGCGAGGCGGACTTCCCAGGCATCCATCCTCGAACGGTGCTCTGGAGTCATTCCATATGGGATGTCATGGAGCTGTACAACAGGTCTCAATTGTCCCGCAGAAGGAATTCTTGAAGGGAACATCCCACATCTCCCAACGTGGAAAACCTCCATGGCCTCGAGATTCCGCTCCCTTCATGAAGGGGCCGTCATGCACAGAAACTCCAACCTGAGCCAACGTCGGATCCTCGCCCTGACTTCAGATGCATGAGATATTGGTTCAGATCTGCAGGAGGTACCTGCCGTGCCCTCACCCTGAATCCGAAGTCTAGCTTGTGTTCTCAGACTTCCGTCCTCACTCTCCTGGCCCCGAAGCCCTCAAGTTTGGCAATTCCGGACCGACAATGAAGCACTCTGCCTGCCCTCTAGAAAAAATATATTGCATAATGAGCAGCCCAGGTAGCTTAAATGAGGATAAACCTAAACGGCACTCGAATGTACCCAAATTATATAGTCTAACCTGGGCACTAATGCACTGTCTGACACAACCTGAGCCCGGACCTGCTGACCAACACCCAGACAGCTGACCGCACGCTGAGCACATCAGACCCGCCATGGCCTTAGGTCATCATCTCTTCCCTACCTCAGTTTTCAGGCTTCAGAACCTAGACCTTATCTCCAATCACTGCCCACGGGTGACTGTGATGCAGAAATCAGAACTCTTCCTAACCCATGGCAAGAAACCTTGTGGTTCGCATGTTGTCCAACGTTCAGTGTAGGAGAAACCAGCATTCACCCTGAGGCCCCGCCCATTCTTGAGTGCGACGAGAGCATAAACACGCATTGTGACCTCAGCGTGAGTCCTGTCCTCTAGTAAGTCCTCTCAGTGGCTGGACCATTAGATGTCATAATGGGCTTGACATGTCCCTTGTCCCCAATTTTTAACCAGATTTCTGGTTGTCCAGTCGCCCCACCCCAAGGCTCTACTCTGGAATCCCTCATTTGGTGGGACATCTGAGGTTGAAAAACAAAATGAAACAAATCGACAACAACAAAAAAACGGACTTCTTCCATCCCCAGAATGACCCCAAACTCTTTGGACGGGACCGAACCCCCAGAGAGTATGACTCGTCCATTTCCCATGAAGTCACCTGGCAATTTCACGACATTGAGTGACACGATATCCAGAGACAAAAACTTGAGCAAGAGCCTCACACTCGCCCTTTTTTCATATCCCGAAGTGTTCTCCTCATGGTCTGTAGATCAGTCCTGCCATACCTATGACCCAAAACATAAGCCGAGTTTGTGTTTTCAGACAACTGTCCAAACAGCTCTGGCCTACACACCCTACAGGCTCAGGGCCCTGGAGCCAAACCTGAGGACTGTACTTGCCCTCTCCAAGGGAATTGTATGTGCCCATTCCAATGGCCACAACACTACTAGTAGGATAACCTCCAAAGTCCCTGAGGCCATCCCAATAGTTGTGGCTTCCCAGGACAAACAGGGGCAATCTGAGCCCATCTGAGCACCTACCTGCACTCAGACCCGTAGACTGATGTCCCCAGAGGTAAATAGGAACGAACAGGCCCCTAGGCACTAATCGGATCCATTGCTTTGGTTTCCAGGCATCTCTCCTCAGAGGCCTGGATTTCAATACCAGCATATGGCTGTTTCTTGACTCACCCATCAGAACAAATCTCATCTACACATGGGAAACATGCACGTTGGAGCTGTGTCAAAGCCTCTGTTTGGGAGAACCCTTCAGGGCCCCAGGGCCACCGCTTCATTCCAAGGTCTCCATAGACACAAAAACATATTAGGACACATCCACAGGAGAGTCCATTTCAACTCAGCCTCCTCGGTTGCCCCCCACATCCAGCAGATCTAACCTGTCTTGTTGCTTGGAGACAATTGGAATGCGAGGTGGGATACCCAGCCATCCATCCCTAGAACCCTGCTCGGAATCGTGGGCCTGGAGCCAACCAACAGGTCTCAATTGTCCTGCAGAAGAATCTTTGCAGTTTGGAGCTTCTCACAACTCCCATCGTGGGAAAACCCCCATGTCCTCGTGATCCAACCCCCTTCAAGAAAGGGCCATCAGGGCAGAAAGTCCAACCTGAGCGATCGTCTGATCCTTGCCCTGACTTCAGATGCACGAGATCTTGATTGAGGTCTGTAGATTGTGCCTGCCATATCCTCACCCAGAAACCTAGGCCTAGCTTGGGTTCTCAGACTCCGTCCTCAGACTACTGGCCCACAAGCCCTCCAGTTGGGCAATCCAGAACTACAATGCCACACTCTGCCTGCCCTACAAAAGTAAAACATTGCGCTCAGAGCTACCCAGAAACCGCTAATGAGGATCAACCTGCACGCCATTCGGCTGTACCCAAACATATAGGCTGACCTGGGCACTATTTCCCCTTCTGACCCAGCCTGAGCCTGGACCTCCTGGTCCCACCCAGACAGCTGGCCGCACACTGAGCACATCGGACCCGCCATGGCCATAGGTCGTCATCTCTTCCCAACTGCGGTTTTCAGGCTCCAGAACCTAGACCTTATCTCCAACCACTGCCCAGGGTTGAAAATGATGCAGAAATCAGAACTCTTTCCCCATGGCAAGAAACCTTGTGGTTGGCATGTTGTCCAACGTTCAGTGTAGTTGAAACAAGCGTGGCCCATGAGGCCCAGCCCATGCTTGCGGGCCACATTGCTCACAAACACACATTGTGACCCTCAGCCTGAGCCCAGTCCTCAGGTAAGGCCTCTCAGGGCCTATATGAAGAGACAGCATATTAGGCTTGCCATGCCCCTAGGCCCCAATTTTTAACGATAGTTCGGGTTGTCCCTTCACTCTTCCCCATGGCTCTGCTTGGGAATTCCTCTTTTGGTGGGACACCTGAGGTAACAAACCTGAAAGGAGTCCTCCCATCCCACAGATTGACGAAAAACAATTGGGATCGGGCCAAATCCACAGAGAGGAAGATTCGTCCATGGCCCATGAGACCTCCCCAACATTCCACGGCCATCGCTGAAACAAAATCCAGAGACAAAAGCCTGAGCAAGCGCCTCAGACTCGCTCATTCTTCATATCCTGAAGAGTTCTTCTCATGGTTTGTAGATCGGGCGTGCCATACCTACGTGCCCACACTTAAGCTGAGTTTGTGTTTTCAGTCTTCTGTCCTCAAAGTCCTGGGCCACACTCCGTCCAGGCTGGGGCCCCTGGAGCCACACATTAGGACTGCCCCCACCCAATCCATGGGAATTCTTCCCATTCCATTGTCAAAAATCGTACAAATTAGGAGAACCCTCCAAAGTCCCTGAGGCCATCCCAATAATGTAGGTCGCCCGGGACAAAAAAGGGCGGTTGATACCGGCTGGGCATCTACCTCCACTCATTTACCTCCACTCATACCAAGAAGATTGAACCAGACAGGACCCGAGGCCATTATCGGATCCATTGCTTTGGTTTACAGGCATGTCTCCTCAAATGCCTGGATTCCAATACCAGCAGAGGGGATTTCCTGAGGCACCCATCAGAACAAATCTCGTCTCCACAAGGAAACTTGTGCATGGGAGCTAAGCCAAAGCTAAGGAGAATACTTCAGGGTCCCGGAGCCACCTCCCCATTCCAAGGCCATCATGGACACAAACACACGTTAGGACCCATCCTCTGGAAAGTGCATTTCAACTCAGCCACCCCGGTTGCTCCCGCAGATCCATTAGGTCTAAACTGTCTTGTTGCTAGGCGACAATTGGAAGGCGAGGCGGACTTCCCAGGCATCCATCCTCGAACGGTGCTCTGGAGTCATTCAATATGGGATGTCCTGGAGCTGTCCAACAGGTCTCAATTGTCCCGCAGAAGGAATCCTTGAAGGGGGCATCCCACATCTCCCAACGTGGAAAACCTCCATGGCCTCGAGATTCCGCTCCCTTCATGAAAGGGCCGTCATGCACAGAAACTCCAACCTGAGCCAACGTGGGATCCTCGCCCTGACTTGAGATGCATGAGATATTGGTTCAGATCTGCAGGGGGTACCTGCCGTGCCCTCACCCTGAATCCGAAGTCTAGCTTGTGTTCTCAGACTTCCGTCCTCACTCTCCTGGCCCCGAAGCCCTCAAGTTTGGCAATTCCGGACCGACAATGAAGCTCTCTGCCTGCCCTCTACAAAATATATATTGTCTAATGAGCAGCCCAGGCAGCTTAAATGAGGATAAACCTACACGGCACTCGAATGTACCCAACTTATATAGTCTAACCTGGGCACTAATGCACTGTCTGACACAACCTGAGCCCGGACCTGCTGACCAACACCCAGACAGCTGACCGCACGCTGAGCACATCAGACCCGCCATGGCCTTATGTCATCATCTCTTCCCTACCTCAGTTTTCAGGCTTCAGAACCTAGACCTTATGTCCAATCACTGCCCACGCGTTACTGTGATGCAGAAATCAGAACTCTTCCTGACCCATGGCAAGAAACCTTGTGGTTGGCATGTTGTCCAACGTTCAGTGTAGGAGAATCCAGCATTCACCCTGAGGCCCCGCCCATTGTTGCGTGTGAGGAGAGCATAAACACGCATTGTGACCTCAACGTGAGTCCTGTCCTCTAGTAAGTCCTCTCAGTGGCTGGACCATTAGATGTCATAATGGGCTTGACATGTCCCTAGTCCCCAATTTTTAACCAGATTTCTGGTTGTCCAGTCGCCCCACCCCAGGGCTCTACTCTGGAATCCCTCATTTGGTGGGACATCTGAGGTTGAAAAACAAAATGAAACAAATCGACAACAACAAAAAAACGGTCTTCTTCCATCCCCAGAATGACCCCAAACTCTTTGGACGGGACCGAACCCCCAGAGAGTAAGACTCGTCCATTTCCCCTGAAGTCACCCGGCAATTTCACGACCATGAGTGACACGATATCCAGAGACGAAAACTTGAGCAAGAGCCTCACACTCGCCCTTTTTTCATATCCCGAAGTGTTCTCCTCATGGTCTGTAGATCAGTCCTGCCATACCTATGACCCAAAACATAAGCCGAGTTTGTGTTTTCAGACAACTGTCCAAACAGCTCTGGCCTACACACCCTACAGGCTCAGGGTTCTGGAGCCAAACCTGAGGACTGTACTTGCCCTCTCCAAGGGAATTGTATGTGCCCATTCCAATGGCCACAACCCTACTAGTAGGATAACCTCCAAAGTCCCTGAGGCCATCCCAATATTTGTGGCTTCCCAGGACAAACAGGGGCAATCTGAGCCCATCTGAGCACCTACCTGCACTCAGACCCGTAGACTGATGTCCCCAGAGGTAAAAAGGAACGAACAGGCCCCTAGGCACTAATCGGATCCATTGCTTTGGTTTCCAGGCATCTCTCCTCAGAGGCCTGGATTTTAATACCAGCATATGGCTGTTTCTTGACTCACCCATCAGAACAAATCTCATCTACACATGGGCAAGATGCACGTTGGAGCTGTGTCAAAGCCTCTGTTTAGGAGAACCCTTCAGGGCCCCAGGGCCACCGCTTCATTCCAAGGTCTCCATAGACACAAAAATATATTAGGACACATCCACAGGAGAGTCCATTTCAACTCAGCCTCCACGGTTGCCCCCCACATCCAGCAGATCTAACCTCTCTTGTTGCTTGGAGACAATTGGAATGCGAGGTGGGCTACCCAGCCATCCATCCTTAGAACCCTGCTCGGAATCGTGGGTCTGGAGCCAACCAACAGGTCTCAATTGTCCTGCAGAAGAATCTTTGCAGTTTGGAGCTTCTCACAACTCCCATCGTGGGAAAACCCCCATGTCCTCGTGATCCAACCCCTTCAAGAAAGGGCCATCAGGGCAGAAAGTCCAACCTGAGCGATCGTCTGATCCTTGCCCTGACTTCAGATGCACGAGATCTTGATTGAGGTCTGTAGATTGTGCCTGCCATATCCTCACCCAGAAACCTAGGCCTAGCTAGGGTTCTCAGACTCCGTCCTCAGACTACTGGCCCACAAGCCCTCCAGTTGGGCAATCCAGAACTACAATGCCGCACTCTGCCTGCCCTACAGAAGTAAAACATTGCCCTCAGGGCTACCCCGAAACCACAAATGAGGATCAACCTGCACGCCATTCGGCTGTACCCCAAACATATAGGCTGACCTGGGCACTATTTCCCCTTCTGACCCAGCCTGAGCCTGGACCTCCTGGTCCCACCCAGACAGCTGGCCGCACACTGAGCACATTGGACCCGCCATGGCCTTAGGTCGTCATCTCTTCCCAACTGCGGTTTTCAGGCTCCAGAACCTAGACCTTATCTCCAACCACTGCCCTGGGTTGAAAATGATGGAGAAATCAGAACTCTTTCCCCATGGCAAGAAACCTTGTGGTTGGCATGTTGTCCAACGTTCAGTGTAGTTGAAACAAGCTTTGCCCATGAGGCCGAGCCATTGCTTGCGGGCCACATTGGTCACAAACACACATTGTGACCCTCAGCCTGAGCCCAGTCCTCAGGTAAGGCCTCTCAGGGCCTATGTGAAGAGACAGCATATTGGGCTTGCTATGCCCCTAGGCCCCAAATTTTTAACCATAGTTCGGGTTGTCCCTTCACTCTTCCCCAGGGCTCTGCTTTGGAATCCCTCTTTTGGTGGGACACCTGAGATAACAAACCTGAAAGGAGTCCTCCCATCCCACAGATTGACGAAAAACAATTGGGATCGGGCCAAATCCACAGAGAGGAAGATTCGTCCATGGCCCATGAGACCTCCCCAACATTCCACGGCCATCGCTGAAACAAAATCCAGAGACAAAAGCCTGAGCAAGCGCCTCAGACTCGCTCATTCTTCATATCCTGAAGAGTTCTTCTCATGGTTTGTAGATCGGGCGTGCCATACCTACGTCCCCAAACTTAAGCTGAGTTTGTGTTTTCAGTCTTCTGTCCTCAAAGTCCTGGGCCACACTCCCTCCAGGCTGGGGCCCCTGGAGCCACACATTAGGACTGCCCCCACCCAATCCATGGCAATTCTGCCCATTCCATTGTCAAAAATCGTACAAATTAGGAGAACCCTCCAAAGTCCCTGAGGCCATCCCAATAGTGTAGGTCGCCCGGAACAAAAAATGGGTGGTTGATAACGGCTGAGCATCTACCTCCACTCATCTACCTCCATTCATACCAAGGAGATTGAACCAGACAGGACCCGAGGCCATTATCGAATCCATTGCTTTGGTTTACAGGCATGTCTCCTCAAAAGCCTGGATTCCAATACCAGCAGAGGGGATTTCCTGAGGCACTCATCAGAACAAATCTCGTCTCCACAAGGAAACTTGTGCATGGTAGCTAAGCCAAAGCTTAGGAGAATACTTCAGGGTCCCGGTGCCACCTCCCCATTCCAAGGTCCTCATGGACACAAATACACGTTAGGACCCATCCTCTGGAAAGTGCATTTCAACTCAGCCACCCCGGTTGCTCCCGCAGATCCATTAGATCTAAACTGTCTTGTTGCTAGGAGACAATTGGAAGGCGAAGCGGACTTCCCTGGCATTCATCCTGGAACGGTGCTCTGGAGTCATTCCATATGGGATGTACTGGAGCTGTACAACAGGTCTCAATTGTCCCGCAGAAGGAATTCTTGAAGGGAACATCCCACATCTCCCAACGTGGAAAACCTCCATGGGGTCGAGATTCCGCTCCCTTCATGAAGGGGCCGTCATGCACAGAAACTCCAACCTGAGCCAACGTCGGATCTTCGCCCTGACTTCAGATGCATGAGATATTGGTTCAGATCTGCAGGGGGTACCTGCCGTGCCCTCACCCTGAATCCGAAGTCTAGCTTGTGTTCTCAGACTTCCGTCCTCACTCTCCTGGCCCCGAAGCCCTCAAGTTTGGCAATTCCGGACCGACAATGAAGCACTCTGCCTGCCCTCTAGAAAATATATATTGTCTAATGAGCAGCCCAGGCAGCTTAAATGAGGATAAACCTACACGGCACTCGAATGTACCCAACTTATATAGTCTAACCTGGGCACTAATGCACTGTCTGACACAACCTGAGCCCGGACCTGCTGACCAACACCCAGACAGCTGACCGCACGCTGAGCACATCAGACCCGCCATGGCCTTAGGTCATCATCTCTTCCCTACCTCAGTTTTCTGGCTTCAGAACCTAGACCTTATCTCCAATCACTGCCCACGCGTGACTGTGATGCAGAAATCAGAACTCTTCCTGACCCATGGCAAGAAACCTTGTGGTTGACATGTTGTCCAACGTTCAGTGTAGGAGAATCCAGCATTCACCCTGAGGCCCCGCCCATTGTTGCGTGCGACGAGAGCATAAACACGCATTGTGACCTCAACGTGAGTCCTGTCCTCTAGTAAGTCCTCTCAGTGGCTGGACCATTAGATGTCATAATGGGCTTGACATGTCCCTAGTCCCCAATTTTTAACCAGATTTCTGGTTGTCCAGTCGCCCCACCCCAGGGCTCTACTCTGGAATCCCTCATTTGGTGGGACATCTGAGGTTGAAAAACAAAATGAAACAAATCCACAACAACAAAAAAACGGTCTTCTTCCATCCCCAGAATGACCCCAAACTCTTTGGACGGGACCGAACCCCCAGAGAGTAAGACTCGTCCATTTCCCATGAAGTCACCCGGCAATTTCACGACCATGAGTGACACGATATCCAGAGACAAAAACTTGAGCAAGAGCCTCACACTCGCCCTTTTTTCATATCCCGAAGTGTTCTCCTCATGGTCTGTAGATCAGTCCTGCCATACCTATGACCCAAAACATAAGCCGAGTTTGTGTTTTCAGACAACTGTCCAAACAGCTCTGGCCTCCACACCCTACAGGCTCAGGGCCCTGGAGCCAAACCTGAGGACTGTACTTGCCCTCTCCAAGGGAATTGTATGTGCCCATTCCAATGGCCACAACCCTACTAGTAGGATAACCTCCAAAGTCCCTGAGGCCATCCCAATAGTTGTGGCTTCCCAGGACAAACAGGGGCAATCTGAGCCCATCTGAGCACCTACCTGCACTCAGACCCGTAGACTGATGTCCCCAGAGGTAAAAAGGAACGAACAGGCCCCTAGGCACTAATCGGATCCATTGCTTTGGTTTCCAGGCATCTCTCCTCAGAGGCCTGGATTTCAATACCAACATATGGCTGTTTCTTGACTCACCCATCAGAACAAATCTCATCTACACATGGGAAACATGCACGTTGGAGCTGTGTCAAAGCCTCTGTTTAGGAGAACCCTTCAGGGCCCCAGGGCCACCGCTTCATTCCAAGGTCTCCATAGACACAAAAACATATTAGGACACATCCACAGGAGAGTCCATTTCAACTCAGCCTCCTCGGTTGCCCCCCACATCCAGCAGATCTAACCTGTCTTGTTGCTTGGAGACAATTGGAATGCGAGGTGGGCTACCCAGCCATCCATCCTTAGAACCCTGCTCGGAGTCGTTGGCCTGGAGCCAACCAACAGGTCTCAATTGTCCTGCAGAAGAATCTTTGCAGTTTGGAGCTTCTCACAACTCCCATCGTGGGAAAACCCCCATGTCCTCGTGATCCAACCCCCTTCAAGAAAGGGCCATCAGGGCAGAAAGTCCAACCTGAGCGATCGTCTGATCCTTGCCCTGACTTCAGATGCACGAGATCTCTATTGAGGTCTGTAGATTGTGCCTGCCATATGCTCACCCAGACACCTAGGCCTAGCTTGGGTTCTCAGACTCCGTCCTCAGACTACTGCCCCACAAGCCCTCCAGTTTGGCAATCGAGAACTACAATGCCGCACTCTGCCTGCCCTATAGATGTAAAATATTGCCCTCAGGGCTACCCCGAAACCCCAAATGAGGATCAACCTGCACGCCATTCGGCTGTACCCCAAACATATAGGCTGACCTGGGCACTATTTCCCCTTCTGACCCAGCCTGAGCCTGGACCTCCTGGTCCCACCCAGACAGCTGGCCGCACACTGAGCACATCGGACCCGCATGGCCTTAGGTCGTCATCTCTTCCCAACTGTGGTTTTCAGGCTCCAGAACCTAAACCTTATCTCCAACCACTGCCCAGGGTTGAAAATGATGCAGAAATCAGAACTCTTTAACCATGGCAAAAAACCTTGTGCTTGGCATGTTGTCCAACGTTCAGTATAGTTGAAACAAGCGTGGCCCATGAGGCCCAGCCCATGCTTGCGGGCCACATTGGTCACAAACACACATTGTGACGCTCAGCCTGAGCCCAGTCCTCAGGTAAGGCCTCTCAGGGCCTATGTGAAGAGACAGCATATTGGGCTTGCTATGCTCCTAGGCCCCAAATTTTTAACCATAGTTCGGGTTATCCCTTCACTCTTCTCCAGGGCTCTGCTTTGGAATCCCTCTTTTGGTGGGACACCTGAGATAACAAACCTGAAAGGAGTCCTCCCATCCCACAGATTGACGAAAAACAATTGGGATCGGGCCAAATCCACAGAGAGGAAGATTCGTCCATGGCCCATGAGACCTCCCCAACATTCCACGGCCATCGCTGAAACAAAATCCAGAGACAAAAGCCTGAGCAAGCGCCTCAGACTCGCTCATTCTTCATATCCTGAAGAGTTCTTCTCATGGTTTGTAGATCGGGCGTACCATACCTACGTCCCCAAACTTAAGCTGAGTTTGTGTTTTCAGTCTTCTGTCTCAAAGTCCTGGGCCACACTCCCTCCAAGCTGGGGCCCCTGGAGCCACACATTAGGACTGCCCCCACCCAATCCATGGCAATTCTGCCCATTCCATTGTCAAAAATCGTACAAATTAGGAGAACCCTCCAAAGTCCCTGAGGCCATCCCAATAGTGTAGGTCGCCCGGGACAAAAAATGGGTGGTTGATACCGGCTGAGCATCTACCTCCACTCATCTACCTCCATTCATACCAAGGAGATTGAACCAGACAGGACCCGAGGCCATTATCGAATCCATTGCTTTGGTTTACAGGCATGTCTCCTCAAAAGCCTGGATTCCAATACCAGCAGAGGGGATTTCCTGAGGCACTCATCAGAACAAATCTCGTCTCCACAAGGAAACTTGTGCATGGTAGCTAAGCCAAAGCTTAGGAGAATACTTCAGGGTCCCGGTGCCACCTCCCCATTCCAAGGTCCTCATGGACACATATACACGTTAGGACCCATTTTCTGGAAAGTGCATTTCAACTCAGCCACCCAGGTTGCTCCCGCAGATCCATTAGACCTAAACTGTCTTGTGCTAGGAGACAATTGGAAGGCGAGGCGGACTTCCCTGGCATTCATTCTGGAACGGTGCTCTGGAGTCATTCCATATGGGATGTCATGGAGCTGTACAACAGGTCTCAATTGTCCCGCAGAAGGAATTCTTGAAGGGAACATCCCACATCTCCCAACGTGGAAAACCTCCATGGCCTCGAGATTCCGCTCCCTTCATGAAGGGGCCGTCATGCACAGAAACTCCAACCTGAGCCAACGTCGGATCCTCGCCCTGACTTCAGATGCATGAGATATTGGTTCAGATCTGCAGGAGGTACCTGCCGTGCCCTCACCCTGAATCCGAAGTCTAGCTTGTGTTCTCAGACTTCCGTCCTCACTCTCCTGGCCCCGAAGCCCTCAAGTTTGGCAATTCCGGACCGACAATGAAGCACTCTGCCTGCCCTCTAGAAAAAATATATTGCATAATGAGCAGCCCAGGTAGCTTAAATGAGGATAAACCTAAACGGCACTCGAATGTACCCAAATTATATAGTCTAACCTGGGCACTAATGCACTGTCTGACACAACCTGAGCCCGGACCTGCTGACCAACACCCAGACAGCTGACCGCACGCTGAGCACATCAGACCCGCCATGGCCTTAGGTCATCATCTCTTCCCTACCTCAGTTTTCAGGCTTCAGAACCTAGACCTTATCTCCAATCACTGCCCACGGGTGACTGTGATGCAGAAATCAGAACTCTTCCTAACCCATGGCAAGAAACCTTGTGGTTCGCATGTTGTCCAACGTTCAGTGTAGGAGAAACCAGCATTCACCCTGAGGCCCCGCCCATTCTTGAGTGCGACGAGAGCATAAACACGCATTGTGACCTCAGCGTGAGTCCTGTCCTCTAGTAAGTCCTCTCAGTGGCTGGACCATTAGATGTCATAATGGGCTTGACATGTCCCTTGTCCCCAATTTTTAACCAGATTTCTGGTTGTCCAGTCGCCCCACCCCAAGGCTCTACTCTGGAATCCCTCATTTGGTGGGACATCTGAGGTTGAAAAACAAAATGAAACAAATCGACAACAACAAAAAAACGGACTTCTTCCATCCCCAGAATGACCCCAAACTCTTTGGACGGGACCGAACCCCCAGAGAGTATGACTCGTCCATTTCCCATGAAGTCACCTGGCAATTTCACGACATTGAGTGACACGATATCCAGAGACAAAAACTTGAGCAAGAGCCTCACACTCGCCCTTTTTTCATATCCCGAAGTGTTCTCCTCATGGTCTGTAGATCAGTCCTGCCATACCTATGACCCAAAACATAAGCCGAGTTTGTGTTTTCAGACAACTGTCCAAACAGCTCTGGCCTACACACCCTACAGGCTCAGGGCCCTGGAGCCAAACCTGAGGACTGTACTTGCCCTCTCCAAGGGAATTGTATGTGCCCATTCCAATGGCCACAACACTACTAGTAGGATAACCTCCAAAGTCCCTGAGGCCATCCCAATAGTTGTGGCTTCCCAGGACAAACAGGGGCAATCTGAGCCCATCTGAGCACCTACCTGCACTCAGACCCGTAGACTGATGTCCCCAGAGGTAAATAGGAACGAACAGGCCCCTAGGCACTAATCGGATCCATTGCTTTGGTTTCCAGGCATCTCTCCTCAGAGGCCTGGATTTCAATACCAGCATATGGCTGTTTCTTGACTCACCCATCAGAACAAATCTCATCTACACATGGGAAACATGCACGTTGGAGCTGTGTCAAAGCCTCTGTTTGGGAGAACCCTTCAGGGCCCCAGGGCCACCGCTTCATTCCAAGGTCTCCATAGACACAAAAACATATTAGGACACATCCACAGGAGAGTCCATTTCAACTCAGCCTCCTCGGTTGCCCCCCACATCCAGCAGATCTAACCTGTCTTGTTGCTTGGAGACAATTGGAATGCGAGGTGGGATACCCAGCCATCCATCCCTAGAACCCTGCTCGGAATCGTGGGCCTGGAGCCAACCAACAGGTCTCAATTGTCCTGCAGAAGAATCTTTGCAGTTTGGAGCTTCTCACAACTCCCATCGTGGGAAAACCCCCATGTCCTCGTGATCCAACCCCCTTCAAGAAAGGGCCATCAGGGCAGAAAGTCCAACCTGAGCGATCGTCTGATCCTTGCCCTGACTTCAGATGCACGAGATCTTGATTGAGGTCTGTAGATTGTGCCTGCCATATCCTCACCCAGAAACCTAGGCCTAGCTTGGGTTCTCAGACTCCGTCCTCAGACTACTGGCCCACAAGCCCTCCAGTTGGGCAATCCAGAACTACAATGCCACACTCTGCCTGCCCTACAAAAGTAAAACATTGCGCTCAGAGCTACCCAGAAACCGCTAATGAGGATCAACCTGCACGCCATTCGGCTGTACCCAAACATATAGGCTGACCTGGGCACTATTTCCCCTTCTGACCCAGCCTGAGCCTGGACCTCCTGGTCCCACCCAGACAGCTGGCCGCACACTGAGCACATCGGACCCGCCATGGCCATAGGTCGTCATCTCTTCCCAACTGCGGTTTTCAGGCTCCAGAACCTAGACCTTATCTCCAACCACTGCCCAGGGTTGAAAATGATGCAGAAATCAGAACTCTTTCCCCATGGCAAGAAACCTTGTGGTTGGCATGTTGTCCAACGTTCAGTGTAGTTGAAACAAGCGTGGCCCATGAGGCCCAGCCCATGCTTGCGGGCCACATTGCTCACAAACACACATTGTGACCCTCAGCCTGAGCCCAGTCCTCAGGTAAGGCCTCTCAGGGCCTATATGAAGAGACAGCATATTAGGCTTGCCATGCCCCTAGGCCCCAATTTTTAACGATAGTTCGGGTTGTCCCTTCACTCTTCCCCATGGCTCTGCTTGGGAATTCCTCTTTTGGTGGGACACCTGAGGTAACAAACCTGAAAGGAGTCCTCCCATCCCACAGATTGACGAAAAACAATTGGGATCGGGCCAAATCCACAGAGAGGAAGATTCGTCCATGGCCCATGAGACCTCCCCAACATTCCACGGCCATCGCTGAAACAAAATCCAGAGACAAAAGCCTGAGCAAGCGCCTCAGACTCGCTCATTCTTCATATCCTGAAGAGTTCTTCTCATGGTTTGTAGATCGGGCGTGCCATACCTACGTGCCCACACTTAAGCTGAGTTTGTGTTTTCAGTCTTCTGTCCTCAAAGTCCTGGGCCACACTCCGTCCAGGCTGGGGCCCCTGGAGCCACACATTAGGACTGCCCCCACCCAATCCATGGGAATTCTTCCCATTCCATTGTCAAAAATCGTACAAATTAGGAGAACCCTCCAAAGTCCCTGAGGCCATCCCAATAATGTAGGTCGCCCGGGACAAAAAAGGGCGGTTGATACCGGCTGGGCATCTACCTCCACTCATTTACCTCCACTCATACCAAGAAGATTGAACCAGACAGGACCCGAGGCCATTATCGGATCCATTGCTTTGGTTTACAGGCATGTCTCCTCAAATGCCTGGATTCCAATACCAGCAGAGGGGATTTCCTGAGGCACCCATCAGAACAAATCTCGTCTCCACAAGGAAACTTGTGCATGGGAGCTAAGCCAAAGCTAAGGAGAATACTTCAGGGTCCCGGAGCCACCTCCCCATTCCAAGGCCATCATGGACACAAACACACGTTAGGACCCATCCTCTGGAAAGTGCATTTCAACTCAGCCACCCCGGTTGCTCCCGCAGATCCATTAGGTCTAAACTGTCTTGTTGCTAGGCGACAATTGGAAGGCGAGGCGGACTTCCCAGGCATCCATCCTCGAACGGTGCTCTGGAGTCATTCAATATGGGATGTCCTGGAGCTGTCCAACAGGTCTCAATTGTCCCGCAGAAGGAATCCTTGAAGGGGGCATCCCACATCTCCCAACGTGGAAAACCTCCATGGCCTCGAGATTCCGCTCCCTTCATGAAAGGGCCGTCATGCACAGAAACTCCAACCTGAGCCAACGTGGGATCCTCGCCCTGACTTGAGATGCATGAGATATTGGTTCAGATCTGCAGGGGGTACCTGCCGTGCCCTCACCCTGAATCCGAAGTCTAGCTTGTGTTCTCAGACTTCCGTCCTCACTCTCCTGGCCCCGAAGCCCTCAAGTTTGGCAATTCCGGACCGACAATGAAGCTCTCTGCCTGCCCTCTACAAAATATATATTGTCTAATGAGCAGCCCAGGCAGCTTAAATGAGGATAAACCTACACGGCACTCGAATGTACCCAACTTATATAGTCTAACCTGGGCACTAATGCACTGTCTGACACAACCTGAGCCCGGACCTGCTGACCAACACCCAGACAGCTGACCGCACGCTGAGCACATCAGACCCGCCATGGCCTTATGTCATCATCTCTTCCCTACCTCAGTTTTCAGGCTTCAGAACCTAGACCTTATGTCCAATCACTGCCCACGCGTTACTGTGATGCAGAAATCAGAACTCTTCCTGACCCATGGCAAGAAACCTTGTGGTTGGCATGTTGTCCAACGTTCAGTGTAGGAGAATCCAGCATTCACCCTGAGGCCCCGCCCATTGTTGCGTGTGAGGAGAGCATAAACACGCATTGTGACCTCAACGTGAGTCCTGTCCTCTAGTAAGTCCTCTCAGTGGCTGGACCATTAGATGTCATAATGGGCTTGACATGTCCCTAGTCCCCAATTTTTAACCAGATTTCTGGTTGTCCAGTCGCCCCACCCCAGGGCTCTACTCTGGAATCCCTCATTTGGTGGGACATCTGAGGTTGAAAAACAAAATGAAACAAATCGACAACAACAAAAAAACGGTCTTCTTCCATCCCCAGAATGACCCCAAACTCTTTGGACGGGACCGAACCCCCAGAGAGTAAGACTCGTCCATTTCCCCTGAAGTCACCCGGCAATTTCACGACCATGAGTGACACGATATCCAGAGACGAAAACTTGAGCAAGAGCCTCACACTCGCCCTTTTTTCATATCCCGAAGTGTTCTCCTCATGGTCTGTAGATCAGTCCTGCCATACCTATGACCCAAAACATAAGCCGAGTTTGTGTTTTCAGACAACTGTCCAAACAGCTCTGGCCTACACACCCTACAGGCTCAGGGTTCTGGAGCCAAACCTGAGGACTGTACTTGCCCTCTCCAAGGGAATTGTATGTGCCCATTCCAATGGCCACAACCCTACTAGTAGGATAACCTCCAAAGTCCCTGAGGCCATCCCAATATTTGTGGCTTCCCAGGACAAACAGGGGCAATCTGAGCCCATCTGAGCACCTACCTGCACTCAGACCCGTAGACTGATGTCCCCAGAGGTAAAAAGGAACGAACAGGCCCCTAGGCACTAATCGGATCCACTGCTTTGGTTTCCAGGCATCTCTCCTCAGAGGCCTGGATTTTAATACCAGCATATGGCTGTTTCTTGACTCACCCATCAGAACAAATCTCATCTACACATGGGCAAGATGCACGTTGGAGCTGTGTCAAAGCCTCTGTTTAGGAGAACCCTTCAGGGCCCCAGGGCCACCGCTTCATTCCAAGGTCTCCATAGACACAAAAATATATTAGGACACATCCACAGGAGAGTCCATTTCAACTCAGCCTCCACGGTTGCCCCCCACATCCAGCAGATCTAACCTCTCTTGTTGCTTGGAGACAATTGGAATGCGAGGTGGGCTACCCAGCCATCCATCCTTAGAACCCTGCTCGGAATCGTGGGTCTGGAGCCAACCAACAGGTCTCAATTGTCCTGCAGAAGAATCTTTGCAGTTTGGAGCTTCTCACAACTCCCATCGTGGGAAAACCCCCATGTCCTCGTGATCCAACCCCTTCAAGAAAGGGCCATCAGGGCAGAAAGTCCAACCTGAGCGATCGTCTGATCCTTGCCCTGACTTCAGATGCACGAGATCTTGATTGAGGTCTGTAGATTGTGCCTGCCATATCCTCACCCAGAAACCTAGGCCTAGCTAGGGTTCTCAGACTCCGTCCTCAGACTACTGGCCCACAAGCCCTCCAGTTGGGCAATCCAGAACTACAATGCCGCACTCTGCCTGCCCTACAGAAGTAAAACATTGCCCTCAGGGCTACCCCGAAACCACAAATGAGGATCAACCTGCACGCCATTCGGCTGTACCCCAAACATATAGGCTGACCTGGGCACTATTTCCCCTTCTGACCCAGCCTGAGCCTGGACCTCCTGGTCCCACCCAGACAGCTGGCCGCACACTGAGCACATTGGACCCGCCATGGCCTTAGGTCGTCATCTCTTCCCAACTGCGGTTTTCAGGCTCCAGAACCTAGACCTTATCTCCAACCACTGCCCTGGGTTGAAAATGATGGAGAAATCAGAACTCTTTCCCCATGGCAAGAAACCTTGTGGTTGGCATGTTGTCCAACGTTCAGTGTAGTTGAAACAAGCTTTGCCCATGAGGCCGAGCCATTGCTTGCGGGCCACATTGGTCACAAACACACATTGTGACCCTCAGCCTGAGCCCAGTCCTCAGGTAAGGCCTCTCAGGGCCTATGTGAAGTGACAGCATATTGGGCTTGCTATGCCCCTAGGCCCCAAATTTTTAACCATAGTTCGGGTTGTCCCTTCACTCTTCCCCAGGGCTCTGCTTTGGAATCCCTCTTTTGGTGGGACACCTGAGATAACAAACCTGAAAGGAGTCCTCCCATCCCACAGATTGACGAAAAACAATTGGGATCGGGCCAAATCCACAGAGAGGAAGATTCGTCCATGGCCCATGAGACCTCCCCAACATTCCACGGCCATCGCTGAAACAAAATCCAGAGACAAAAGCCTGAGCAAGCGCCTCAGACTCGCTCATTCTTCATATCCTGAAGAGTTCTTCTCATGGTTTGTAGATCGGGCGTGCCATACCTACGTCCCCAAACTTAAGCTGAGTTTGTGTTTTCAGTCTTCTGTCCTCAAAGTCCTGGGCCACACTCCCTCCAGGCTGGGGCCCCTGGAGCCACACATTAGGACTGCCCCCACCCAATCCATGGCAATTCTGCCCATTCCATTGTCAAAAATCGTACAAATTAGGAGAACCCTCCAAAGTCCCTGAGGCCATCCCAATAGTGTAGGTCGCCCGGAACAAAAAATGGGTGGTTGATAACGGCTGAGCATCTACCTCCACTCATCTACCTCCATTCATACCAAGGAGATTGAACCAGACAGGACCCGAGGCCATTATCGAATCCATTGCTTTGGTTTACAGGCATGTCTCCTCAAAAGCCTGGATTCCAATACCAGCAGAGGGGATTTCCTGAGGCACTCATCAGAACAAATCTCGTCTCCACAAGGAAACTTGTGCATGGTAGCTAAGCCAAAGCTTAGGAGAATACTTCAGGGTCCCGGTGCCACCTCCCCATTCCAAGGTCCTCATGGACACAAATACACGTTAGGACCCATCCTCTGGAAAGTGCATTTCAACTCAGCCACCCCGGTTGCTCCCGCAGATCCATTAGATCTAAACTGTCTTGTTGCTAGGAGACAATTGGAAGGCGAAGCGGACTTCCCTGGCATTCATCCTGGAACGGTGCTCTGGAGTCATTCCATATGGGATGTACTGGAGCTGTACAACAGGTCTCAATTGTCCCGCAGAAGGAATTCTTGAAGGGAACATCCCACATCTCCCAACGTGGAAAACCTCCATGGGGTCGAGATTCCGCTCCCTTCATGAAGGGGCCGTCATGCACAGAAACTCCAACCTGAGCCAACGTCGGATCTTCGCCCTGACTTCAGATGCATGAGATATTGGTTCAGATCTGCAGGAGGTACCTGCCGTGCCCTCACCCTGAATCCGAAGTCTAGCTTGTGTTCTCAGACTTCCGTCCTCACTCTCCTGGCCCCGAAGCCCTCAAGTTTGGCAATTCCGGACCGACAATGAAGCACTCTGCCTGCCCTCTAGAAAAAATTGATTGCCTAATGAGCAGCCCAGGCAGCTTAAATGAGGATACACCTACACGGCACTCGAATGTACCCAAATTATATAGTCTAACCTGGGCACTAATGCACTGTCTGACACAACCTGAGCCCGGACCTGCTGACCAACACCCAGACAGCTGACCGCACGCTGAGCACATCAGACCCGCCATGGCCTTAGGTCATCATCTCTTCCCTACCTCAGTTTTCAGGCTTCAGAACCTAGACCTTATCTCCAATCACTGCCCACGGGTGACTGTGATGCAGAAATCAGAACTCTTCCTGACCCATGGCAAGAAACCTTGTGGTTCGCATGTTGTCCAACGTTCAGTGTAGGAGAAACCAGCATTCACCCTGAGGCCCCGCCCATTCTTGAGTGCGACGAGAGCATAAACACGCATTGTGACCTCAGCGTGAGTCCTGTCCTCTAGTAAGTCCTCTCAGTGGCTGGACCATTAGATGTCATAATGGGCTTGACATGTCCCTAGTCCCCAATTATTAACCAGATTTCTGGTTGTCCAGTCGCCCCACCCCAGGGCTCTACTCTGGAATCCCTCATTTGGTGGGACATCTGAGGTTGAAAACAAAATGAAACAAATCGACAACAACAAAAAAACGGACTTCTTCCATCCCCAGAATGACCCCAAACTCTTTGGACGGGACCGAACCCCCAGAGAGTATGACTCGTCCATTTCCCATGAAGTCACCCGGCAATTTCACGACCATGAGTGACACGATATCCAGAGACAAAAACTTGAGCAAGAGCCTCACACTCGCCCTTTTTTCATATCCCGAAGTGTTCTCCTCATGGTCTGTAGATCAGTCCTGCCATACCTATGACCCAAAACATAAGCCGAGTTTGTGTTTTCAGACAACTGTCCAAACAGCTCTGGCCTACACACCCTACAGGCTCAGGGCCCTGGAGCCAAACCTGAGGACTGTACTTGCCCTCTCCAAGGGAATTGTATGTGCCCATTCCAATGGCCACAACCCTACTAGTAGGATAACCTCCAAAGTCCCTGAGGCCATCCCAATAGTTGTGGCTTCCCAGGACAAACAGGGGCAATCTGAGCCCATCTGAGCACCTACCTGCACTCAGACCCGTAGACTGATGTCCCCAGAGGTAAAAAGGTACGAACAGGCCCCTAGGCACTAATAAGATCCATTGCTTTAGTTTCCAGGCATCTCTCCTCAGAGGCCTGTATTTCAATACCAGCATATGGCTGTTTCTTGACTCACCCATCAGAACAAATCTCATCTACACATGGGAAACATGCACCTTGGAGCTGTGTCAAAGCCTAGGTTTAGGAGAACCCTTCAGGGCCCCAGGGCCACCGCTTCATTCCAAGGTCTCCATAGACAAAAAAACATATTAGGACACATCCCCAGGAGAGTCCATTTCAACTCAGCCTCCACGGTTGCCCCCCAAATCCAGCAGATCTAACCTGTCTTGTTGCTTGGAGACCATTGGAATGCGAGGTCGGCTACCCAGGCATCCATCCTTAGAACCCTGCTCGGAATCGTTGGCCTGGAGCCAACCAACAGGTCTCAGTTGTCCTGCAGAAGAATCTTTGCAGTTTGGAGCTTCTCACAACTCCCATCGTGGGAAAACCCCCATGTCCTCGTGATCCAACCCCCTTCAAGAAAGGGCCATCAGGGCAGAAAGTCCAACCTGAGCGATCGTCTGATCCTTGCCCTGACTTCAGATGCACGAGATCTCGATTGAGGTCTGTAGATTGTGCCTGCCATATCCTCACCCAGAAACCTAGGCCTAGCTTGGGTTTTCAGACTCCGTCCTCAGACTACTGGCCCACAAGCCCTCCAGTTGGGCAATCCAGAACTACAATGCCGCACTCTGCCTGCCATACAGAAGTAAAACATTGCCCTCATTGCTGCCCCGAAACCCCAAATGAAAATCAACCTGCACGCCATTCGGCTGTACCCCAAACATATAGGCTGACCTGGGCACTATTTCCCCTTCTGACCCAGCCTGAGCCTGGACCTCCTGGTCCCACCCAGACAGCTGGCCGCACACTGAGCACATCGGACCCGCCATGGCCTTAGGTCATCATCTCTTCCCAACTCCGGTTTTCAGGCTCCAGAACCTAGACCTTATCTCCAACCACTGCCCAGGGTTGAAAATGATGCAGAAATCAGAACTCTTTCCCCATGGCAAGAAACCTTGTGGTTGGCATGTTGTCCAACGTTCAGTGTAGTTGAAACAAGCGTGGCCCATGAGGCCCAGCCCATGCTTGCGGGCCACATTGGTCACAAACACACATTGTGACCCTCAGCCTGAGCCCAGTCCTCAGGTAAGGCCTCTCAGGGCCTATATGAAGAGACAGCATATTGGGCTTGCCATGCCCCAAGGCCCCAATTTTTAACCATAGTTCGGGTTGTCCCTTCACTCTTCCCCAGGGCTCTGCTTTGGAATTCCTCTTTTGGTGGGACACCTGAGGTAACAAACCTGAAAGGAGTCCTCCCATCCCACAGATTGACGAAAAACAATTGGGATCGGGCCAAATCCACAGAGAGGAAGATTCGTCCATGGCCCATGAGACCTCCCCAACATTCCACGGCCATCGCTGAAACAAAAGTCAGAGACAAAATCCTGAGCAAGCTCCTCAGACTCGCTCATTCTTCATATCCTGAAGAGTTCTTCTCATGGTTTGTAGATCGGGCATGCCATACCTACGTCCCCAAACTTAAGCTGAGTTTGTGTTTTCAGTCTTCTGTCCTCAAAGTCCTGGGCCACACTCCCTCCAGGCTGGGGCCCCTGGAGCCACACATTAGGACTGCCCCCACCCAATCCATGGGAATTCTGCCCATTCCATTGTCAAAAATCGTACAAATTAGGAGAACCCTCCAAAGTCCCTGAGGCCATCCCAATAGTGTAGGTCGCCCGGGACCAAAAATGGATGGTTGATACCGGCTGAGCATCTACCTCCACTCATCTACCTCCACTCATACCAAGGAGATTGAACCAGACAGGACCCGAGGCCATTATCAGATTCATTGCTTTGGTTTACAGGCATGTCTCCTCAAAAGCCTGGATTCCAATACCAGCAGAGGGGATTTCCTGAGGCACCCATCAGAACAAATCTCGTCTCCACAAGGAAACTTGTGCATGGGAGCTAAGCCAAAGCTTAGGAGAATACTTCAGGGTCCCGGCGCCACCTCCCCATTCCAAGGCCCTCACGGACACAAACACACGTTAGGACCCATCCTCTGGAAAGTGCATTTTAACTCAGCCACCCAGGTTGCTCCCGCAGATCCATTAGATCTAAACTGTCTTGTTGCTAGGAGACAATTGGAAGGCGAGGCAGACTTCCCAGGCATCCATCCTGGTACGGTGCTCTGGAGTCATACCATATGGGATGTCCTGGAGCTGTCCAACAGGTCTCAATTGTCCCGCAGAAGGAATCCTTGAAGGGGGCATCCCACATCTCCCAACGTGGAAAACCCCCATGGCCTCGAGATTCCGCTCCCTTCATGAAGGGGCCGTCATGCACAGAAACTCCAACCTGAGCCACCGTCGGATCCTCCCCCTGACTTCAGATGCATGAGATATTGGTTCAGATCTGCAGGAGGTAACTGCCGTGCCCTCACCCTGAATCCGAAGTCTAGCTTGTGTTCTCAGACTTCCGTCCTCACTCTCCTGGCCCCGAAGCCCTCAAGTTTGGCAATTCCGGACCGACAATGAAGCACTCTGCCTGCCCTCTAGAAAAAATATATTGCCTAATGAGCAGCCCAGGCAGCTTAAATGAGGATAAACCTACACGGCACTCGAATGTACCCAAATTATATAGTCTAACCTGGGCACTATTGCACTGTCTGACACAACCTGAGCCCGGACCTGCTGACCAACACCCAGACAGCTGACCGCACGCTGAGCACATCAGACCCGCCATGGCCTTAGGTCATCATCTCTTCCCTACCTCAGTTTTCAGGCTTCAGAACCTAGACCTTATCTCCAATCACTGCCCACGGGTGACTGTGATGCAGAAATCAGAACTCTTCCTGACCCATGGCAAGAAACCTTGTGGTTGGCATGTTGTCCAACGTTCAGTGTAGGAAAAAGCAGCATTCACCCTGAGGCCCCGCCCATTCTTGAGTGCGACGAGAGCATAAACAAGACTTGTGACCTCAGCGTGAGTCCTGTCCTCTAGTAAGTCCTCTCAGTGGCTGGACCATTAGATGTCATAATGGGCTTGACATGTCCCTAGTCCCCAATTTTTAACCAGATTTCTGGTTGTCCAGTCGCCCCACCCCAGGGCTCTACTCTGGAATATCTCATTTGGTGGGACATCTAGGTTGAAAAACAAAATGAAACAAATCGACAACAACAACAAAAAAACGGACTTCTTCCATCCCCAGAATGACCCCAAACTCTTTGGACGGGACCGAACCCCCAGAGAGTAAGACTCGTCCATTTCCCATGAAGTCACCCGGCAATTTCACGACCATGAGTGACACGATATCCAGAGACAAAAACTTGAGCAAGAGCCTCACACTCGCCCTTTTTTCATATCCCGAAGTGTTCCTCTCATGGTCTGTAGATCAGTCCTGCCATACCTATGACCCAAAACATAAGCCGAGTTTGTGTTTTCAGACAACTGTCCAAACAGCTCTGGCCTACACACCCTACAGGCTCAGGGCCCTGGAGCCAAACCTGAGGACTGTACTTGCCCTCTCCAAGGGAATTGTATGTGCCCATTCCAATGGCCACAACCCTACTAGTAGGATAACCTCCAAAGTCCCTGAGGCCATCCCAATAATTGTGGCTTCCCAGGACAAACAAGGGCAATCTGAGCCCATCTGAGCACCTACCTGCACTCAGACCCGTAGACTGATGTCCCCAGAGGTAAAAAGGAACGAACAGGCCCCTAGGCACTAATCGGATCCATTGCTTTGTTTTCCAGGCATCTCTCCTCAGAGGCCTGGATTTCAATACCAGCATATGGCTGTTTCTTGACTCACCCATCAGAACAAATCTCATCTACACATGGGAAACATGCACGTTGGAGCTGTGTCAAAGCCTCTGTTTAGGAGAACCCTTCAGGGTCCCAGGGCCACCGCTTTATTCCAAGGTCTCCATAGACAGAAAAACATATTAGGACACATCCACAGGAGAGTCCATTTCAACTCAGCCTCCTCGGTTGCCCCCCACATCCAGCAGATCTAACTTGTCTTGTTGCTTGGAGACAATTGGAATGCGAGGTGGGCTACCCAGCCATCCATCCTTAGAACCCTGCTTGGAATCGTCGGCCTGGAGCCAACCAACAGGTCTCAATTGTCCTGCAGAAGAATCTTTGCAGTTTGGAGCTTCTCACAACTCCCATCGTGGGAAAACCCCCATGTCCTCGTGATCCAACCCCCTTCAAGAAAGGGCCATCAGGGCAGAAAGTCCAACCTGAGCGATCGTCTGATCCTTGCCCTGACTTCAGATGCACGAGATCTCGATTGAGGTCTGTAGATTGTGCCTGCCATATCCTCACCCAGAAACCTAGGCCTAGCTTGGGTTTTCAGACTCCGTCCTCAGACTACTGGCCCACAAGCCCTCCAGTTGGGCAATCCAGAACTACAATGCCGCACTCTGCCTGCCATACAGAAGTAAAACATTGCCCTCATTGCTGCCCCGAAACCCCAAATGAAAATCAACCTGCACGCCATTCGGCTGTACCCCAAACATATAGGCTGACCTGGGCACTATTTCCCCTTCTGACCCAGCCTGAGCCTGGACCTCCTGGTCCCACCCAGACAGCTGGCCGCACACTGAGCACATCGGACCCGCCATGGCCTTAGGTCATCATCTCTTCCCAACTCCGGTTTTCAGGCTCCAGAACCTAGACCTTATCTCCAACCACTGCCCAGGGTTGAAAATGATGCAGAAATCAGAACTCTTTCCCCATGGCAAGAAACCTTGTGGTTGGCATGTTGTCCAACGTTCAGTGTAGTTGAAACAAGCGTGGCCCATGAGGCCCAGCCCATGCTTGCGGGCCACATTGGTCACAAACACACATTGTGACCCTCAGCCTGAGCCCAGTCCTCAGGTAAGGCCTCTCAGGGCCTATATGAAGAGACAGCATATTGGGCTTGCCATGCCCCAAGGCCCCAATTTTTAACCATAGTTCGGGTTGTCCCTTCACTCTTCCCCAGGGCTCTGCTTTGGAATTCCTCTTTTGGTGGGACACCTGAGGTAACAAACCTGAAAGGAGTCCTCCCATCCCACAGATTGACGAAAAACAATTGGGATCGGGCCAAATCCACAGAGAGGAAGATTCGTCCATGGCCCATGAGACCTCCCCAACATTCCACGGCCATCGCTGAAACAAAAGTCAGAGACAAAATCCTGAGCAAGCTCCTCAGACTCGCTCATTCTTCATATCCTGAAGAGTTCTTCTCATGGTTTGTAGATCGGGCATGCCATACCTACGTCCCCAAACTTAAGCTGAGTTTGTGTTTTCAGTCTTCTGTCCTCAAAGTCCTGGGCCACACTCCCTCCAGGCTGGGGCCCCTGGAGCCACACATTAGGACTGCCCCCACCCAATCCATGGGAATTCTGCCCATTCCATTGTCAAAAATCGTACAAATTAGGAGAACCCTCCAAAGTCCCTGAGGCCATCCCAATAGTGTAGGTCGCCCGGGACCAAAAATGGATGGTTGATACCGGCTGAGCATCTACCTCCACTCATCTACCTCCACTCATACCAAGGAGATTGAACCAGACAGGACCCGAGGCCATTATCAGATTCATTGCTTTGGTTTACAGGCATGTCTCCTCAAAAGCCTGGATTCCAATACCAGCAGAGGGGATTTCCTGAGGCACCCATCAGAACAAATCTCGTCTCCACAAGGAAACTTGTGCATGGGAGCTAAGCCAAAGCTTAGGAGAATACTTCAGGGTCCCGGCGCCACCTCCCCATTCCAAGGCCCTCACGGACACAAACACACGTTAGGACCCATCCTCTGGAAAGTGCATTTTAACTCAGCCACCCAGGTTGCTCCCGCAGATCCATTAGATCTAAACTGTCTTGTTGCTAGGAGACAATTGGAAGGCGAGGCAGACTTCCCAGGCATCCATCCTGGTACGGTGCTCTGGAGTCATACCATATGGGATGTCCTGGAGCTGTCCAACAGGTCTCAATTGTCCCGCAGAAGGAATCCTTGAAGGGGGCATCCCACATCTCCCAACGTGGAAAACCCCCATGGCCTCGAGATTCCGCTCCCTTCATGAAGGGGCCGTCATGCACAGAAACTCCAACCTGAGCCACCGTCGGATCCTCCCCCTGACTTCAGATGCATGAGATATTGGTTCAGATCTGCAGGAGGTAACTGCCGTGCCCTCACCCTGAATCCGAAGTCTAGCTTGTGTTCTCAGACTTCCGTCCTCACTCTCCTGGCCCCGAAGCCCTCAAGTTTGGCAATTCCGGACCGACAATGAAGCACTCTGCCTGCCCTCTAGAAAAAATATATTGCCTAATGAGCAGCCCAGGCAGCTTAAATGAGGATAAACCTACACGGCACTCGAATGTACCCAAATTATATAGTCTAACCTGGGCACTATTGCACTGTCTGACACAACCTGAGCCCGGACCTGCTGACCAACACCCAGACAGCTGACCGCACGCTGAGCACATCAGACCCGCCATGGCCTTAGGTCATCATCTCTTCCCTACCTCAGTTTTCAGGCTTCAGAACCTAGACCTTATCTCCAATCACTGCCCACGGGTGACTGTGATGCAGAAATCAGAACTCTTCCTGACCCATGGCAAGAAACCTTGTGGTTGGCATGTTGTCCAACGTTCAGTGTAGGAAAAAGCAGCATTCACCCTGAGGCCCCGCCCATTCTTGAGTGCGACGAGAGCATAAACAAGACTTGTGACCTCAGCGTGAGTCCTGTCCTCTAGTAAGTCCTCTCAGTGGCTGGACCATTAGATGTCATAATGGGCTTGACATGTCCCTAGTCCCCAATTTTTAACCAGATTTCTGGTTGTCCAGTCGCCCCACCCCAGGGCTCTACTCTGGAATATCTCATTTGGTGGGACATCTAGGTTGAAAAACAAAATGAAACAAATCGACAACAACAACAAAAAAACGGACTTCTTCCATCCCCAGAATGACCCCAAACTCTTTGGACGGGACCGAACCCCCAGAGAGTAAGACTCGTCCATTTCCCATGAAGTCACCCGGCAATTTCACGACCATGAGTGACACGATATCCAGAGACAAAAACTTGAGCAAGAGCCTCACACTCGCCCTTTTTTCATATCCCGAAGTGTTCCTCTCATGGTCTGTAGATCAGTCCTGCCATACCTATGACCCAAAACATAAGCCGAGTTTGTGTTTTCAGACAACTGTCCAAACAGCTCTGGCCTACACACCCTACAGGCTCAGGGCCCTGGAGCCAAACCTGAGGACTGTACTTGCCCTCTCCAAGGGAATTGTATGTGCCCATTCCAATGGCCACAACCCTACTAGTAGGATAACCTCCAAAGTCCCTGAGGCCATCCCAATAATTGTGGCTTCCCAGGACAAACAAGGGCAATCTGAGCCCATCTGAGCACCTACCTGCACTCAGACCCGTAGACTGATGTCCCCAGAGGTAAAAAGGAACGAACAGGCCCCTAGGCACTAATCGGATCCATTGCTTTGTTTTCCAGGCATCTCTCCTCAGAGGCCTGGATTTCAATACCAGCATATGGCTGTTTCTTGACTCACCCATCAGAACAAATCTCATCTACACATGGGAAACATGCACGTTGGAGCTGTGTCAAAGCCTCTGTTTAGGAGAACCCTTCAGGGTCCCAGGGCCACCGCTTTATTCCAAGGTCTCCATAGACAGAAAAACATATTAGGACACATCCACAGGAGAGTCCATTTCAACTCAGCCTCCTCGGTTGCCCCCCACATCCAGCAGATCTAACTTGTCTTGTTGCTTGGAGACAATTGGAATGCGAGGTGGGCTACCCAGCCATCCATCCTTAGAACCCTGCTTGGAATCGTCGGCCTGGAGCCAACCAACAGGTCTCAATTGTCCTGCAGAAGAATCTTTGCAGTTTGGAGCTTCTCACAACTCCCATCGTGGGAAAACCCCCATGTCCTCGTGATCCAACCCCCTTCAAGAAAGGGCCATCAGGGCAGAAAGTCCAACCTGAGCGATCGTCTGATCCTTGCCCTGACTTCAGATTCACGAGATCTCGATTGAGGTCTGTAGATTGTGCCTGCCATATCCTCACCCAGAAACCTAGGCCTAGCTTGGGTTTTCAGACTCCGTCCTCAGACTACTGGCCCACAAGCCCTCCAGTTTGGCAATCCAGAACTACAATGCCGCACTCTGCCTGCCATACAGAAGTAAAACATTGCCCTCATTGCTACCCCGAAACCCCAAATGAAAATCAACCTGCACGCCATTCGGCTGTACCCCAAACATATAGGCTGACCTGGGCACTATTTCCCCTTCTGACCCAGCCTGAGCCTGGACCTCCTGGTCCCACCCAGACAACTGGCCGCACACTGAGCACATCGGACCCGCCATGGCCTTAGGTCGTCATATCTTCCCAACTGCGGTTTTCAGGCTCCAGAACCTAGACCTTATCTCCAACCACTGCCCAGGGTTGAAAATGATGCAGAAATCAGAACTCTTTCCCCATGGCAAGAAACCTTGTGGTTGGCATGTTGTCCAACGTTCAGTGTAGTTGAAACAAGCGTGGCCCATGAGGCCCAGCCCATGCTTGCGGGCCACATTGGTCACAAACACACATTGTGACCCTCAGCCTGAGCCCAGTCCTCAGGTAAGGCCTCTCAGGGCCTATATGAAGAGACAGCATATTGGGCTTGCCATGCCCCAAGGCCCCAATTTTTAACCATAGTTCGGGTTGTCCCTTCACTCTTCCCCAGGGCTCTGCTTTGGAATTCCTCTTTTGGTGGGACACCTGAGGTAACAAACCTGAAAGGAGTCCTCCCATCCCACAGATTGACGAAAAACAATTGGGATCGGGCCAAATCCACAGAGAGGAAGATTCGTCCATGGCCCATGAGACCTCCCCAACATTCCACGGCCATCGCTGAAACAAAAGTCAGAGACAAAATCCTGAGCAAGCTCCTCAGACTCGCTCATTCTTCATATCCTGAAGAGTTCTTCTCATGGTTTGTAGATCGGGCGTGCCATACCTACGTCCCCAAACTTAAGCTGAGTTTGTGTTTTCAGTCTTCTGTCCTCAAAGTCCTGGGCCACACTCCCTCCAGGCTGGGGCCCCTGGAGCCACACATTAGGACTGCCCCCACCCAATCCATGGGAATTCTGCCCATTCCATTGTCAAAAATCGTAAAAATTAGGAGAACCCTCCAAAGTCCCTGAGGCCATCCCAATAGTGTAGGTCGCCCGGGACAAAAAATGGGTGGTGGATACCGGCTGAGCATCTACCTCCACTCATCTACCTCCATTCATACCAAGGAGATTGAACCAGACAGGACCCGAGGCCATTATCGAATCCATTGCTTTGGTTTACAGGCATGTCTCCTCAAAAGCCTGGATTCCAATACCAGCAGAGGGGATTTCCTGAGGCACTCATCAGAACAAATCTCGTCTCCACAAGGAAACTTGTGCATGGTAGCTAAGCCAAAGCTTAGGAGAATACTTCAGGGTCCCGGTGCCACCTCCCCATTCCAAGGTCCTCATGGACACAAATACACGATAGGACCCATCCTCTGGAAAGTGCATTTCAACTCAGCCACCCCTGTTGCTCCCGCAGATCCATTAGATCTAAACTGTCTTGTTGCTAGGAGACAATTGGAAGGCGAGGCGGACTTCCCTGGCATTCATCCTGGAACGGTGCTCTGGAGTCATTCCATATGGGATGTCATGGAGCTGTACAACAGGTCTCAATTGTCCCGCAGAAGGAATTCTTGAAGGGAACATCCCACATCTCCCAACGTGGAAAACCTCCATGGGGTCGAGATTCCGCTCCCTTCATGAAGGGGCCGTCATGCACAGAAACTCCAACCTGAGCCAACGTCGGATCCTCGCCCTGACTTCAGATGCATGAGATATTGGTTCAGATCTGCAGGAGGTACCTGCCGTGCCCTCACCCTGAATCCGAAGTCTAGCTTGTGTTCTCAGACTTCCGTCCTCACTCTCCTGGCCCCGAAGACCTCAAGTTTGGCAATTCCGGACCGACAATGAAGCACTCTGCCTGCCCTCTAGAAAAAATATATTGCCTAATGAGCAGCCCAGGCAGCTTAAATGAGGATAAACCTACACGGCACTCGAATGTACCCAAATTATATAGTCTAACCTGGGCACTAATGCACTGTCTGACACAACCTGAGCCCGGCCCTGCTGACCAACACCCAGACAGCTGACCGCACGCTGAGCACATCAGACCCGCCATGGCCTTAGGTCATCATCTCTTCCCTACCTCAGTTTTCAGGCTTCAGAACCTAGACCTTATCTCCAATCACTGCCCACGGGTGACTGTGATGCAGAAATCAGAACTCTTCCTGACCCATGGCAAGAAACCTTGTGGTTCGCATGTTGTCCAACGTTCAGTGTAGGAGAAACCAGCATTCAACCTGAGGCCCCGCCCATTCTTGAGTGCGACGAGAGCATAAACACTCATTGTGACCTCAGCGTGAGTCCTGTCCTCTAGTAAGTCCTCTCAGTGGCTGGACCATTAGATGTCATAATGGGCTTGACATGTCCCTAGTCCCCAATTTTTAACCAGATTTCTGGTTGTCCAGTCGCCCCACCCCAGGGCTCTACTCTGGAATCCCTCATTTGGTGGGACATCTGAGATTGAAAAACAAAATGAAACAAATCGACAACAACAAAAAAACGGACTTCTTACATCCCCAGAATGACCCCAAACTCTTTGGACGGGACCGAACCCCCAGAGAGTATGACTCGTCCATTTCCCATGAAGTCACCCGGCAATTTCACGACCATGAGTGACACGATATCCAGAGACAAAAACTTGAGCAAGAGCCTCACACTCGCCCTTTTTTCATATCCCGAATTGTTCTCCTCATGGTCTGTAGATCAGTCCTGCCATACCTATGACCCAAAACATAAGCCGAGTTTGTGTTTTAAGACAACTGTCCAAACAGCTCTGGCCGACACACCCTACAGGCTCAGAGCCCTGGAGCCAAACCTGAGGACTGTCCTTGCCCTCTCCAAGGGAATTGTATGTGCCCATTCCAATGGCCACAACCCTACTAGTAGGATAACCTCCAAAGTCCCTGAGGCCATCCCAATAGTTGTGGCTTCCCAGGACAAACAGGGGCAATCTGAGCCCATCTGAGCACCTACCTGCACTCAGACCCGTAGACTGATGTCCCCAGAGGTAAAAAGGAACGAACAGGCCCCTAGGCACTAATCGGATCCATTGCTTTGGTTTCCAGGCATCTCTCCTCAGAGGCCTGGATTTCAATACCAGCATATGGCTGTTTCTTGACTCACCCATCAGAACAAATCTCATCTACACTTGGGAAACAAGCACGTTGGAGCTGTGTCAAAGCCTCTGTTTAGGAGAACCCTACAGGGCCCCAGGGCCACCGCTTCATTCCAAGGTCTCCATAGACACAAAAACATATTAGGACACATCCCCAGGAGAGTCCATTTCAACTCAGCCTCCACGGTTGCCCCCCAAATCCAGCAGATCTAACCTGTCTTGTTGCTTGGAGACCATTGGAATGCGAGGTGGGCTACCCAGGCATCCATCCTTAGAACCCTGCTCGGAATCGTTGGCCTGGAGCCAACCAACAGGTCTCAATTATCCTGCAGAAGAATCTTTGCAGTTTGGAGCTTCTCACAACTCCCATCGTGGGAAAACCCCCATGTCCTCGTGATCCAACCCCCTTCAAGAAAGGGCCATCAGGGCAGAAAGTCCAACCTGAGCGATCGTCTGATCCTTGCCCTGACTTCAGATGCACGAGATCTCGATTGAGGTCTGTAGATTGTGCCTGCCATATCCTCACCCAGAAACCTAGGCCTAGCTTGGGTTTTCAGACTCCGTCCTCAGACTACTGGCCCACAAGCCCTCCAGTTTGGCAATCCAGAACAACAATGCCGCACTCTGCCTGCCATACAGAAGTAAAACATTGCCCTCATTGCTACCCCGAAACCCCAAATGAAAATCAACCTGCACGCCATTCGGCTGTACCCCAAATATATAGGCTGACCTGGGCACTATTTCCCCTTCTGACCCAGCCTGAGCCTGGACCTCCTGGTCCCACCCAGACAGCTGGCCGCACACTGAGCACATGGGACCCGCCATGGCCTTAGGTCGTCATCTCTTCCCAACTGCGGTTTTCAGGCTCCAGAACCTAGACCTTATCTCCAACCACTGCCCAGGGTTGAAAATGATGCAGAAATCAGAATTCTTTCCCCATGGCAAGAAACCTTGTGGTTGGCATGTTGTCCAACGTTCAGTGTAGTTGAAACAAGCGTGGCCCATGAGGCCCAGCCCATGCTTGCGGGCCACATTGGTCACAAACACACATTGTGACCCTCAGCCTGAGCCCAGTCCTCAGGTAAGGCCTCTCAGGGCCTATATGAAGAGACAGCATATTGGGCTTGCCATGCCCCAAGGCCCCAATTTTTAACCATAGTTCCGTTTGTCCCTTCTCTCTTCCCCAGGGCTCTGCTTTGGAATTCCTCTTTTGGTGGGACACCTGAGGTAACAAACCTGAAAGGAGTCCTCCCATCCCACAGATTGACGAAAAACAATTGGGATCGGGCCAAATCCACAGAGAGGAAGATTCGTCCATGGCCCATGAGACCTCCCCAACATTCCACGGCCATCGCTGAAACAAAAGTCAGAGACAAAATCCTGAGCAAGCTCCTCAGACTCGCTCATTCTTCATATCCTGAAGAGTTCTTCTCATGGTTTGTAGATCGGGCGTGCCATACCTACGTCCCCAAACTTAAGCTGAGTTTGTGTTTTCAGTCTTCTGTCCTCAAAGTCCTGGGCCACACTCCCTCCAGGCTGGGGCCCCTGGAGCCACACATTAGGACTGCCCCCACCCAATCCATGGGAATTCTGCCCATTCCATTGTCAAAAATCGTACAAATTAGGAGAACCCTCCAAAGTCCTTGAGGCCATCCCAATAGTGTAGGTCGCTCGGGACCAAAAATGGATGGTTGATACCGGCTGAGCATCTACCTCCACTCATCTACCTCCACTCATACCAAGGAGATTGAACCAGACAGGACCCGAGGCCATTATCGGATTCATTGCTTTGGTTTACAGGCATGTCTCCTCAAAAGCCTGGATTCCAATACCAGCAGAGTGGATTTCCTGAGGCACCCATCAGAACAAATCTCGTCTCCACAAGGAAACTTGTGCATGGGAGCTAAGCCAAAGCTTAGGAGAATACTTCAGGGTCCCGGCGCCACCTCCCCATTCCAAGGCCCTCACGGACACAAACACACGTTAGGACCCATCCTCTGGAAAGTGCATTTCAACTCAGCCACCCCTGTTGCTCCCGCAGATCCATTAGATCTAAACTGTCTTGTTGCTAGGAGACAATTGGAAGGCGAGGCAGACTTCCCAGGCATCCATCCTGGAACGGTGCTCTGGAGTCATACCATATGGGATGTCCTGGAGCTGTCCAACAGGTCTCAATTGTCCCGCAGAAGGAATCCTTGAAGGGGGCATCCCACATCTCCCAACGTGGAAAACCTCCATGGCCTCGAGATTCCGCTCCCTTCATGAAGGGGCCGTCATGCACAGAAACTCCAACCTGAGCCAACGTCGGATCCTCGCCCTGACTTCAGATGCATGAGATATTGGTTCAGATCTGCAGGAGGTACCTGCCGTGCCCTCACCCTGAATCCGAAGTCTAGCTTGTGTTCTCAGACTTCCGTCCTCACTCTCCTGGCCCCGAAGCCCTCAAGTTTGGCAATTCCGGACCGACAATGAAGCACTCTGCCTGCCCTCTAGAAAAAATATATTGCCTAATGAGCAGCCCAGGCAGCTTAAATGAGGATAAACCTACACGGCACTCGAATGTACCCAAATTATATAGTCTAACCTGGGCACTAATGCACTGTCTGACACAACCTGAGCCCGGACCTGCTGACCAACACCCAGACAGCTGACCGCACGCTGAGCACATCAGACCCGCCATGGCCTTAGGTCATCATCTCTTCCCTACCTCAGTTTTCAGGCTTCAGAACCTAGACCTTATCTCCAATCACTGCCCACGGGTGACTGTGATGCAGAAATCAGAACTCTTCCTGACCCATGGCAAGAAACCTTGTGGTTGGCATGTTGTCCAACGTTCAGTGTAGGAGAAACCAGCATTCACCCTGAGGCCCCGCCCATTCTTGTGTGCGACGAGAGCATAAACACGCATTGTGACCTCAGCGTGAGTCCTGTCCTCTAGTATGTCCTCTCAGCGGCTGGACCATTAGATGTCATAATGGGCTTGACATGTCCCTAGTCCCCAATTTTTAACCAGATTTCTGGTTGTCCAGTCGCCCCACCCCAGGGCTCTACTCTGGAATCCCTCATTTGGTGGGACATCTAGGTTGAAAAACAAAATGAAACAAATCGACAACAACAACAAAAATACGGACTTCTTCCATCCCCAGAATGACCCCAAACTCTTTGGACGGGACCTAACCCCCAGAGAGTAAGACTCGTCCATTTCCCATGAAGTCACCCGGCAATTTCACGACCATGAGTGACACGATATCCAGAGACAAAAACTTGAGCAAGAGCCTCACACTCGCCCTTTTTTCATATCCCGAAGTGTTCTCCTCATGGTCTGTAGATCAGTCCTGCCATACCTATGACCCAAAACATAAGCCGAGTTTGTGTTTTCAGACAACTGTCCAAACAGCTCTGGCCTACACACCCTACAGGCTCAGGGCCCTGGAGCCAAACCTGAGGACTGTACTTGCCCTCTCCAAGGGAATTGTATGTGCCCATTCCAATGGCCACAACCCTACTAGTAGGATAACCTCCAAAGTCCCTGAGGCCATCCCAATAGTTGTGGCTTCCCAGGACAAACAGGGGCAATCTGAGCCCATCTGAGCACCTACCTGCACTCAGACCCGTAGACTGATGTCCCCAGAGGTAAAAAGGAACGAACAGGCCCCTAGGCACTAATCGGATCCATTGCTTTGTTTTCCAGGCATCTCTCCTCAGAGGCCTGGATTTCAATACCAGCATATGGCTGTTTCTTGACTCACCCATCAGAACAAATCTCATCTACACATGGGAAACATGCACGTTGGAGCTGTGTCAAAGCCTCTGTTTAGGAGAACCCTTCAGGGTCCCAGGGCCACCGCTTTATTCCAAGGTCTCCATAGACACAAAAACATATTAGGACACATCCACAGGAGAGTCCATTTCAACTCAGCCTCCTCGGTTGCCCCCCACATCCAGCAGATCTAACTTGTCTTGTTGCTTGGAGACAATTGGAATGCGAGATGGGCTACCCAGCCATCCATCCTTAGAACCCTGCTTGGAATCGTTGGCCTGGAGCCAACCAACAGGTCTCAATTGTCCTGCAGAAGAATCTTTGCAGTTTGGAGCTTCTCACAACTCCCATCGTGGGAAAACCCCCATGTCCTCGTGATCCAACCCCCTTCAAGAAAGGGCCATCAGGGCAGAAAGTCCAAGCTGAGCGATTGTCTGATCCTTGCCCTGACTTCAGATGCACGAGATCTCGATTGAGGTCTGTAGATTGTGCCTGCCATATCCTCACCCAGAAACCTAGGCCTAGCTTGGGTTTTCAGACTCCGTCCTCAGACTACTGGCCCACAAGCCCTCCAGTTTGGCAATCCAGAACTACAATGCCGCACTCTGCCTGCCATACAGAAGTAAAACATTGCCCTCATTGCTACCCCGAAACCCGAAATGAAAATCAACCTGCACGCCATTCGGCTGTACCCCAAACATATAGGCTGACCTGGGCACTATTTCCCCTTCTGACCCAGCCTGAGCCTGGACCTCCTGGTCCCACCCAGACAGCTGGCCGCACACTGAGGACATCGGACCCGCCATGGCCTTAGGTCGTCATCTCTTCCCAACTGCGGTTTTCAGGCTCCAGAACCTAGACCTTATCTCCAACCACTGCCCAGGGTTGAAAATGATGCAGAAATCAGAACTCTTTCCCCATGGCAAGAAACCTTGTGGTTGGCATGTTGTCCAACGTTCAGTGTAGTTGAAACAAGCGTGGCCCATGAGGCCCAGCCCATGCTTGCGGGCCACATTGGTCACAAACACACATTGTGACCCTCAGCCTGAGCCCAGTCCTCAGGTAAGGCCTCTCAGGGCCTATATGAAGAGACAGCATATTGGGCTTGCCATGCCCCAAGGCCCCAATTTTTAACCATAGTTCCGGTTGTCCCTTCACTCTTCCCCAGGGCTCTGCTTTGGAATTCCTCTTTTGGTGGGACACCTGAGGTAACAAACCTGAAAGGAGTCCTCCCATCCCACAGATTGACGAAAAACAATTGGGATCGGGCCAAATCCACAGAGAGGAAGATTCGTCCATGGCCCATGAGACCTCCCCAACATTCCACGGCCATCGCTGAAACAAAAGTCAGAGACAAAATCCTGAGCAAGCTCCTCAGACTCGCTCATTCTTCATATCCTGAAGAGTTCTTCTCATGGTTTGTAGATCGGGCGTGCCATACCTACGTCCCCAAACTTAAGCTGAGTTTGTGTTTTCAGTCTTCTGTCCTCAAAGTCCTGGGCCACACTCCCTCCAGGCTGGGGCCCCTGGAGCCACACATTAGGACTGCCCCCACCCAATCCATGGCAATTCTGCCCATTCCATTGTCAAAAATCGTACAAATTAGGAGAACCCTCCAAAGTCCCTGAGGCCATCCCAATAGTGTGGGTCGCCCGGGACCAAAAATGGGTGGTTGATACCGGCTGAGCATCTACCTCCACTCATCTACCTCCACTCATACCAAGGAGATTGAACCAGACAGGACCCGAGGCCATTATCGGATCCATTGCTTTGGTTTACAGGCATGTCTCCTCAAAAGCCTGGATTCCAATACCAGCAGAGTGGATTTCCTGAGGCACCCATCAGAACAAACCTCGTCTCCACAAGGAAACTTGTGCATGGGAGCTAAGCCAAAGCTTAGGAGAATACTTCAGGGTCCCGGCGCCACCTCCCCATTCCAAGGCCCTCATGGACACAAACACACGTTAGGACCCATCCTCTGGAAAGTGCATTTCAACTCAGCCACCCCTGTTGCTCCCGCAGATCCATTAGATCTAAACTGTCTTGTTGCTAGGAGACAATTGGAAGGCGAGGCAGACTTCCCAGGCATCCATCCTGGAACGGTGCTCTGGAGTCATACCATATGGGATGTCCTGGAGCTGTCCAACACGTCTCAATTGTCCCGCAGAAGGAATCCTTGAAGGGGGCATCCCACATCTCCCAACGTGGAAAACCTCCATGGCCTCGAGATTCCGCTCCCTTCATGAAGGGGCCGTCATGCACAGAAACTCCAACCTGAGCCAACGTCGGATCCTCGCCCTGACTTCAGATGCATGAGATAATGGTTCAGATCTGCAGGATGTACCTGCCGTGCCCTCACGCTGAATCCGAAGTCTAGCTTGTGTTCTCAGACATCCGTCCTCACTCTCCTGGCCCCGAAGCCCTCAAGTTTGGCAATTCCGGACCGACAATGAAGCACTCTGCCTGCCCTCTAGAAAAAATATATTGCCTAATGAGCAGCCCAGGCAGCTTAAATGAGGATAAACCTACACGGCACTCGAATGTACCCAAATTATATAGTCTAACCTGGGCACTAATGCACTGTCTGACACAACCTGAGCCCGGACCTGCTGACCAACACCCAGACAGCTGACCGCACGCTGAGCACATCAGACCCGCCATGGCCTTAGGTCATCATCTCTTCCCTACCTCAGTTTTCAGGCTTCAGAACCTAGACGTTATCTCCAATCACTGCCCACGGGTGACTGTGATGCAGAAATCAGAACTCTTCCTGACCCATGGCAAGAAACCTTGTGGTTGGCATGTTGTCCAACGTTCAGTGTAGGAAAAAGCAGCATTCACCCTGAGCCCCCGCCCATTCTTGAGTGCGACGAGAGCATAAACACGCCTTGTGACCTCAGCGTGAGTCCTGTCCTCTAGTAAGTCCTCTCAGTGGCTGGACCATTAGATGTCATAATGGGCTTGACATGTCCCTAGTCCCCAATTTTTAACCAGATTTCTGGTTGTCCAGTCGCCCCACCCCAGGGCTCTACTCTGGAATCCCTCATTTGGTGGGACATCTAGGTTGAAAAACAAAATGAAACAAATCGACAACAACAACAAAAAAACGGACTTCTTCCATCCCCAGAATGACCCCAAACTCTTTGGACGGGACCGAACCCCCAGAGAGTAAGACTCGTCCATTTCCCATGATGTCACCCGGCAATTTCACGACCATGAGTGACACGATATCCAGAGACAAAAACTTGAGCAAGAGCCTCACACTCGCCCTTTTTTCATATCCCGAAGTGTTCTCCTCATGGTCTGTAGATCAGTCCTGCCATACCTATGACCCAAAACATAAGCCGAGTTTGTGTTTTCAGACAACTGTCCAAACAGCTCTGGCCTACACACCCTACAGGCTCAGGGCCCTGGAGCCAAACCTGAGGACTGTACTTGCCCTCTCCAAGGGAATTGTATGTGCCCATTCCAATGGCCACAACCGTACTAGTAGGATAACCTCCAAAGTCCCTGAGGCCATCCCAATAGTTGTGGCTTCCCAGGACAAACAGGGGCAATCTGAGCCCATCTGAGCACCTACCTGCACTCAGACCCGTAGACTGATGTCCCCAGAGGTAAAAAGGAACGAACAGGCCCCTAGGCACTAATCGGATCCATTGCTTTGTTTTCCAGGCATCTCTCCTCAGAGGCCTGGATTTCAATACCAGCATATGGCTGTTTCTTGACTCACCCATCAGAACAAATCTCATCTACACATGGGAGACATGCACGTTGGAGCTGTGTCAAAGCCTCTGTTTAGGAGAACCCTTCAGAGTCCCAGGGCCACCGCTTTATTCCAAGGTCTCCATAGACACAAAAACATATTAGGACACATCCCCAGGAGGGTCCATTTCAACTCAGCCTCCTCGGTTGCCCCCCACATCCTCTAGATCTAACTTGTCTTGTTGCTTGGAGACAATTGGAATGCGAGGTGGGCTACCCAGCCATCCATCCTTAGAACCCTGCTCGGAATCGTTGGCCTGGAGCCAACCAACAGGTCTCAATTGTCCTGCAGAAGAATCTTTGCAGTTTGGAGCTTCTCACAACTCCCATCGTGGGAAAACCCCCATGTCCTCGTGATCCAACCCCCTTCAAGAAAGGGCCATCAGGGCAGAAAGTCCAAGCTGAGCGATCGTCTGATCCTTGCCCTGACTTCAGATGCACGAGATCTCTATTGAGGTCTGTAGATTGTGCCTGCCATATCATCACCCTGAAACCTAGGCTTAGCTTGGGTTCTCAGACTCCGTCCTCAGACTACTGGCCCACAGGCCCTCCAGTTTGGCAATCCAGAACTACAATGCCGCACTCTGCCTGCCCTACAGAAGTAAAATATTGCCCTCAGGGCTAACCTGAATACCCAAATGAGGATCAACCTGCACGCCATTCGGCTGTACCCCAAACATATAGGCTGACCTGGGCACTATTTCCCCTTCTGACCCAGCCTGAGCCTGGAACTCCTATTCCCACCCAGACAGCTGGCCGCACACTGAGCACATCGGACCCGCCATGGCCTTAGGTCGTCATCTCTTCCCAACTCCGGTTTTCAGGCTCCAGAACCTAGACCTTATCTCCAACCACTGCCCAGGTTTGAAAATGATGCTGAAATCCGAATTCTTTCCCCATGGCAAGAAACCATGTGGTTGGCATGTTGTCCAATGTTCAGTGTAGTTGAAACAAGCGTGGCCAATGAGGCCCAGCCCATGCTTGCGGGCCACATTGGTCACAAACACACATTGTGACCCTCAGCCTGAGCCCAGTCCTCAGGTAAGGCTTCTCAGGGCCTATATGAAGAGACAGCATATTGGGCTTGCCATGCCCCAAGGCCCCAATTTTTAACCATAGTTCGGGTTGTCCCTTCACTCTTCCCCAGGGCTCTGCTTTGGAATTCCTCTTTTGGTGGGACACCTGAGGTAACAAACCTGAAAGGAGTCCTCCCATCCCACAGATTGACGAAAAACAATTGGGATCGGGTCAAATCCACAGAGAGGAAGATTCGTCCATGGCCCATGAGGCCTCCCGGACATTCCACGGCGATCGCTGATACAAAATCCAGAGACAAAAGCCTGAGCAAGCACCTCAGACTCGCTCATTCTTCATATCCTGAAGAGTTCTTCTCATGGTTTGTAGATCAGGCGTGCCATACCTACGTCCCCAAACTTAAGCTGAGTTTGTGTTTTCAGTCTTCTGTCCTCAAAGTCCTGGGCCACACTCCCTCCAGGCTGGGGCCCCTGGAGCCACACATTAGGACTGCCCCCACCCAATCCATGGGATTTCTGCCCATTCCATTGTCAAAAATCGTACGAATTAGGCGAACCCTCCAAAGTCCCTGAGGCCATCCCAATTGTGTAGGTCGCCCGGGACAAAAAATGGGCGGTTGATACCGGCTGAGCATCTACCTCAACTCATCTACCTCCACTCATAACAAGGAGATTGAACCAGACAGGACCCGAGGCCATTATCGAATCCATTGCTTTGGTTTACTGGCATGTCTCCTCAAAAGCCTGGATTCCAATACCAGCAGAGGGGATTTCCTGAGGCACTCATCAGAACAAATCTCGTCTCCACAAGGAAACTTGTGCATGGTAGCTAAGCCAAAGCTTAGGAGAATACTTCAGGGTCCCGGTGCCACCTCCCCATTCCAAGGCCCTCATGGACACAAATACACGTTAGGACCCATCCCCTGGAAAGTGCATTTCAACTCAGCCACCCCGGTTGCTCCCGCAGATCCATTAGATCTAAACTGTCTTGTGCTAGGAGACAATTGGAAGGCGAGGCGGACTTCCCTGGCATTCATTCTGGAACGGTGCTCTGGAGTCATTCCATATGGGATGTCCTGGAGCTGTCCAACAGGTCTCAATTGTCCCGCAGAAGGAATCCTTGAAGGGGGCATCCCACATCTCCCAACGTGGAAAACCTCCATGGCCTCGAGATTCCGCTCCCTTCATGAAGGGGCCGTCATGCACAGAAACTCCAACCTGAGCCAACGTCGGATCCTCGCCCTGACTTCAGATGCATGAGATATTGATTCAGATCTACAGGAGGTACCTGCCGTGCCCTCACCCTGAATCCGAAGTCTAGCTTGTGTTCTCAGACTTCCGTCCTCACTCTCCTGGCCCCGAAGCCCTCAAGTTTGGCAATTCCGGACCGACAATGAAGCACTCTGCCTGCCCTCTAGAAAAAATTGATTGCCTAATGAGCAGCCCAGGCAGCTTAAATGAGGATAAGCCTACACGGCACTCGAATGTACCCAAATTATATAGTCTAACCTGGGCACTAATGCACTGTCTGACACAACCTGAGCCCGGACCTGCTGACCAACACCCAGACAGCTGACCGCACGCTGAGCACATTAGACCAGCCATGGCTTTAGGTCATCATCTCTTCCCTACCTCAGTTTTCAGGCTTCAGAACCTAGACCTTATCTCCAATCACTGCCCACGGGTGACTGTGATGCAGAAATCAGAACTCTTCCTGACCCATGGCAAGAAACCTTGTGGTTGGCATGCTGTCCAACGTTCAGTGTAGGAGAAACCAGCATTCACCCTGAGGCCCCGCCCATTCTTGAGTGCGACGAGAGCATAAACAGGCATTGTGACCTCAGCGTGTGTCCTGTCCTCTAGTAAGTCCTCTCAGTGGCTGGACCATTAGATGTCATAATGGGCTTGACATGTCCCTAGTCCCCAATTTTTAACCAGATTTCTGGTTGTCCAGTCGCCCCACCCCAGGGCTCTACTCTGGAATCCCTCATTTGGTGGGACATCTGAGGTTGAAAAACAAAATGAAACAAATCGACAACAACAACAAAAAAACGAACGTCTTCCATCCCCAGAATGACCCCAAACTCTTTGGACGGGACCGAACCCCCAGAGAGTAAGACTCGTCCATTTCCCATGAAGTCACCCGGCAATTTCACGACCATGAGTGACACGATATCCAGAGACAAAAACTTGAGCAAGAGCCTCACACTCGCCCTTTTTTCATATCCCGAAGTGTTCTCCTCATGGTCTGTAGATCAGTCCTGCCATACCTATGACCCAAAACATAAGCCGAGTTTGTGTTTTCAGACAACTGTCCAAACAGCTCTGGCCTACACACCCTACAGGCTCAGGGCCCTGGAGCCAAACCTGAGGACTGTACTTGCCCTCTCCAAGGGAATTGTATGTGCCCATTCCAATGGCCACAACCCTACTAGTAGGATAACCTCCAAAGTCCCTGAGGCCATCCCAATAGTTGTGGCTTCCCAGGACAAACAGGGGCAATCTGAGCCCATCTGAGCACCTACCTGCACTCAGACCCGTAGACTGATGTCCCCAGAGGTAAAAAGGAACGAACAGGCCCCTAGGCACTAATCGGATCCATTGCTTTGTTTTCCAGGCATCTCTCCTCAGAGGCCTGGATTTCAATACCAGCATATGGCTGTTTCTTGACTCACCCATCAGAACAAATCTCATCTACACATGAGAAACATGCACGTTGGAGCTGTGTCAAAGCCTCTGTTTAGGAGAACCCTTCAGGGCCCCAGGGCCACCGCTTCATTCCAAGGTCTCCATAGACACAAAAACATATTAGGACACATCCCCAGGAGAGTCCATTTCAACTCAGCCTCCTCGGTTGCCCCCCACATCCAGCAGTTCTAACTTGTCTTGTTGCTTGGAGACAATTGGAATGCGAGGTGGGCTACCCAGCCATCCATCCTTAGAACCCTGCTCGGAATCGTTGGCCTGGAGCCAACCAACAGGTCTCAATTGTCCTGCAGAAGAATCTTTGCAGTTTGGAGCTTCTCACAACTCCCATCGTGGGAAAACCCCCATGTCCTCGTGATCCAACCCCCTTCAAGAAAGGGCCATCAGGGCAGAAAGTCCAACCTGAGCGATCGTCTGATCCTTGCCCTGACTTCAGATGCACGAGATCTCGATTGAGGTCTCTAGATTGTGCCTGCCATATCCTCACCCAGAAACCTAGGCCTAGCTTGGGTTTTCAGACTCCGTCCTCAGACCACTGGCCCACAAGCCCTCCAGTTTGGCAATCCAGAACTACAATGCCGCACTCTCCTGCCCTACAGAAGTAAAACATTACCCTCAGGGCTACCCCGAAACCCCAAATGAGGATCAACCTGCACGCCATTAGGCTGTACCCCAAACATATAGGCTGACCTGGGCACTATTTCCCCTTCTGACCCAGCCTGAGCCTGGACCTCCTGGTCCCACCCAGACAGCTGGCCGCACACTGAGCACATCGGACACGCCATGGCCTTAGGTCGTCATCTCTTCCCAACTGAGGTTTTCTGGCTCCAGAACCTAGACCTTATCTCCAACCACTGCCCAGGGTTGAAAATGATGGAGAAATCAGAACTCTTTCCCCATGGCAAGAAACCTTGTGGTTGGCATGTTGTCCAACGTTCAGTGTAGTTGAACAAGCGTGGCCCATGAGGCCCAGCCCATGCTTGCGGGCCACATTGCTCACAAACACACATTGTGACCCTCAGCCTGAGCCCAGTCCTCAGGTAAGGCCTCTCAGGGCCTATATGAAGAGACAGCATATTGGGCTTGCCATGCCCCTAGGCCGCAATTTTTAACCATAGTTCGGGTTGTCCCTTCACTCTTCCCCAGGGCTCTGCTTTGGAATTCCTCTTTTGGTGGGACACCTGAGGTAACAAACCTGGAAGGAGTCCTCCCATCCAACATATTGACGAAAAACAATTGGGATCTGGCCAAATCTACAGAGAGGAAGATTCGTCCATGGCCCATGAGACCTCCCCAACATTCCACGGCCATCGCTGAAACAAAATCCAGAGACAAAAGCCTGAGCAAGCGCCTCAGACTCGCTCATTCTTCATATCCTGAAGAGTTCTTCTCATGGTTTGTAGATCGGGCGTGCCATACCTACGTCCCCAAACTTAAGCTGAGTTTGTGTTTTTAGTCTTCTGTCCTAAAGTCCTGGGCCACACTCCCTCCAGGCTGGGGCCCCTGGAGCCACACATTAGGACTGCCCCCACCCAATCCATGGGAATTCTGCCCATTCCATTGTCAAAAATCGTACAAATTAGGAGAACCCTCCAAAGTCCCTGAGGCCATCCCAATAGTGTCGGTCGCCCGGGACAAAAAAGGGCGGTTGATACCGGCTGAGCATCTACCTCCACTCATCTACCTCCACTCATACGAAAAGATTGAACCAGACAGGACCCGAGGCCATTATCGGATCCATTGCTTTTGTTTATAGGCATGTCTCCTCAGACTAATGGATTCCAATACCAGCAGAGGGGATTTCCTGAGGCACCCATCAGAACAAATCTCGTCTCCACAAGGAAACTTGGGCATGGGAGCTAAGCCAAAGCTTAGGAGAATACTTAAGGGTCCCGGTGCCACCTCCCCATTCCAAGGCCCTCATGGACACAAACACACGTTAGGACCCATTCTCTGGAAAGTGCATTTCAACTCAGCCACCCCGGTTGCTCCCGCAGATCCATTAGATCTAAACTGTCTTGTTGCTAGGAGACAATTGGAAGGCGAGGCGGACTTCCCAGGCATCCATCCTCGAACGGTGATCTGGAGTCATTCCATATGGGCTGTCCTGGAGCTGTCCATCAGGTCTCAATTGTCCCGCAGAAGGAATCCTTGAAGGGGGCATCCCACATCTCCCAACGTGGAAAACCTCCATGGCCTCGAGATTCCGCTCCCTTCATGAAGGGGCCGTCATGCACAGAAACTCCAACCTGAGCCAACGTGGGATCCTCGCCCTGACTTCAGATGCATGAGATATTGGTTCAGATCTGGAGGGGGTACCTGCCGTGCCCTCACCCTGAATCCGAAGTCTAGCTTGTGTTCTCAGACTTCCGTCCTCACTCTCCTGGCCCCGAAGCCCTCAAGTTTGGCAATTCCGGACCGACAATGAAGCACTCTGCCTGCCCTCTAGAAAAAATTGATTGCCTAATGAGCAGCCCAGGCAGCTTAAATGAGGATAAACCTACACGGCACTCGAATGTACCCAAATTATATAGTCTAACCTGGGCACTAATGCACTGTCTGACACAACCTGAGCCCGGACCTGCTGACCAACACCCAGACAGCTGACCGCACGCTGAGCACATCAGACCCGCCATGGCCTTAGGTCATCATCTCTTCCCTACCTGAGTTTTCAGGCTTCAGAACCTAGACCTTATCTCCAATCACTGCCCACGGGTGACAGTGATGCAGAAATCAGAACTCTTCCTGACCCATGGCAAGAAACCTTGTGATTGGCATGTTGTCCAACGTTCAGTGTAGGAGAAACCAGCATTCACCCTGAGGCCCCGCCCATTCTTGAGTGCGACGAGAGCATAAACACGCATTGTGACCTCAGCGTGAGTCCTGTCCTCTAGTAAGTCCTCTCAGTGGCTGGACCATTAGATGTCATAATGGGCTTGATATGTCCCTAGTCCCCAATTTTTAACCAGATTCCTGGTTGTTCAGTCACCCCACCCCAGGGCTCTACTCTGGAATCCCTCATTTGGTGGGACATCTGAGGTTGAAAAACAAAATGAAACAAATCGACAACAACAACAAAACGGACTTCTTCCATCCCCAGAATGACCCCAAACTCTTTGGACGGGACCGAACCCGCAGAGAATAAGACTCGTCCATTTCCCATGAAGTCACCCGGCAATTTCACGACCATGAGTGACACGATATCCAGAGACAAAAACTTGAGCAAGAGCCTCAACTCGCCCTTTTTTCATATCACGATGTGTTCTCCTCATGGTCTGTAGATCAGTCCTGCCATACCTATGACCCAAAACATAAGCCGAGTTTGTGTTTTCAGACAACTGTCCAAACAGCTCTGGCCTACACACCCTACAGGCTCAGGGCCCTGGAGCCAAACCTGAGGACTGTACTTGCCCTCTCCAAGGGAATTGTATGTGCCCATTCCAAAGGCCACAACCCTACTAGTAGGATAACCTCCAAAGTCCCTGAGGCCATCCCAATAGTTGTGGCTTCCCAGGACAAACAGGGGCAATCTGAGCCCATCTGAGCACCTACCTGCACTCAGACCCGTAGACTGATGTCCCCAGAGGTAAAAAGGAACGAACAGGCCCCTAGGCACTAATCGGATCCATTGCTTTGGTTTCCAGGCATCTCTCCTCAGAGGCCTGGATTTCAATACCAGCATATGGCTGTTTCTTGACTCACCCATCAGAACAAATCTCATCTACACATGGGAAACATGCACGTTGTAGCTGTGTCAAAGCCTCTGTTTAGGAGAACCCTTCAGGGCCCCAGGGCCACCGCTTCATTCCAAGGTCTCCATAGACACAAAAACATATTAGGACACATCCACAGGGGAGTCCATTTCAACTCAGCCTCCTCGGTTGCCCCCCACATCCAGCAGATCTAACCTGTCTTGTTGCTTGGAGACCATTGGAATGCGAGGTGGGCTACCCAGCCATCCATCCTTAGAACCCTGCTCGGAGTCGTTGGCCTGGAGCCAACCAACAGGTCTCAATTGTACTGCAGAAGAATCTTTGCAGTTTGGAGCTTCTCACAACTCCCATCGTGGGAAAACCCCCATGTCCTCGTGATCCAACCCCCTTCAAGAAAGGGCCATCAGGGCAGAAAGTCCAACCTGAGCGATCGTCTGATCCTTGCCCTGACTTCAGATGCACGAGATCTCTATTGAGGTCTGTAGATTGTGCCTGCCATATCCTCACCCAGAAACCTAGGCTTAGCTTGGGTTCTCAGACTCCGTCCTCAGACTACTGGCCCACAGGACCTCCATTTTGGCAATCCAGAACTACAATGCCACACTCTGCCTGCCCTACAGAAGTAAAACATTCCCCTCAGGGCTACCCCTAAACCCCAAATTAGGATCAACCTGCACGCCATTCGGCTGTACCCCAAACATATAGGTTGACCTGGGCACTATTTCCCCTTCTGACCCAGCCTGAGCCTGGACCTCCTGGTCCCATCCAGACAGCTGGCCGCACACTGAGCACATCGGACCCGCCATGGCCTTAGGTCGTCATCTCTTCCCAACTGCGGTTTTCAGGCTCCAGAACCTAGACCTTATCTCCAACCACTGCCTAGGGTTGAAAATGATGCAGAAATCAGAACTCTTTCCCCATGGCAAGACACCTTGTGGTTGGCATGTTGTCCAACGTTCAGTGTAGTTGAAACAAGGGTGGCCCATGAGGCCCAGCCAATGCTTGCGGGCCACATTGCTCACAAACACACATTGTGACCCTCAGCCTGAGCCCAGTCCTCAGGTAAGGCCTCTCAGGCCCTATATGAAGAGACAGCATATTGGGCTTGCCATGCCCCTAGGCCCCAATTTTTAACCATAGTTCGGGTTGTCCCTTCACTCTTCCCAAGGGCTCTGCTTTGGAATTCCTCTTTTGGTGGGACACCTGAGTTAACAAACCTGAAAGGAGTCCTCCCATCCCACAGATGGACGAAAAACAATTGGGATCGGGCCAAATCCACAGAGAGGAAGATTCGTCCATGGCCCATGAGACCTCCCCAACATTCCACGGCCATCGGTGAAACAAAATCCAGAGACAAAAGCCTGAGCAAGCACCTCAGACTCGCTCATTCTTCATATCCTGAAGAGTTCTTCTCAGGGTTTGTAGATCGGGCGTGCCATACCTACGTCCCCAAACTTAAGCTGAGTTTGTGTGTTTAGTCTTCTGTCCTAAAGTCCTGGGCCACACTCCCTCCAGGCTGGGGCCCCTGGAGCCACACATTAGGACTGCCCCCACCCAATCCATGGGAATTCTGCCCATTCCATTGTCAAAAATCGTACAAATTAGGAGTACCCTCCAAAGTCCCTGAGGCCATCCCAATAGTGTAGGTCGCCCGGGAAAAAAAAGGGCGGTTGATACCGGCTGAGCATCTACCTCCACTCATCTACCTCCACTCATACCAAGAAGATTGAACCAGACAGGACCCGAGGCCATTATCGGATCCATTGCTTTGGTTTACAGGCATGTCTCCTCAAAAGCCTGGATTCCAATACCAGCAGAGGGGATTTCCTGAGGCACCCATCACAACAAATCTCGTCTCCACAAGGAAACTTGTGCATGGGAGCTATGCCAAAGCTTAGGAGAATACTTCAGGGTCCCGGTGCCACCTCCCCATACAAAGGCCCTCATGGACACAAACACACGTTAGGACCCATCCTCTGGAAAGTGCATTTCAACTCAGCCACCCCGGTTGCTCCAGCAGATCCATTAGATCTAAACTGTCTTGTTGCTAGGAGACAATTGGAAGGCGAGGCGGACTTCCCAGGCATCCATCCTCGAACTGTGATCTGGAGTCATTCCATATGGGCTGTCCTGGAGCTGTCCATCAGGTCTCAATTGTCCCGCAGAAGGAATCCTTGAAGGGTGCATCCCACATCTCCCAACGTGGAAAACCTCCATGGCCTCGAGATTCCGCTCCCTTCATGAAGGGGCCGTCATGCACAGAAACTCCAACCTGAGCCAACGTCGGATCCTCGCCCTGACTTCAGATGCATGAGATATTGGTTCAGATCTGCAGGGGGTACCTGCCGTGCCCTCACCCTGAATCCGAAGTCTAGCTTGTGTTCTCAGACTTCCGTCCTCACTCTCCTGGCCCCGAAGCCCTCAAGTTTGGCAATTCCGGACCGACAATGAAGCACTCTGCCTGCCCTCTAGAAAAAATTGATTGCCTAATGAGCAGCCCAGGCAGCTTAAATGAGGATAAACCTACACGGCACTCGAATGTACCCAAATTATATAGTCTAACCTGGGCACTAATGCACTGTCTGACACAACCTGAGCCCGGACCTGCTGACCAACACCCAGACAGCTGACCGCACGCTGAGCACATCAGACCCGCCATGGCCTTAGGTCATCATCTCTTCCCTACCTGAGTTTTCAGGCTTCAGAACCTAGACCTTATCTCCAATCACTGCCCACGGGTGACAGTGATGCAGAAATCAGAACTCTTCCTGACCCATGGCAAGAAACCTTGTGATTGGCATGTTGTCCAACGTTCAGTGTAGGAGAAACCAGCATTCACCCTGAGGCCCCGCCCATTCTTGAGTGCGACGAGAGCATAAACACGCATTGTGACCTCAGCGTGAGTCCTGTCCTCTAGTAAGTCCTCTCAGTGGCTGGACCATTAGATGTCATAATGGGCTTGATATGTCCCTAGTCCCCAATTTTTAACCAGATTCCTGGTTGTTCAGTCACCCCACCCCAGGGCTCTACTCTGGAATCCCTCATTTGGTGGGACATCTGAGGTTGAAAAACAAAATGAAACAAATCGACAACAACAACAAAACGGACTTCTTCCATCCCCAGAATGACCCCAAACTCTTTGGACGGGACCGAACCCGCAGAGAATAAGACTCGTCCATTTCCCATGAAGTCACCCGGCAATTTCACGACCATGAGTGACACGATATCCAGAGACAAAAACTTGAGCAAGAGCCTCAACTCGCCCTTTTTTCATATCCCGATGTGTTCTCCTCATGGTCTGTAGATCAGTCCTGCCATACCTATGACCCAAAACATAAGCCGAGTTTGTGTTTTCAGACAACTGTCCAAACAGCTCTGGCCTACACACCCTACAGGCTCAGGGCCCTGGAGCCAAACCTGAGGACTGTACTTGCCCTCTCCAAGGGAATTGTATGTGCCCATTCCAAAGGCCACAACCCTACTAGTAGGATAACCTCCAAAGTCCCTGAGGCCATCCCAATAGTTGTGGCTTCCCAGGACAAACAGGGGCAATCTGAGCCCATCTGAGCACCTACCTGCACTCAGACCCGTAGACTGATGTCCCCAGAGGTAAAAAGGAACGAACAGGCCCCTAGGCACTAATCGGATCCATTGCTTTGGTTTCCAGGCATCTCTCCTCAGAGGCCTGGATTTCAATACCAGCATATGGCTGTTTCTTGACTCACCCATCAGAACAAATCTCATCTACACATGGGAAACATGCACGTTGTAGCTGTGTCAAAGCCTCTGTTTAGGAGAACCCTTCAGGGCCCCAGGGCCACCGCTTCATTCCAAGGTCTCCATAGACACAAAAACATATTAGGACACATCCACAGGGGAGTCCATTTCAACTCAGCCTCCTCGGTTGCCCCCCACATCCAGCAGATCTAACCTGTCTTGTTGCTTGGAGACCATTGGAATGCGAGGTGGGCTACCCAGCCATCCATCCTTAGAACCCTGCTCGGAGTCGTTGGCCTGGAGCCAACCAACAGGTCTCAATTGTACTGCAGAAGAATCTTTGCAGTTTGGAGCTTCTCACAACTCCCATCGTGGGAAAACCCCCATGTCCTCGTGATCCAACCCCCTTCAAGAAAGGGCCATCAGGGCAGAAAGTCCAACCTGAGCGATCGTCTGATCCTTGCCCTGACTTCAGATGCACGAGATCTCTATTGAGGTCTGTAGATTGTGCCTGCCATATCCTCACCCAGAAACCTAGGCTTAGCTTGGGTTCTCAGACTCCGTCCTCAGACTACTGGCCCACAGGACCTCCATTTTGGCAATCCAGAACTACAATGCCACACTCTGCCTGCCCTACAGAAGTAAAACATTCCCCTCAGGGCTACCCCTAAACCCCAAATTAGGATCAACCTGCACGCCATTCGGCTGTACCCCAAACATATAGGTTGACCTGGGCACTATTTCCCCTTCTGACCCAGCCTGAGCCTGGACCTCCTGGTCCCATCCAGACAGCTGGCCGCACACTGAGCACATCGGACCCGCCATGGCCTTAGGTCGTCATCTCTTCCCAACTGCGGTTTTCAGGCTCCAGAACCTAGACCTTATCTCCAACCACTGCCTAGGGTTGAAAATGATGCAGAAATCAGAACTCTTTCCCCATGGCAAGACACCTTGTGGTTGGCATGTTGTCCAACGTTCAGTGTAGTTGAAACAAGGGTGGCCCATGAGGCCCAGCCAATGCTTGCGGGCCACATTGCTCACAAACACACATTGTGACCCTCAGCCTGAGCCCAGTCCTCAGGTAAGGCCTCTCAGGCCCTATATGAAGAGACAGCATATTGGGCTTGCCATGCCCCTAGGCCCCAATTTTTAACCATAGTTCGGGTTGTCCCTTCACTCTTCCCAAGGGCTCTGCTTTGGAATTCCTCTTTTGGTGGGACACCTGAGTTAACAAACCTGAAAGGAGTCCTCCCATCCCACAGATGGACGAAAAACAATTGGGATCGGGCCAAATCCACAGAGAGGAAGATTCGTCCATGGCCCATGAGACCTCCCCAACATTCCACGGCCATCGGTGAAACAAAATCCAGAGACAAAAGCCTGAGCAAGCACCTCAGACTCGCTCATTCTTCATATCCTGAAGAGTTCTTCTCAGGGTTTGTAGATCGGGCGTGCCATACCTACGTCCCCAAACTTAAGCTGAGTTTGTGTGTTTAGTCTTCTGTCCTAAAGTCCTGGGCCACACTCCCTCCAGGCTGGGGCCCCTGGAGCCACACATTAGGACTGCCCCCACCCAATCCATGGGAATTCTGCCCATTCCATTGTCAAAAATCGTACAAATTAGGAGTACCCTCCAAAGTCCCTGAGGCCATCCCAATAGTGTAGGTCGCCCGGGAAAAAAAAGGGCGGTTGATACCGGCTGAGCATCTACCTCCACTCATCTACCTCCACTCATACCAAGAAGATTAAACCAGACAGGACCCGAGGCCATTATCGGATCCATTGCTTTGGTTTACAGGCATGTCTCCTCAAAAGCCTGGATTCCAATACCAGCAGAGGGGATTTCCTGAGGCACCCATCACAACAAATCTCGTCTCCACAAGGAAACTTGTGCATGGGAGCTATGCCAAAGCTTAGGAGAATACTTCAGGGTCCCGGTGCCACCTCCCCATACAAAGGCCCTCATGGACACAAACACACGTTAGGACCCATCCTCTGGAAAGTGCATTTCAACTCAGCCACCCCGGTTGCTCCAGCAGATCCATTAGATCTAAACTGTCTTGTTGCTAGGAGACAATTGGAAGGCGAGGCGGACTTCCCAGGCATCCATCCTCGAACTGTGATCTGGAGTCATTCCATATGGGCTGTCCTGGAGCTGTCCATCAGGTCTCAATTGTCCCGCAGAAGGAATCCTTGAAGGGGGCATCCCACATCTCCCAACGTGGAAAACCTCCATGGCCTCGAGATTCCGCTCCCTTCATGAAGGGGCCGTCATGCACAGAAACTCCAACCTGAGCCAACGTCGGATCCTCGCCCTGACTTCAGATGCATGAGATATTGGTTCAGATCTGCAGGGGGTACCTGCCGTGCCCTCACCCTGAATCCGAAGTCTAGCTTGTGTTCTCAGACTTCCGTCCTCACTCTCCTGGCCCCGAAGCCCTCAAGTTTGGCAATTCCGGACCGACAATGAAGCACTCTGCCTGCCCTCTAGAAAAAATTGATTGCCTAATGAGCAGCCCAGGCAGCTTAAATGAGGATAAACCTACACGGCACTCGAATGTACCCAAATTATATAGTCTAACCTGGGCACTAATGCACTGTCTGACACAACCTGAGCCCGGACCTGCTGACCAACACCCAGACAGCTGACCGCACGCTGAGCACATCAGACCCGCCATGGCCTTAGGTCATCATCTCTTCCCTACCTCAGTTTTCAGGCTTCAGAACCTAGACCTTATCTCCAATCACTGCCCACGGGTGACTGTGATGCAGAAATCAGAACTCTTCCTGACCCATGGCAAGAAACCTTGTGGTTGGCATGTTGTCCAACGTTCAGTGTAGGAGAAACCAGCATTCACCCTGAGGCCCCGCCCATTCTTGAGTGCAACGAGAGCATAAACACGCATTGTGACCTCAGCGTGAGTCCTGTCCTCTAGTAAGTCCTCTCAGTGGCTGGACCATTAGATGTCATAATGGGCTTGACATGTCCCTAGTCCCCAATTTTTAACCAGATTTCTGGTTGTCCAGTCGCCCCACCCCAGGGCTCTACTCTGGAATCCCTCATTTGGTGGGACATCTGAGGTTGAAAAACAAAATGAAACAAATCGACAACAACAACAAAAAAACGGACTTCTTCCATCCCCAGAATGACCCCAAACTCTTTGGACGGGACCGAACCCCCAGAGAGTAAGACTCGTCCATTTCCCATGATGTCACCCGGCAATTTCACGACCATGAGTGACACGATATCCAGAGACAAAAACTTGAGCAAGAGCCTCACACTCGCCCTTTTTTCATATCCCGAAGTGTTCTCCTCATGGTCTGTAGATCAGTCCTGCCATACCTATGACCCAAAACATAATCCGAGTTTGTGTTTTCAGACAACTGTCCAAACAGCTCTGGCCTACACACCCTACAGGCTCAGGGCCCTGGAGCCAAACCTGAGGACTGTACTTGCCCTCTCCAAGGGAATTGTATGTGCCCATTCCAATGGCCACAACCCTACTAGTAGGATAACCTCCAAAGTCCCTGAGGCCATCCCAATAGTTGTGGCTTCCCAGGACAAACAAGGGCAATCTGAGCCCATCTGAGCACCTACCTGCACTCAGACCCGTAGACTGATGTCCCCAGAGGTAAAAAGGAACGAACAGGCCCCTAGGCACTAATCGGATCCATTGCTTTGGTTTCCAGGCATCTCTCCTCAGAGGCCTGGATTTCAATACCAGCATATGGCTGTTTCTTGACTCACCCATCAGAACAAATCTCATCTACACATGGGAAACATGCACGTTGGAGCTGTGTCAAAGCCTCTGTTTAGGAGAACCCTTCAGGGCCCCAGGGCCACCGCTTCATTCCAAGGTCTCCATAGACACAAAAACATATTAGGACACATCCCCAGGAGAGTCCATTTCAACTCAGCCTCCTCGGTTGCCCCCCACATCCAGCAGTTCTAACCTGTCTTGTTGCTTGGAGACAATTGGAATGCGAGGTGGGCTACCCAGCCATCCATCCTTAGAACCCTGCTCGGAATGGTTGGCCTGGAACCAACCAACAGGTCTCAATTGTCCTGCAGAAGAATCTTTGCAGTTTGGAGCTTCTCACAACTCCCATCGTGGGAAAACCCCCATGTCCTCGTGATCCAACCCCCTTCAAGAAAGGGGCCATCAGGGCAGAAAGTACAACCTGAGGGATCGTCTGATCCTTGCCCTGACTTCAGATGCACGAGATCTCTATTGAGGTCTGTAGATTGTGCCTGCCATATCCTCACCCAGAAACCTAGGCTTAGCTTGGTTTCTCAGACTCCGTCCTCAGACTACAGGCCCACAAGTCCTCCAGTTTGGCAATCCAGAACTACAATGCCGCACTCTGCCTGCCCTACAGAAGTAAAACATTGCCCTCAGGGCTACCCCGAAATCCCAAATGAGGATCAACCTGCACGCCATTCCGCTGTACCCCAAACATATAGGCTAATCTGGGCACTATATCCCCTTCTGACCCAGCCTGAGCCTGGACCTCCTGGTCCCACCCAGACAGCTGGCCGCACACTGAGCACATCGGACCCGCCATGGCCTTAGGTCGTCATCTCTTCCCAACTGCGGTTTTCAGGCTCCAGAACCTAGACCTTATCTCCAACCACTGCCCAGGGTTGAAAATGATGCAGAAATCAGAACTCTTTCCCCATGGCAAGAAACCTTGTGCTTGGCATGTTGTCCAACGTTCACTGTAGTTGAAACAAGCGTGGCCCATGAGGCCCAGCCCATGCTTGCGGGCCACATTGGTCACAAACACACATTGTGACCCTCAGCCTGAGCCCAGTCCTCAGGTAAGGCCTCTCAGGGCCTATATGAAGAGACAGCATATTGGGCTTGCCATGCCCCTAGGCCCAAATTTTTAACCATAGTTCGGGTTGTCCCTTCACTCTTCCCCAGGGCTCTGCTTTGGAATTCCTCTTTTCGTGGGACACCTGCGGTAACAAACTTGAAAGGAATCCTCCCATCCCACAGATTGACGAAAAACAATTGGGATCGGGCACATCCACAGAGAGGAAGATTCGTCCATGGCCCATGAGACCTCCCCAACATTCCACGGCCATCGCTGAAACAAACTCCAGAGACAAAAGCCGAGCAAGCGCCTCAGACTCGCTCATTCTTCATATCCTGAAGATTTCTTCTCACGGTTTGTAGATCGGGCGTGCCATACCTACGTCCCCAAAATTAAGCTGAGTTTGTGTTTTTAGTCTTCAGTCCTCAAAGCCCTGGAGCCACACATTAGGACTGCCCCCACCCAATTCAGGGAATTCTGCCCATTCCATTGTCAAAAATCATACAAATTAGGGGAAGCCTCCAAAGTCCCTGAGGCCATCCCAATAGTGTCGGTCGCCCGGGACAAAAAAGGGCGGTTGATACCGGCTGAGCATCTACCTCCACTCATCTACCTCCACTCATACCAAGAAGATTGAACCAGACAGGACCCGAGGCCATTATCGGATCCATTGCTTTGGTTTACAGGCATGTCTCCTCAAAAGCCTGGATTCCAATACCAGCAGAGGGGATTTCCTGAGGCACCCATCACAACAAATCTCGTCTCCACAAGGAAACTTGTGCATGGGAGCTATGCCAAAGCTTAGGAGAATACTTCAGGGTCCCGGTGCCACCTCCCCATTCCAAGGCCCTCATGGACACAAACACACGTTAGGACCCATCCTCTGGAAAGTGTATTTCAACTCAGTTACCCCGGTTGCTTCCGCAGATCCATTAGATCTAAACTGTATTGTTGCTAGTAGACAATTGGAAGGCGAGGCGGACTTCCCAGGCATCCATCCTCGAACGGTGCTCTGGAGTCATTCCATATGGGATGTACTGGAGCTTTCCAATAGGTCACAATTGTCCCGCAGAAGGATTCCTTGAAGGGGGCATCCCACATCTCCCAACGTGGAAAACCTCCATGGCCTCGAGATTCCGCTCCCTTCATGAAGGGGCCGTCATGCACAGAAACTCCAACCTGAGCCAACGTCGGATCCTCGCCCTGACTTCAGATGCATGAGATATTGGTTCAGATCTGGAGGGGGTACCTGCCGTGCCCTCACCCTGAATCCGAAGTCTAGCTTGTGTTCTCAGACTTCCGTCCTCACTCTCCTGGCCCCGAAGCCCTCAAGTTTGGCAATTCCGGACCGACAATGAAGCACTCTGCCTGCCCTCTAGAAAAAATATATTGCCTAATGAGCAGCCCAGGCAGCTTAAATGAGGATAAACCTACACGGCACTCGAATGTACCCAAATTATATAGTCTAACCTGGGCACTAATGCACTGTCTGACACAACCTGAGCCCGGACCTGCTGACCAACACCCAGACAGCTGACCGCACGCTGAGCACATCAGACCCGCCATGGCCTTAGGTCATCATCTCTTCCCTACCTCAGTTTTCAGGCTTCAGAACCTAGACCTTATCTCCAATCACTGCCCACGGGTGACTGTGATGCAGAAATCAGAACTCTTCCTGACCCATGGCAAGAAACCTTGTGGTTGGCATGTTGTCCAACGTTCAGTGTAGGAGAAACCAGCATTCACCCTGAGGCCCCGCCAATTCTTGCGTGCGACGAGAGCATAAACACGCATTGTGACCTCAGCGTGAGTCCTGTCCTCTAGTAAGTCCTCTCAGTGGCTGGACCATTAGATGTCATAATGGGCTTGACATGTCCCTAGTCCCCAATTTTTAACCAGATTTCTGGGCTCTACCCCAGGGCTCTACTCTGGAATCCCTCATTTGGTGGGACATCTGAGGTTGAAAAACAAAATGAAACAAATCGACAACAACAACAAAAAACGGACTTCTTCCATCCCCAGAATGACCCCAAACTCTTTGGACGGGACCGAACCCCCAGAGAGTAAGACTCGTCCATTTTCCATGATGTCACCTGGCAATTTCATGACCATGAGTGACACGATATCCAGAGACAAAAACTTGAGCAAGAGCCTCACACTCGCCCTTTTTTCATATCCCGAAGTGTTCTCCTCATGGTCTGTAGATCAGTCCTGCCATACCTATGACCCAAAACATAAGCCGAGTTTGTGTCTTCAGACAACTGTCCAAACAGCTCTGGCCTACACACCCTACAGGCTCAGGGCCCTGGAGCCAAACCTGAGGACTGTACTTGCCCTCTCCAAGGGAATTGTATGTGCCCATTCCAATGGCCACAACCCTACTAGTAGGATAACCTCCAAAGTCCCTGAGGCCATCCCAATAGTTGTGGCTTCCCAGGACAAACAGGGGCAATCTGAGCCCATCTGAGCACCTACCTGCACTCAGACCCGTAGACTGATGTCCCCAGAGGTAAAAAGGAACGAACAGGCCCCTAGGCACTAATCGGATCCATTGCTTTGGTTTCCAGGCATCTCTCCTCAGAGGCCTGGATTTCAATACCAGCATATGGCTGTTTCTTGACTCACCCATCAGAACAAATCTCATCTACACATGGGAAACATGCACGTTGGAGCTGTGTCAAAGCCTCTGTTTAGGAGAACCCTTCAGGGCCCCAGGGCCACCGCTTCATTCCAAGGTCTCCATAGACACAAAAACATATTAGGACACATCCACAGGAGAGTCCATTTCAACTCAGCCTCCTCGGTTGCCCCCCACATCCAGCAGATCTAACCTGTCTTGTTGCTTGGAGACAATAGGAATGCGAGGTGGGCTACCCAGCCATCCATCCTTAGAACCCTGCTCGGAATCGTTGGCCTGGAGCCAACCAACAGGTCTCAATTGTCCTGCAGAAGAATCTTTGCAGTTTGGAGCTTCTCACAACTCCCATCGTGGGAAAACCCCCATGTCCTCGTGATCCAACCCCCTTCAAGAAAGGGCCATCAGGGCAGAAAGTCCAACCTGAGCGATCGTCTGATCCTTGCCCTGACTTCAGATGCATGAGATCTCTATTGAGGTCTGTAGATTGTGCCTGCCATATCCTCACCCAGAAACCTAGGCCTAGCTTGGGTTCTCAGACTCCGTCCTCAAACTACTGGCCCACAGGCCCTCCAGTTGGGCAATCCAGAACTAAAATGCTGCACTCTGCCTGCCCTACAGAAGTAAAATATTGCCCTCAGGGCTACCCCGAAACCGCAAATGAGGATCAACCTGCACGCCATTCGGCTGTACCCCAAACATATAGGCTGACCTGGGCACTATTTCCCCTTCTGACCCAGCCTGAGCCTGGACCTCCTGGTCCCACCCAGACAGCTGGCCGCACACTGAGCACATCGGACCCGCCATGGCCTTAGGTCGTCATCTCTTCCCAACTGCGGTTTTCAGGCTCCAGAACCTAGACCTTATCTCCAACCAATGCCCAGGGTTGAAAATGATGCAGAAATCAGAACTCTTTCCTTATGGCAAGAAACCTTGTGGTTGGCATGTTGTCCAACGTTCAGTGTAGTTGAAATAAGCGTGGCCCATGAGGCCCAGCCCATGCTTGCGGGCCACATTGGTCACAAACACACATTGTGACCCTCAGCCTGAGCCCAGTCCTCAGGTAAGGCCTCTCAGGGCATATATGAAGAGACAGCATATTGGGCTTGCCATGCCCCTAGGCCCCAATTTTTAACCATAGTTCGGGTTGTCCCTTCACTCTTCCCCAGGGCTCTGCTTTGGAATTCCTCTTTTGGTGGGACACCTGAGGTAACAAACCTGAAAGGAGTCCTCCCATCCCACAGATTGACGAAAAACAATTGGGATCGGGCCAAATCCACAGAGAGGAAGATTCGTCCATGGCCCATGAGACCTCCCCAACATTCCACGGCCATCGCTGAAACAAAATCCAGAGAAAAAAGCCTGAGCAAGCGCCTCAGACTCGCACATTCTTCATATCCTGAAGAGTTCTTCTCATGGTTTGTAGATCGGGCGTGCCATACCTACGTCCCCAAACTTAAGCTGAGTTTGTGTTTTCAGTCTTCTGTCCTCAAAGTCCTGGGCCACACTCCCTCCAGGCTGGGGCCCCTGGAGCCACACATTAGGACTGCCCCCACCCAATCCATGGGAATTCTGCCCATTCCATTGTCAAAAATCGTACAAATTAGGAGAACCCTCCAAAGTCCCTGAGGCCATCCCAATAGTGTAGGTCGCCCGGACAAAAAATGGGCGGTTGATACCGGCTGAGCATCTACCTCCACTCATCTACCTCCAGTCATAACAAGGAGAGTGAACCAGACAGGACCCGAGGCCATTATCGAATCCATTGCTTTGGTTTACAGGCATGTCTCCTCAAAAGCCTGGATTCCAATACCAGCAGAGGGGATTTCCTGAGGCACCCATCACAACAAATCTCGTCTCCACAAGGAAACTTGTGCATGGGAGCTATGCCAAAGCTTAGGAGAATACTTCAGGGTCCCGGTGCCACCTCCCCATTCCAAGGCCCTCATGGACACAAACACACGTTAGGACCCATCCTCTGGAAAGTGCATTTCAACTCAGCCACCCCGGTTGCTCCCGCAGATCCATTAGATCTAAACTGTCTTGTTGCTAGGAGACAATTGGAAGGCGAGGCCGACTTCCCAGGCATCCATCCTGGAACGGTGCTCTGGAGTCATTCCATAAGGGATGAACTGGAGCTGTCCAACAGGTCTCAATTGTCCCGCAGAAGGAATCCTTGAAGGGGGCATCCCACATCTCCCAACGTGGAAAACCTCCATGGCCTCGAGATTCCGCTCCCTTCATGAAGGGGCCGTCATGCACAGAAACTCCAACCTGAGCCAACGTCGGGTCCTCGCCCTGACTTCAGATGCATGAGATATTGGTTCAGATCTGCAGGGGGTACCTGCCGTGCCCTCACCCTGAATCCGAAGTCTAGCTTGTGTTCTCAGACTTCCGTCCTCACTCTCCTGGCCCCGAAGCCCTCAAGTTTGGCAATTCCGGACCGACAATGAAGCACTCTGCCTGCCCTCTAGAAAAAATATATTGCCTAATGAGCAGCCCAGGCAGCTTAAATGAGGATATACCTACACGGCACTCGAATGTACCCAAATTATATAGTCTAACTTGGGCACTAATGCACTGTCTGACACAACCTGAGCCCGGACCTGCTGACCAACACCCAGATAGCTGACCGCACGCTGAGCACATCAGACCCGCCATGGCCTTAGGTCATCATCTCTTCCCTACCTCAGTTTTCAGTCTTCAGAACCTAGACCTTATCTCCAATCACTGCCCACGGGTGACTGTGATGCAGAAATCAGAACTCTTCCTGACCCATGGCAAGAAACCTTGTGGTTGGCATGTTGTCCAACGTTCAGTGTAGGAGAAACCAGCATTCACCCTGAGGCCCCGCCCATTCTTGAGTGCGACGAGAGCATAAACACGCATTGTGACCTCAGCGTGAGTCCTGTCCTCTAGTAAGTCCTCTCAGTGGCTGGACCATTAGATGTCATAATGGGCTTGACATGTCCCTAGTCCCCAATTTTTAACCAGATTTCTGGTTGTCCAGTCGCCGCACCCCAGGGCTCTACTCTGGAATCCCTCATTTGGTGGGACATCTGAGGTTGAAAAACAAAATGAAACAAATCGACAACAACAACAAAAAAACGGACTTCTTCCATCCCAAGAATGACCCCAAACTCTTTGTACGGGACCGAAACCCCAGAGAGTAAGACTCGTCCATTTACCATGATGTCACCCGGCAATTTCACGACCATGAGTGACACCATATCCAGAGACAAAAACTTGAGCAAGAGCCTCACACTCGCTTTTTTTTCATATCCCGAAGTGTTCTCCTCATGGTCTGTAGATCAGTCCTGCCATACCTATGACCCAAAACATAAGCCGAGTTTGTGTTTTCAGACAACTGTCCAAACAGCTCTGGCCTACACACCCTACAGGCTCAGGGCCCTGGAGCCACACCTGAGGACTGTACTTGCACTCTCCAAGGGAATTGTATGTGCCCATTCCAATGGCCACAACCCTACTAGTAGGATAACCTCCAAAGTCCCTGAGGCCATCCCAATAGTTGTGGCTTCCCAGGACAAACAGGGGCAATCTGAGCCCTCTGAGAACCTACCTGCACTCAGACCCGTAGACTGATGTCCCCTGAGGTAAAAAGGAACGAACAGGCCCCTAGGCACTAATCGGATCCATTGCTTTGGTTTCCAGGCATCTCGCCTCAGAGGCCTGGATTTCAATACCAGCATATGGCTGTTTCTTGACTCACCCATCAGAACAAATCTCATCTACACATGGGAAACATGCATGTTGGAGCTGTGTCAAAGCCTCTGTTTAGGAGAACCCTTCAGGGCCCCAGGGCCACCGCTTCATTCCAAGGTCTCCATAGACACAAAAACATATTAGGACACATCCCCAGGAGAGTCCATTTCAACTCAGCCTCCTCGGTTGCCCCCCACATCCAGCAGATCTAACCTGTCTTGTTGCTTGGAGACAATTGGAATGCGAGGTGGGCTACCCAGCCATCCATCCTTAGAACCCTGCTCGGTATCGTTGGCCTGGAGCCAACCAACAGGTCTCAATTGTCCTGCAGAAGAATCTTTGCAGTTTGGAGCTTCTCACAACTCCCATCGTGGGAAAACGCCCATGTCCTCGTGATCCAACCCCCTTCAAGAAAGGGCCATCAGGGCAGAAAGTCCAACCTGAGCGATCGTCTGATCCTTGCCCTGACTTCAGATGCACGAAATCTCTATTGAGGTCTGTAGATTGTGCTTGCCATATCCTTACCCAGAAACCTAGGCCTAGCTTGGGTTCTCAGACTCCGTCCTCAGACTACTGGCCCACAAGCCCTCCAGTTGGCCAATCCAGAACTACAATGCCGCACTCTGCCTGCCGTACAGAAGTAAATCATTGCCCTCAGGGCTACCCCGAAACCGCAAATGAGGATCAACCTGCACGCCATTCGGCTGTACCCCAAACATATAGGCTGACCTGGGCACTATTTCCCCTTCTGACCCAGCCTGAGCCTGGACCTCCTGGTCCCACACAGACAGCTGGCCGCACACTGAGCACATTGGTCCCGCCATGGCCTTAGGTCGTCATCTCTTCCCAACTGCGGTTTTCTGGCTCCAGAACCTAGACCTTATCTCCAACCACTGCCCAGGGTTGAAAATGATGCAGAAATCAGAACTCTTTCTCCATGGCAAGAAACCTTATGGTTGGCATGTTGTCCAACGTTCAGTGTAGTTGAAATAAGCGTGGCCCATGAGGCCCAGCCCATGCTTGCAGGCCACATTGGTCACAAACACACATTGTGATCCTCAGCCTGAGCCCAGTCCCCTGTAAGGCCTCTCAGGGCCTATATGAAGAGACAGCATATTGGGCTTGGATGCCCCTAGGCCCCAATTTTTAACCATAGTTCGGGTTGTCCCTTCACTCTTCCCCAGGGCTCTGCTTTGGAATTCCTCTTTTGGTGGGACACCTGAGGTAACAAACCTGAAAGGAGTCCTCCCATCCCACAGATTGACGAAAAACAATTGGGATCGGGCCAAATCCACAGAGAGGAAGATTCGTCCATGGCCCATGAGACCTCCCCAACATTCCACGGCCATCGCTGAAACAAAATCCAGAGACAAAAGCCTGAGCAAGCTCCTCAGACTCGCTCATTCTTCATATCCTGAAGAGTTCTTCTCAATATTTGTAGTTCGGGCGTGCCATACCTTCGTGCCCACACTTAAGCTGAGTTTGTGTTTTCAGTCTTCTGTCCTCAAAGTCCTGGGCCACACTCCGTCCAGGCTGGGGCCCCTGGAGCCACACATTAGGACTGCCCCCACCCAATCCATGGGAATTCTGCCCATTCCATTGTCAAAAATCGTACAAATTAGGAGAACCCTCCAAAATCCCTGAGGCCATCCCAATAGTGTAGGTCGCCCGGGACAAAAAAGGGCGGTTGATACCGGCTGAGCATCTACCTCCACTCATCTACCTCACTCATACCAAGAAGATTAAACCAGACAGGACCCGAGGCCATTATCGGATCCATTGCTTTGGTTTACAGGCATGTCTCCTCAAAAGCCTGCATTCCAATACCAGCAGAGGGGATTTCCTGAGGCACCCTTCAGAACAAATCTCGTCTCCACAAGGAAACTTGTGCATGGGAGCTATGCCAAAGCTTAGGAGAAAACTTCAGGGTCCCGGTGCCACCTCCCCATTCCAAGGCCCTCATGGACACAAACACACGTTAGGACCCATCCTCTGGAAAGTGCATTTCAACTCAGCCACCCCGGGTGCTCCCGCAGATCCATTAGATCTAAACTGTCTTGTTGCTAGGAGACAATTGGAAGGCGAGGCGGACTTCCCAGGCATCCATCCTCGAACGGTGCTCTGGAGTCATTCCATATGGGATGTCCTGGAGCTGTCCAACAGGTCTCAATTGTCCCGCAGAAGGAATCCTTGAAGGGGGCATCCCACATCTCCCAACGTGGAAAACCTCCATGGCCTCGAGATTCCGCTCCCTTCATGAAGGGGCCGTCATGCACAGAAACTCCAACCTGAGCCAACGTGGGATCCTCGCCCTGACTTCAGATGCATGAGATATTGGTTCAGATCAGCAGGGGGTACCTGCCGTGCCCTCACCCTGAATCCGAAGTCTAGCTTGTGTTCTCAGACTTCCGTCCTCACTCTCCTGGCTTTGAAGCCCTCAAGTTTGGCAATTCCGGACCGACAATGAAGCACTCTGCCTGCCCTCTAGAAAAAATATAATGCTTAAGAGCAGCCCAGGCAGCTTAAATGAGGATAAACCTACACGGCACTCGAAGGTACCCAAATTATATAGTCTAACCTGGGCACTAATGCACTGTCTGACACAACCTGAGCCCGGACCTGCTGACCAACACCCAGACAGCTGACCGCACGCTGAGCACATCAGACCTGCCATGGCCTTAGGTCATCATCTCTTCCCTACCTCAGTTATCAGGCTTCAGAACCTAGACCTTATCTCCAATCACTGCCCACGGGTGACTGTGATGCAGAAATCAGAACTCTTCCTGACCCATGGTAAGAAACCTTGTGGTTGGCATGTTGTCCAACGTTCAGTGTAGGAGAAAACAGCATTCACCCTAGGGCCCCGCCCATTCTTGCGTGCGACGAGAGCATAAACACGCATTGTGACCTCAGCGTGAGTCCTGTCCTCTAGTAAGTCCTCTCAGTGGCTGGACCATTAGATGTCATAATGGGCTTGACATGTCCCTAGTCCCCAATTTTTAACCAGATTTCTGGTTGTCCAGTCGCCCCACCCCAGGGCTCTACTCTGGAATCCCTCATTTGGTGGGACATCTGAGGTTGAAAAACAAAATGATACAAATCGACAACAACAAAAAAACGGACTTCTTCCATCCCCAGAATGACCCCAAACTCTTTGGACGGGACCGAACCCCCAGAGAGTAAGACTCGTCCATTTCCCATGAAGTCACCCGGCAATTTCACGACCATGAGTGACACGATATCCAGAGACAAAAATTTGAGCAAGAGCCTCACACTCGCCCTTTTTTCATATCCCGAAGTGTTCTCCTCATGGTCTGTAGATCAGTCCTGCCATACCTATGACCCAAAACATAAGCCGAGTTTGTGTTTTCAGACAACTGTCCAAACAGCTCTGGCCTACACACCCTACAGGCTCAGGGCCCTGGAGCCAAACCTGAGGACTGTACTTGCCCTCTCCAAGGGAATTGTATGTGCCCATTCCAATGGCCACAACCCTACTAGTAGGATAACCTCCAACGTCCCTGAGGCCATCCCAATAGTTGTGGCTTCCCAGGACAAACAGGGGCAATCTGAGCCCATCTGAGCACCTACCTGCACTCAGACCCGTAGACTGATGTCCCCAGAGGTAAAAAGGAATGAACAGGCCCCTAGGCACTAATCGGATCCATTGCTTTGGTTTCCAGGTATCTCTCCTCAGAGGCCTGGATTTCAATACCAGCATATGGGTGTTTCTTGACTCACCCATCAGAACAAATCTCATCTACACATGGGAAACATGCACGTTGGAGCTGTGTCAAAGCCTCTGTTTAGGAGAACCCTTCAGGGCCCCAGGGCCACCGCTTCGTTCCAAGGTCTCCATAGACACAAAAACATATTAGGACACATCCACAGGTGAGTCCATTTCAACTCAGCCTCCTCGGTTGCCCCCCACATCCAGCAGATCTAACCTGTCTTGTTGCTAGGAGACAATTGGAATGCGAGGTGGGCTACCCAGCCATCCATCCTTAGAACCCTGCTCGGAATCGTTGGCCTGGAGCCAACCAATAGGTCTCAATTGTCCTGCAGAAGAATGTTTGCAGTTTGGAGCTTCTCACAACTCCCATCGTGGGAAAACCCCCATGTCCTCGTGATCCAACCCCCTTCAAGAAAGGGCCATCAGGGCAGAAAGTCCAACCTGAGCGATCGTCTGATCCTTGCCCTGACTTCAGATGCACGAGATCTCGATTGAGGTCTGTAGATTGTGCCTGATATCCTCACCCAGACACCTAGGCCTAGCTTGGGTTCTCAGACTCCGTCCTCAGACTACTGGCCCACAAGCCCTCCAGTTGAGCAATCCAGAACTACAATGCCGCACTCTGCCTGCCCTACAGAAGTAAAACATTGCCCTCAGGACTACCCCGAAACCGCAAATGAGGATCAACCTGCACGCCATTCGGCTGTACCCCAAACATATAGGCTGACCTGGGCACTATTTCCCCTTCTGACCCAGCCTGAGCCTGGACCTCCTGGTCCCACCCAGACAGCTGGCCGCAAACTGAGCACATCGGACCCGCCATGGCCTTAGGTCGTCATCTCTTCCCAACTGCGGTTTTCAGGCTCCAGAACCTAGACCTTATCTCCAACCACTGCCCAGGGTTGAAAATGATGCAGAAATCAGAACTCTTTCTCCATGGCAAGAAACTTTATGGTTGGCATGTTGTCCAACGTTCAGTGTAGTAGAAACAAGCATGGCCCATGAGGCCCAGCCCATGCTTGCGGGCCACATTGGTCACAAACACACATTGTGACCCTCAGCCTGAGCCCAGTCCTCCAGTAAGGCCTCTCAGGGCCTATATGAAGAGAAAGCATATTGGGCTTGGATGCCCCTAGGCCCCAATATTTAACCATAGTTCGGGGTGTCCCTTCACTCTTCCCCAGGGCTCTGCTTTGGAATTCCTCTTTTGGTGGGACACCTGAGGTAACAAACCTGAAAGGAGTCCTCCCATCCCACAGATTGACAAAAAACAATTGGGATCGGGCCAAATCCACAGAGAGGAAGATTCGTCCATGGCCCATGAGACCTCCCCAACATTCCACGGCCATCGCTGAAACAAAATGCAGAGACAAAACCCTGAGCAAGCGCCTCAGACTCGCACTTTCTTCATATCCTGAAGAGTACTTCTCATGGTTTGTAGATCGGGCTTGCCATACCTATGTCCCCATACATAAGCTGAGTTTGTGTTTTCAGTCTTCTGTCCTCAAAGCCCTGAACCACACTCCCTCCAGGCTGGGGCCCCTGGAGCCACACATTAGGACTACCCCCACCCAATCCATGGGAATTCTGCCCGTTCCATTGTCAAAAATCGTACAAATTAGGAGAACCCTCCAAAGTCCCTGAGGCCATCCCAATAGTGTAGGTGCCCGGGACAAAAAAGGGCGGTTGATACCGGCTGAGCATCTACCTCCACTCATCTACCTCCACTCATACCAAGAAGATTGAACCAGACAGGACCCGAGGCAATTATCGGATCCATTGCTTTGGTTTACAGGCATGTCTCCTCAAAAGCCTGGATTCCAATACCAGCAGAGGGGATTTCCTGAGGCACCCTTCACAACAAATCTCGTCTCCACAAGGAAACTTGTGCATGGGAGCTATGCCAAAGCTTAGGAGAAAACTTCAGGGTCCCGGTGCCACCTCCCCATTCCAAGGCCCTCATGGACACAAACACACGTTAGGACCCATCCTCTGGAAAGTGCATTTGAACTCAGCCACCCCGGGTGCTCCCGCAGATCCATTAGGTCTAAACTGTCTTGTTGCTAGGAGACAATTGGAAGGCGAGGCGGACTTCCCAGGCATCCATCCTCGAACGGTGCTCTGGAGTCATTCCATATGGGATGTCCTGGAGCTGTCCAACAGGTCTCAATTGTCCCGCAGAAGGAATCCTTTAAGGGGGCATCCCACATCTCCCAACGTGGAAAACCTCCATGGCCTCGAGATTCCGCTCCCTTCATGAAGGGGCCGTCATGCACAGAAACTCCAACCTGAGCCAACGTCGGATCCTCGCCCTGACTTCAGATGCATGAGATATTGGTTCAGATCTGCAGGGGGTACCTGCCGTGCCCTCACCCTGAATCCGAAGTCTAGCTTGTGTTCTCAGACTTCCGTCCTCACTCTCCTGGCCCCGAAGCCCTCAAGTTTGGCAATTGCGGACCGACAATGAAGCACTCTGCCTGCCCTCTAGAAAAAATATATTGCCTAATGAGCAGCCCAGGCAGCTTAAATGAGGATATACCTACACGGCACTCGAAGGTACCCAAATTATATAGTCTAACCTGGGCACTAATGCACTGTCTGACACAACCTGAGCCCGGATCTGCTGACCAACACCCAGACAGCTGACCGCACGCTGAGCATATCAGACCCGCCATGGCCTTAGGTCATCATCTCTTCCCTACCTCAGTTTTCAGGCTTCAGAACCTAGACCTTATCTCCAATCACTGCCCACGGGTGACTGTGATGCAGAAATCAGAACTCTTCCTGACCCATGGCAAGAAACCTTGTGGTTGGCATGTTGTCCAACGTTCAGTGTAGGAGAAACCAGCATTCACCCTGAGGCCCCGCCCATTCTTGCGTGCGACGAGAGCATAAACACGCATTGTGACCTCAGCGTGAGTCCTGTCCTCTAGTAAGTCCTCTCAGTGGCTGGACCATTAGATGTCATAATGGGCTTGACATGTCCCTAGTCCCCAATTTTTAACCAGATTTCTGGTTGTCCAGTCGCCCCACCCCAGGGCTCTACTCTGGAATCCCTCATTTGGTGGGACATCTGAGGTTGAAAAACAAAATGAAACAAATCGACAACAACTACAAAAAAACGGACTTCTTCCATCCCCAGAATGACCCCAAACTCTTTGGACGGGACCGAACCCCCAGAGAGTAAGACACGTCCATTTCCCATGAAGTCTCCCGGCAATTTCACGACCATGAGTGACACGATATCCAGAGACAAAAACTTGAGCAAGAGCCTCACACTCGCCCTTTTTTCATATCCCGAAGTGTTCTCCTCATGGTCTGTAGATCAGTCCTGCCATACCTATGACCCAAAACATAAGCCGAGTTTGTGTCTTCAGACAACTGTCCAAACAGCTCTGGCCTACACACCCTACAGGCTCAGGGCCCTGGAGCCAAACCTGAGGACTGTACTTGCCCTCTCCAAGGGAATTGTATGTGCCCATTCCAATGGCCAAAACCCTACTAGTAGGATAACCTCCAAAGTCCCTGAGGCCATCCCAATAGTTGTGGCTTCCCAGGACAAACAGGGGCAATCTGAGCCCATCTGAGCACCTACCTGCACTCAGACCCGTAGACTGATGTCCCCAGAGGTAAAAAGGAACGAACAGGCCCCTAGGCACTAATCGGATCCATTGCTTTGGTTTCCAGGCAACTCTCCTCAGAGGCCTGGATTTCAATACCAGCATATGGCTGTTTCTTGACTCACCCATCAGAACAAATCTCATCTACACATGGGAAACATGCACGTTGGAGCTGTGTCAAAGCCTCTGTTTAGGAGAATCCTTCAGGGCCCCAGGGCCACTGCTTCATTCCAAGGTCTCCATAGACACAAAAACATATTAGGACACATCCACAGGAGAGTCCATTTCAACTCAGCCTCCTCGGTTGCCCCCCACATCCAGCAGATCTAACCTGTCTTGTTGCTTGGAGACCATTGGAATGCGAGGTGGGCTACCCAGCCATCCATCCTTAGAACCCTGCTCGGAATCGTTGGCCTGGAGCCAACCAATAGGTCTCAATTGTCCTGCAGAAGAATCTTTGCAGTTTGGAGCTTCTCACAACTCCCATCGTGGGAAAACCCCCATGTCCTCGTGATCCAACCCCCTTCAAGAATGGGCCATCAGGGCAGAAAGTCCAACCTGAGCGATCGTCTGATCCTTGCCCTGACTTCAGATGCATGAGATCTAGATTGAGGTCTGTAGATTGTGCCTGCCATATCCTCACCCAGAAACCTAGGCCTAGCTTGGGTTCTCAGACTCCGTCCTCAGACTACTGGCCCACAAGCCCTCCAGTTGGGCAATCCAGAACTACAATGCCACACTCTGCCTGCCCTACAGAAGTAAAACATTGCCCTCAGGGCTACCCCGAAACCGCAAATGAGGATCAACCTGCACGCCATTCGGCTGTACCCCAAACATATAGGCTGACCTGGGCACTATTTCCCCTTCTGACCCAGCCTGAGCCTGGACCTCCTGGTCCCACCCAGACAGCTGGCCGCACACTGAGCACATCGGACCCGCCATGGCCTTAGGTCGTCATCTCTTCCCAACTGCGGTTTTCAGGCTCCAGAACCTAGACCTTATCTCCAACCACTGCCCAGGGTTGAAAATGATGCAGAAATCAGAACTCTTTCCCCATGGCAAGAAACCTTGTGGTTGGCATGTTGTCCAATGTTCAGTGTAGTTGAAACAAGCGTGGCGTGGCCCATGAGACCCAGCCCATGCTTGCGGCCACATTGGTCACAAACACACATTGTGACCCTCAGCCTGAAGCCCAGTCCTCAGGTAAGGCCTCTCAGGGCCTATATGAAGAGACAGCATATTGGGCTTGCCATGCCCCTAGGCCCCAATTTTTAACCATAGTTCGGGTTGTCCCTTCACTCTTCCCCAGGGCTCTGCTTTGGAATTCCTCTTTTGGTGGGACACCTGAGGTAACAAACCTGAAAGGAGTCCTCCCATCCCACAGATTGACGAAAAACAATTGGGATCGGGCCAAATCCACAGAGAGGAAGATTCGTCCATGGCCCATGAGACCTCCCCAACATTCCACGGCCATCGCTGAAACAAAAGTCAGAGACAAAAGCCTGACCAAGCGCCTCAGACTCGCTCATTCTTCATATCCTGAAGAGTTCTTCTCATGGTTTGTAGATCGGGCGTGCCATACCTACGTCCCCAAACATAAGCTGAGTTTGTGTTTTCAGTCTTCTGTCCTCAAAGTCCTGGGCCACACTCCCTCCAGGCTGGGGCCCCTGGAGCCACACATTAGGACTGCCCCCACCCAATCCATGGGAATTCTGCCCGTTCCATTGTCAAAAATCGTACAAATTAGGAGAACCCTCCAAAGTCCCTGAGGCCATCCCAATAGTGTAGGTGCCCGGGACAAAAAAGGGCGGTTGATACCGGCTGAGCATCTACCTCCACTCATCTACCTCCACTCATACCAAGAAGATTAAACCAGACAGGACCCGAGGCCATTATAGGATCCATTGCTTTGGTTTACAGGCATGTCTCCTCAAAAGCCTGCATTCCAATACCAGCAGAGGGGATTTCCTGAGGCACCCATCAGAACAAATCTCGTCTCCACAAGGAAACTTGTGCATGGGAGCTATGCCAAAGCTTAGGAGAATACTTCAGGGTCCCGGTGCCACCTCCCCATTCCAAGGCCCTCATGGACACAAACACACGTTAGGACCCATCCTCTGGAAAGTGCATTTCAACTCAGCCACCCCGGTTGCTCCCGCAGATCCATTAGATCTAAACTGTATTGTTGCTAGGAGACAATTGGAAGGCGAGGCCGACTTCCCAGGCATCCATCCTGGAACGGTGCTCTGGAGTCATTCCATAAGGGATGAACTGGAGCTGTCCAACAGGTCTCAATTGTCCCGCAGAAGGAATCCTTGAAGGGGGCATCCCACATCTCCCAACGTGGAAAACCTCCATGGCCTCGAGATTCCACTCCATTCATGAAGGGGCCGTCATGCACAGAAACTCCAACCTGAGCCAACTTCGGATCCTCGTCCTGACTTCAGATGCTTGAGATATTGGTTCAGATCTGCAGGGGGTACCTGCCGTGCCCTCACCCTGAATCCGAAGTCTAGCTTGTGTTCTCAGACTCCCGTCCTCACTCTCCTGGCCCCGAATCCCTCAAGTTTGGCAATTGAGGACCGACAATGGAGCACCCTGCCTGCCCTCTAGAAAAAATATATTGCCTAATGAGCAGCCCAGGCAGCTTAAATGAGGATATACCTACACGGCACTCAATGGACCCAAATTATATAGTCTAACCTGGGCACTAATGCACTGTCTGACACAACCTGAGCCCGGACCTGCTGACCAACACCCAGACAGCTGACCGCACGCTGAGCATATCAGACCCGCCATGGCCTTAGGTCATCATCTCTTCCCTACCTCAGTTTTCAGGCTTCAGAACCTAGACCTTATCTCCAATCACTGCCCACGGGTGACTGTGATGCAGAAATCAGAACTCTTCCTGACCCATGGCAAGAAACCTTGTGGTTGGCATGTTGTCCAACGTTCAGTGTAGGAGAAACCAGCATTCACCCTGAGGCCCCGCCCATTCTTGCGTGCGACGAGAGCATAAACACGCATTGTGACCTCAGCGTGAGTCCTGTCCTCTAGTAAGTCCTCTCAGTGGCTGGACCATTAGATATCATAATGGGCTTGACATGTCCCTAGTCCCCAATTTTTAACCAGATTTCTGGTTGTCCAGTCGCCCCACCCCAGGGCTCTACTCTGGAATCCCTCATTTGGTGGGACATCTGAGGTTCAAAAACAAAATGAAACAAATCGACAACAACAACAAAAAAACGGACTTCTTCCATCCCCAGAATGACCCCAAACTCTTTGGACGGGACCGAACCCCCAGAGAGTAAGACTCGTCCATTTCCCATGAAGTCACCCGGCAATTTCACGATCATGAGTGACACGATATCCAGAGACAAAAACTTGAGCAAGAGCCTCACACTCGCCCTTTTTTCATATCCCGAAGTGTTCTCCTCATGGTCTGTAGATCAGTCCTGCCATACCTATGACCCAAAACATAAGCCGAGTTTGTGTTTTCAGACAACTGTCCAAACAGCTCTGGCCTACACACCCTACAGGCTCAGGGCCCTGGAGCCAAACCTGAGGACTGTACTTGCCCTCTCCAAGGGAATTGTATGTGCCCATTCCAATGGCCACGACACTACTAATAGGATAACCTCCAAAGTCCCTGAGGCCATCCCAAGAGTTGTGGCTTCCCAGGACAAACAGGGGCAATCTGAGCCCATCTGAGCACCTACCTGCACTCAGACCCGTAGACAGAAGTCCCCAGAAATAAAAAGGAACGAAAAGGCCCCTAGGCACTAATCGGATCCATTGCTTTGGTTTCCAGGCATCTCTCCTCAGAGGCCTGGATTTCAATACCAGCATATGGCTGTTTCTTGACTCACCCATCAGAACAAATCTCATCTACACATGGGAAACATGCACGTTGGAGCTGTGTCAAAGCCTCTGTTTAGGAGAACCCTTCAGGGCCCCAGGGCCACCGCTTCATTCCAAGGTCTCCATAGACACAAAAACATATTAGGACACATCCACAGGAGAGTCCATTTCAACTCAGCCTCCTCGGTTGCCCCCCACATCCAGCAGATCTAACCTGTCTTGTTGCTTGGAGACCATTGGAATGCGAGGTGGGCTACCCAGCCATCCATCCTTAGAACCCTGCTCGGAATCGTTGGCCTGGAGCCAAACAATAGGTCTCAATTGTCCTGCAGAAGAATCTTTGCAGTTTGGAGCTTCTCACAACTCCCATCGTGGGAAAACCCCCATGTCCTCGTGATCCAACCCCCTTCAAGAATGGGCCATCAGGGCAGAAAGTCCAACCTGAGCGATCGTCTGATTCTTGCCCTGACTTCAGATGCATGAGATCTAGATTGAGGTCTGTAGATTGTGCCTGCCATATCCTCACCCAGAAACCTAGGCCTAGCTTGGGTTCTCAGACTCCGTCCTCAGACTACTGGCCCACAAGCCCTCCAGTTGGGCAATCCAGAACTACAATGCCGCACTCTGCCTGCCCTACAGAAGTAAAACATTGCCCTCAGGGCTACCCCGAAACCGCAAATGAGGATCAACCTGCACGCCATTCGGCTGTACCCCAAACATATAGGCTGACCTGGGCACTATTTCCCCTTCTGACCCAGCCTGAGCCCGGACCTCCTGGTCCCACCCAGACAGCTGGCCGCACACTGAGCACATCGGACCCGCCATGGCCTTAGGTCGTCATCTCTTCCCAACTGCGGTTTTCAGGCTCCAGAACCTAGACCTTATCTCCAACCACTGCCCAGGGTTGAAAATGATGCAGAAATCAGAACTCTTTCCCCATGGCAAGAAACCTTGTGGTTGGCATGTTGTCCAACGTTCAGTGTAGTTGAAACAAGCGTGGCGTGGCCCATGAGGCCCAGCCCATGCTTGCGGCCACATTGGTCACAAACACATATTGTGACCCTCAGCCTGAAGCCCAGTCCTCAGGTAAGGCCTCTCAGGGCCTATATGAAGAGACAGCATATTGGGCTTGCCATGATCCTAGGCCCCAATTTTTAACCATAGTTCGGGTTGTCCCATCACTCTTCCCCAGGGCTCTGCTTTGGAATTCCTCTTTTGGTGGGACACCTGAGGTAACAAACCTGAAAGGAGTCCTCCCATCCCACAGATTGACGAAAAACAATTGGGATCGGGCCAAATCCACAGAGAGGAAGATTCGTCCATGGCCCATGAGACCTCCCCAACATTCCACGGCCATCGCTGAAACAAAAGTCAGAGACAAAAGCCTGACCAAGCGCCTCAGACTCGCTCATTCTTCATATCCTGAAGAGTTCTTCTCATGGTTTGTAGATCGGGCGTTCCATACCTACGTCCCCAAACATAAGCTGAGTTTGTGTTTTCAGTCTTCTGTCCTCAAAGTCCTGGGCCACACTCCCTCCAGGCTGGGGCCCTTGGAGCCACACATTAGGACTTCCCCCACCCAATCCATGGGAATTCTGCCCATTCCATTGTCAAAAATCGTACAAATTATGAGAACCCTCCAAAGTCCCTGAGGCCATCCCAATAGTGTAGGTGCCCGGGACAAAAAAGGGCGGTTGATACCGGCTGAGCATCTACCTCCACTCATCTACCTCCACTCATACCAAGAAGATTAAACCAGACAGGACCCGAGGCCATTATAGGATCCATTGCTTTGGTTTACAGGCATGTCTCCTCAAAAGCCTGCATTCCAATACCAGCAGAGGGGATTTCCTGAGGCACCCATCAGAACAAATCTCGTCTCCACAAGGAAACTTGTGCATGGGAGCTATGCCAAAGCTTAGGAGAATACTTCAGGGTCCCGGTGCCACCTCCCCATTCCAAGGCCCTCATGGACAAAAACACACGTTAGGACCCATCCTCTGGAAAGTGCATTTCAACTCAGCCACCCCGGTTGCTCCCGCAGATCCATTAGATCTAAACTGTCTTGTTGCTAGGAGACAATTGGAAGGCGAGGCAGACTTCCCAGGCATCCATCCTGGAACGGTGCTCTGGAGTCATTCCATAAGGGATGAACTGGAGCTGTCCAACAGGTCTCAATTGTCCCGCAGAAGGAATCCTTGAAGGGGGCATCCCACATCTCCCAACGTGGAAAACCTCCATGGCCTCGAGATTCCACTCCCTTCATGAAGGGGCCGTCATGCACAGAAACTCCAACCTGAGCCAACTTCGGATCCTCGTCCTGACTTCAGATGCTTGAGATATTGGTTCAGATCTGCAGGGGGTACCTGCCGTGCCCTCACCCTGAATCCGAAGTCTAGCTTGTGTTCTCAGACTCCCGTCCTCACTCTCCTGGCCCCGAATCCCTCAAGTTTGGCAATTGAGGACCGACAATGGAGCACCCTGCCTGCCCTCTAGAAAAAATATATTGCCTAATGAGCAGCCCAGGCAGCTTAAATGAGGATATACCTACACGGCACTCAATGGACCCAAATTATATAGTCTAACCTGGGCACTAATGCACTGTCTGACACAACCTGAGCCCGGACCTGCTGACCAACACCCAGACAGCTAACCGCACGCTGAGCATATCAGACCCGCCATGGCCTTAGGTCATCATCTCTTCCCTACCTCAGTTTTCAGGCTTCAGAACCTAGACCTTATCTCCAATCACTGCCCACGGGTGACTGTGATGCAGAAATCAGAACTCTTCCTGACCCATGGCAAGAAACCTTGTGGTTGGCATGTTGTCCAACGTTCAGTGTAGGAGAAACCAGCATTCACCCTGAGGCCCCGCCCATTCTTGCGTGCGACGAGAGCATAAACACGCATTGTGACCTCAGCGTGAGTCCTGTCCTCTAGTAAGTCCTCTCAGTGGCTGGACCATTAGATGTCATAATGGGCTTGACATGTCCCTAGTCCCCAATTTTTAACCAGATTTCTGGTTGTCCAGTCGCCCCACCCCAGGGCTCTACTCTGGAATCCCTCATTTGGTGGGACATCTGAGGTTCAAAAACAAAATGAAACAAATCGACAACAACAACAAAAAAACGGACTTCTTCCATCCCCAGAATGACCCCAAACTCTTTGGACGGGACCGAACCCCCAGAGAGTAAGACTCGTCCATTTCCCATGAAGTCACCCGGCAATTTCACGACCATGAGTGACACGATATCCAGAGACAAAAACTTGAGCAAGAGCCTCACACTCGCCCTTTTTTCATATCCCGAAGTGTTCTCCTCATGGTCTGTAGATCAGTCCTGCCATACCTATGACCCAAAACATAAGCCGAGTTTGTGTTTTCATACAACTGTCCAAACAGCTCTGGCCTACACACCCTACAGGCTCAGGGCCCTGGAGCCAAACCTGAGGACTGTACTTGCCCTCTCCAAGGGAATTGTATGTGCCCATTCCAATGGCCACGACACTACTAATAGGATAACCTCCAAAGTCCCTGAGGCCATCCCAAGATTTGTGGCTTCCCAGGACAAACAGGGGCAATCTGAGCCCATCTGAGCACCTACCTGCACTCAGACCCGTAGACAGATGTCCCCAGAAATAAAAAGGAACGAAAAGGCCCCTAGGCACTAATCGGATCCATTGCTTTGGTTTCCAGGCATCTCTCCTCAGAGGCCTGGATTTCAATACCAGCATATGGCTGTTTCTTGACTCACCCATCAGAACAAATCTCATCTACACATGGGAAACATGCACGTTGGAGCTGTGTCAAAGCCTCTGTTTAGGAGAACCCTTCAGGGCCCCAGGGCCACCGCTTCATTCCAAGGTCTCCATAGACACAAAAACATATTAGGACACATCCACAGGAGAGTCCATTTCAACTCAGCCTCCTCGGTTGCCCCCCACATCCAGCAGATCTAACCTGTCTTGTTGCTTGGAGACCATTGGAATGCGAGGTGGGCTACCCAGCCATCCATCCTTAGAACCCTGCTCGGAATCGTTGGCCTGGAGCCAAACAATAGGTCTCAATTGTCCTGCAGAAGAATCTTTGCAGTTTGGAGCTTCTCACAACTCCCATCGTGGGAAAACCCCCATGTCCTCGTGATCCAACCCCCTTCAAGAATGGGCCATCAGGGCAGAAAGTCCAACCTGAGCGATCGTCTGATTCTTGCCCTGACTTCAGATGCATGAGATCTAGATTGAGGTCTGTAGATTGTGCCTGCCATATCCTCACCCAGAAACCTAGGCCTAGCTTGGGTTCTCAGACTCCGTCCTCAGACTACTGGCCCACAAGCCCTCCAGTTGGGCAATCCAGAACTACAATGCCGCACTCTGCCTGCCCTACAGAAGTAAAACATTGCCCTCAGGGCTACCCCGAAACCGCAAATGAGGATCAACCTGCACGCCATTCGGCTGTACCCCAAACATATAGGCTGACCTGGGCACTATTTCCCCTTCTGACCCAGCCTGAGCCCGGACCTCCTGGTCCCACCCAGACAGCTGGCCGCACACTGAGCACATCGGACCCGCCATGGCCTTAGGTCGTCATCTCTTCCCAACTGCGGTTTTCAGGCTCCAGAACCTAGACCTTATCTCCAACCACTGCCCAGGGTTGAAAATGATGCAGAAATCAGAACTCTTTCCCCATGGCAAGAAACCTTGTGGTTGGCATGTTGTCCAACGTTCAGTGTAGTTGAAACAAGCGTGGCGTGGCCCATGAGGCCCAGCCCATGCTTGCGGCCACATTGGTCACAAACACATATTGTGACCCTCAGCCTGAAGCCCAGTCCTCAGGTAAGGCCTCTCAGGGCCTATATGAAGAGACAGCATATTGGGCTTGCCATGATCCTAGGCCCCAATTTTTAACCATAGTTCGGGTTGTCCCTTCACTCTTCCCCAGGGCTCTGCTTTGGAATTCCTCTTTTGGTGGGACACCTGAGGTAACAAACCTGAAAGGAGTCCTCCCATCCCACAGATTGACGAAAAACAATTGGGATCGGGCCAAATCCACAGAGAGGAAGATTCGTCCATGGCCCATGAGACCTCCCCAACATTCCACGGCCATCGCTGAAACAAAAGTCAGAGACAAAAGCCTGACCAAGCGCCTCAGACTCGCTCATTCTTCATATCCTGAAGAGTTCTTCTCATGGTTTGTAGATCGGGCGTTCCATACCTACGTCCCCAAACATAAGCTGAGTTTGTGTTTTCAGTCTTCTGTCCTCAAAGTCCTGGGCCACACTCCCTCCAGGCTGGGGCCCTTGGAGCCACACATTAGGACTTCCCCCACCCAATCCATGGGAATTCTGCCCATTCCATTGTCAAAAATCGTACAAATTATGAGAACCCTCCAAAGTCCCTGAGGCCATCCCAATAGTGTAGGTGCCCGGGACAAAAAAGGGCGGTTGATACCGGCTGAGCATCTACCTCCACTCATCTACCTCCACTCATACCAAGAAGATTAAACCAGACAGGACCCGAGGCCATTATAGGATCCATTGCTTTGGTTTACAGGCATGTCTCCTCAAAAGCCTGCATTCCAATACCAGCAGAGGGGATTTCCTGAGGCACCCATCAGAACAAATCTCGTCTCCACAAGGAAACTTGTGCATGGGAGCTATGCCAAAGCTTAGGAGAATACTTCAGGGTCCCGGTGCCACCTCCCCATTCCAAGGCCCTCATGGACACAAACACACGTTAGGACCCATCCTCTGGAAAGTGCATTTCAACTCAGCCACCCCGGTTGCTCCCGCAGATCCATTAGATCTAAACTGTCTTGTTGCTAGGAGACAATTGGAAGGCGAGGCCGACTTCCCAGGCATCCATCCTGGAACGGTGCTCTGGAGTCATTCCATAAGGGATGAACTGGAGCTGTCCAACAGGTCTCAATTGTCCCGCAGAAGGAATCCTTGAAGGGGGCATCCCACATCTCCCAACGTGGAAAACCTCCATGGCCTCGAGATTCCATTCCCTTCATGAAGGGGCCGTCATGCACAGAAACTCCAACCTGAGCCAACGTCGGATCCTCGCCCTGACTTCAGATGCTTGAGATATTGGTTCAGATCTGCAGGGGGTACCTGCCGTGCCCTCACCCTGAATCCGAAGTCTAGCTTGTGTTCTCAGACTCCCGTCCTCACTCTCCTGGCCCCGAAGCCCTCAAGTTTGGCAATTGAGGACCGACAATGAAGCACTCTGCCTGCCCTCTAGAAAAAATATATTGCCTAATGAGCAGCCCAGGCAGCTTAAATGAGGATATACCTACACGGCACTCAATGGACCCAAATTATATAGTCTAACCTGGGCACTAATGCACTGTCTGACACAACCTGAGCCCGGACCTGCTGACCAACACCCAGACAGCTGACCGCACGCTGAGCATATCAGACCCGCCATGGCCTTAGGTCATCATCTCTTCCCTACCTCAGTTTTCAGGCTTCAGAACCTAGACCTTATCTCCAATCACTGCCCACGGGTGACTGTGATGCAGAAATCAGAACTCTTCCTGACCCATGGCAAGAAACCTTGTGGTTGGCATGTTGTCCAACGTTCAGTGTAGGAGAAACCAGCATTCACCCTGAGGCCCCGCCCATTCTTGCGTGCGACGAGAGCATAAACACGCATTGTGACCTCAGCGTGAGTCCTGTCCTCTAGTAAGTCCTCTCAGTGGCTGGACCATTAGATGTCATAATGGGCTTGACATGTCCCTAGTCCCCAATTTTTAACCAGATTTCTGGTTGTCCAGTCGCCCCACCCCAGGGCTCTACTCTGGAATCCCTCATTTGGTGGGACATCTGAGGTTCAAAAACAAAATGAAACAAATCGACAACAACAACAAAAAAACGGACTTCTTCCATCCCCAGAATGACCCCAAACTCTTTGGACGGGACCGAACCCCCAGAGAGTAAGACTCGTCCATTTCCCATGAAGTCACCCGGCAATTTCACGACCATGAGTGACACGATATCCAGAGACAAAAACTTGAGCAAGAGCCTCACACTCGCCCTTTTTTCATATCCCGAAGTGTTCTCCTCATGGTCTGTAGATCAGTCCTGCCATACCTATGACCCAAAACATAAGCCGAGTTTGTGTTTTCAGACAACTGTCCAAACAGCTCTGGCCTACACACCCTACAGGCTCAGGGCCCTGGAGCCAAACCTGAGGACTGTACTTGCCCTCTCCAAGGAATTGTATGTGCCCATTCCAATGGCCACAACCCTACTAGTAGGATAACCTCCAAAGTCCCTGAGGCCATCCCAATAGTTGTGGCTTCCCAGGACAAACAGGGGCAATCTGAGCCCATCTGAGCACCTACCTGCACTCAGACCCGTAGACTGATGTCCCCAGCGGTAAAAAGGAACGAAAAGGCCCCTAGGCACTAATCGGATCCATTGCTTTGGTTTCCAGGCATCTCTCCTCAGAGGCCTGGATTTCAATACCAGCATATGGCTGTTTCTTGACTCACCCATCAGAACAAATCTCATCTACACATGGGAAACATGCACGTTGGAGCTGTGTCAAAGCCTCTGTTTAGGAGAACCCTTCAGGGCCCCAGGGCCACCGCTTCATTCCAAGGTCTCCATAGACACAAAAACATATTAGGACACATCCACAGGAGAGTCCATTTCAACTCAGCCTCCTCGGTTGCCCCCCACATCCAGCAGATCTAACCTGTCTTGTTGCTTGGAGACCATTGGAATGCGAGGTGGGCTACCCAGCCATCCATCCTTAGAACCCTGCTCGGAATCGTTGGCCTGGAGCCAACCAATAGGTCTCAATTGTCCTGCAGAAGAATCTTTGCAGTTTGGAGCTTCTCACAACTCCCATCGTGGGAAAACCCCCATGTCCTCGTGATCCAACCCCCTTCAAGAATGGGCCATCATGGCAGAAAGTCCAACCTGAGCGATCGTCTTATCCTTGCCCTGACTTCAGATGCATGAGATCTAGATTGAGGTCTGTAGATTGTGCCTGCCATATCCTCACCCAGAAACCTAGGCCTAGCTTGGGTTCTCAGACTCCGTCCTCAGACTACTGGCCCACAAGCCCTCCAGTTGGGCAATCCAGAACTACAATGCCGAACTCTGCCTGCCCTACAGAAGTAAAACATTGCCCTCAGGGCTACCCCGAAACCGCAAATGAGGATCAACCTGCAGGCCATTCGGCTGTACCCCAAACATATAGGCTGACCTGGGCACTATTTCCCCTTCTGACCCAGGCTGAGCCTGGACCTCCTGGTCCCACCCAGACAGCTGGACGCACACTGAGCACATCGGACCCGCCATGGCCTTAGGTCGTCATCTCTTCCCAACTGCGGTTTTCAGGCTCCAGAACCTAGACCTTATCTCCAACCACTGCCCAGGGTTGAAAATGATGCAGAAATCAGAACTCTTTCCCCATGGCAAGAAACCTTGTGGTTGGCATGTTGTCCAACTTTCAGTGTAGTTGAAACAAGCGTGGCCCATGAGGCCCAGCCCATGCTTGCGGCCACATTGGTCACAAACACACATTGTGACCCTCAGCCTGATGCCCAGTCCTCAGGTAAGGCCTCTCAGGGCCTATATGAAGAGACAGCATATTGGGCTTGCCATGATCCTAGGCCCCAATTTTTAACCATAGTTCGGGTTGTCCCTTCACTTTTCCCCAGGACTCTGCTTTGGAATTCCTCTTTTGGTGGGACACCTGAGGTAACAAACCTGAAAGGAGTCCTCCCATCCCACAGATTGACGAAAAACAATTGGGATCGGGCCAAATCCACAGAGAGGAAGATTCGTCCATGGCCCATGAGACCTCCCCAACATTCCACGGCCATCGCTGAAACAAAAGTCAGAGACAAAAGCCTGACCAAGCGCCTCAGACTCGCTCATTCTTCATATCCTGAAGAGTTCTTCTCATGGTTTGTAGATCGGGCGTGCCATACCTACGTCCCCAAACATAAGCTGAGTTTGTGTTTTCAGTCTTCTGTCCTCAAAGTCCTGGGCCACACTCCCTCCAGGCTGGGGCCCCTGGAGCCACACATTACGACTGCCCCCACCCAATCCATGGGAATTCTGCCCATTCCATTGTCAAAAATCGTACAAATTAGGAGAACCCTCCAACGTCCCTGAGGCCATCCCAATAGTGTAGGTGCCCGGGACAAAAAAGGGCGTTTGATACCGCCTGAGCATCTACCTCCACTCATCTACCTCCACTCATACCAAGAAGATTGAACCAGACAGGACCCGAGGCCATTATCGGATCCATTGCTTTGGTTTACAGGCATGTCTCCTCAAAAGCCTGCATTCCAATAGCAGCAGAGGGGATTTCCTGAGGCACCCATCAGAACAAATCTCGTCTCCACAAGGAAACTTGTGCATGGGAGCTATGCCAAAGCTTAGGAGAATACTTCAGGGTCCCGGTGCCACCTCCCCATTCCAAGGCCCTCATGGACACAAACACACGTTAGGACCCATCCTCTGGAAAGTGCATTTCAACTCAGCCACCCCGGTTGCTCCCGCAGATCCATTAGATCTAAACTGTCTTGTTGCTAGGAGACAATTGGAAGGCGAGGCCGACTTCCCAGGCATCCATCCTGGAACGGTGCTCTGGAGTCATTCCATAAGGGATGAACTGGAGCTGTCCAACAGGTCTCAATTGTCCCGCAGAAGGAATCCTTGAAGGGGGCATCCCACATCTCCCAACGGGGAAAACCTCCATGGCCTCGAGATTCCGCTCCCTTCATGAAGGGGCCGTCATGCACAGAAACTCCAACCTGAGCCAACGTCGGATCCTCGCCCTGACTTCAGATGCATGAGATATTGGTTCAGATCTGCAGGGGGTACCTGCCGTGCCCTCACCCTGAATCCGAAGTCTAGCTTGTGTTCTCAGACTTCCGTCCTCACTCTCCTGGCCCCGAAGCCCTCAAGTTTGGCAATTCCGGACCGACAATGAAGCAATCTGCCTGCCCTCTAGAAAAAATATATTGCCTAATGAGCAGCCCACGCAGCTTAAATGAGGATATACCTACACGGCACTCGAATGTACCCAAATTATATAGTCTAACCTGGGCACTAATGCACTGTCTGACACAACCTGAGCCCGGACCTGCTGACCAACACCCAGACAGCTGACCGCACGCTGAGCATATCAGACCCGCCATGGCCTTAGGTCATCATCTCTTCCCTACCTCAGTTTTCAGGCTTCAGAACCTAGACCTTATCTCCAATCACTGCCCACGGGTGACTGTGATGCAGAAATCAGAACTCTTCCTGACCCATGGCAAGAAACCTTGTGGTTGGCATGTTGTCCAACGTTCAGTGTAGGAGAAACCAGCATTCACCCTGAGGCCCCGCCCATTCTTGCGTGCGACGAGAGCATAAACACGCATTGTGACCTCAGCGTGAGTCCTGTCCTCTAGTAAGTCCTCTCAGTGGCTGGACCATTAGATGTCATAATGGGCTTGACATGTCCCTAGTCCCCAATTTTTAACCAGATTTCTGGTTGTCCAGTCGCCCCACCCCAGGGCTCTACTCTGGAATCCCTCATTTGGTGGGACATCTGAGGTTCAAAAACAAAATGAAACAAATCGACAACAACAACAAAAAGCGGACTTCTTCCATCCCCAGAATGACCCCAAACTCTTTGGACGGGACCGAACCCCCAGAGAGTAAGACTCGTCCATTTCCCATGAAGTCACCCGGCAATTTCACGACCATGAGTGACACGATATCCAGAGACAAAAACGTGAGCAAGAGCCTCACACTCGCCCTTTTTTCATATCCCGAAGTGTTCTCCTCATGGTCTGTAGATCAGTCCTGCCATACCTATGACCCAAAACATAAGCCGAGTTTGTGTTTTCAGACAACTGTCCAAACAGCTCTGGCCTACACACCCTACAGGCTCAGGGCCCTGGAGCCAAACCTGAGGACTGTCTTGCCCTCTCCAAGGGAATTGTATGTGCCCATTCCAATGGCCACAACCCTACTAGTAGGATAACCTCCAAAGTCCCTGAGGCCATCCCAATAGTTGTGGCTTCCCAGGACAAACAGGGGCAATCTGAGCCCATCTGAGCACCTACCTGCACTCAGACCCGTAGACTGATGTCCCCAGAGGTAAAAAGGAACGAAAAGGCCCCTAGGCACTAATCGGATCCATTGCTTTGGTTTCCAGGCATCTCTCCTCAGAGGCCTGGATTTCAATACCAGCATATGGCTGTTTCTTGACTCACCCATCAGAACAAATCTCATCTACACATGGGAAACATGCACGTTGGAGCTGTGTCAAAGCCTCTGTTTAGGAGAACCCTTCAGGGCCCCAGGGCCACCGCTTCATTCCAAGGTCTCCATAGACACAAAAACATATTAGGACACATCCACAGGAGAGTCCATTTCAACTCAGCCTCCTCGGTTGCCCCCCACATCCAGCAGATCTAACCTGTCTTGTTGCTTGGAGACCATTGGAATGCGAGGTGGGCTACCCAGCCATCCATCCTTAGAACCCTGCTCGGAATCGTTGGCCTGGAGCCAACCAATAGGTCTCAATTGTCCTGCAGAAGAATCTTTGCAGTTTGGAGCTTCTCACAACTCCCATCGTGGGAAAACACCCATGTCCTCGTGATCCAACCCCCTTCAAGAATGGGCCATCAGGGCAGAAAGTCCAACCTGAGCGATCGTCTGATCCTTGCCCTAACTTCAGATGCATGAGATCTAGATTGAGGTCTGTAGATTGTGCCTGCCATATCCTCACCCAGAAACCTAGGCCTAGCTTGGGTTCTCAGACTCCGTCCTCAGACTACTGGCCCACAAGCCCTCCAGTTGGGCAATCCAGAACTACAATGCCGCACTCTGCCTGCCCTACAGAAGTAAAACATTGCCCTCAGGGCTACCCCGAAACCGCAAATGAGGATCAACCTGCACGCCATTCGGCTGTACCCCAAACATATAGGCTGACCTGGGCACTATTTCCCCTTCTGACCCAGGCTGAGCCTGGACCTCCTGGTCCCACCCAGACAGCTGGACGCACACTGAGCACATCGGACCCGCCATGGCCTTAGGTCGTCATCTCTTCCCAACTGCGGTTTTCAGGCTCCAGAACCTAGACCTTATCTCCAACCACTGCCCAGGGTTGAAAATGATGCAGAAATCAGAACTCTTTCCCCATGGCAAGAAACCTTGTGGTTGGCATGTTGTCCAACGTTCAGTGTAGTAGAAACAAGCGTGGCCCATGAGGCCCAGCCCATGCTTGCGGCCACATTGTTCACAAACACACATTGTGACCCTCAGCCTGAAGCCCAGTCCTCAGGTAAGGCCTCTCAGGGCCTATATGAAGAGACAGCATATTGGGCTTGCCATGATCCTAGGCCCCAATTTTTAACCATAGTTCGGGTTGTCCCTTCACTTTTCCCCAGGACTCTGCTTTGGAATTCCTCTTTTGGTGGGACACCTGAGGTAACAAACCTGAAAGGAGTCCTCCCATCCCACAGATTGACGAAAAACAATTGGGATCGGGCCAAATCCACAGAGAGGAAGATTCGTCCATGGCCCATGAGACCTCCCCAACATTCCACGGCCATCGCTGAAACAAAAGTCAGAGACAAAAGCCTGACCAAGCGCCTCAGACTCGCTCATTCTTCATATCCTGAAGAGTTCTTCTCATGGTTTGTAGATCGGGCGTGCCATACCTACGTCCCCAAACATAAGCTGAGTTTGTGTTTTCAGTCTTCTGTCCTCAAAGTCCTGGGCCACACTCCCTCCAGGCTGGGGCCCCTGGAGCCACACATTACGACTGCCCCCACCCAATCCATGGGAATTCTGCCCATTCCATTGTCAAAAATCGTACAAAGTAGGAGAACCCTCCAAAGTCCCTGAGGCCATCCCAATAGTGTAGGTGCCCGGGACAAAAAAGGGCGGTTGATACCGGCTGAGCATCTACCTCCACTCATCTACCTCCACTCATACCAAGAAGATTGAACCAGACAGGACCCGAGGCCATTATCGGATCCATTGCTTTGGTTTACAGGCATGTCTCCTCAAAAGCCTGCATTCCAATACCAGCAGAGGGGATTTCCTGAGGCACCCATCAGAACAAATCTCGTCTCCACAAGGAAACTTGTGCATGGGAGCTATACCAAAGCTTAGGAGAATACTTCAGGGTCCCGGTGCCACCTCCCCATTCCAAGGCCCTCATGGACACAAACACACGTTAGGACCCATCCTCTGGAAAGCGCATTTCAACTCAGCCACCCCGGTTGCTCCCGCAGATCCATTAGATCTAAAATGTCTTGTTGCTAGGAGACAATTGGAAGGCGAGGCCAACTTCCCAGGCATCCATCCTGGAACGGTGCTATGGAGTCATTCCATAAGGGATGAACTGGAGCTGTCCAACAGGTCTCAATTGTCCCGCAGAAGGAATCCTTGAAGGGGGCATCCCACATCTCCCAACGGGGAAAACCTCCATGGCCTCGAGATTCCGCTCCCTTCATGAAGGGGCCGTCATGCACAGAAACTCCAACCTGAGCCAACGTCGGATCCTCGCCCTGACTTCAGATGCATGAGATATTGGTTCAGATCTGCAGGGGGTACCTGCCGTGCCCTCACCCTGAATCCGAAGTCTAGCTTGTGTTCTCAGACTTCCGTCCTCACTCTCCTGGCCCCGAAGCACTCAAGTTTGGCAATTCCGGACCGACAATGAAGCACTCTGCCTGCCCTCTAGAAAAAATATATTGCCTAATGAGCAGCCCACGCAGCTTAAATGAGGATATACCTACACGGCATTCGAATGTACCCAAATTATATAGTCTAACCTGGGCACTAATGCACTGTCTGACACAACCTGAGCCCGGACCTGCTGACCAACACCCAGACAGCTGACCGCACGCTGAGCATATCAGACCCGCCATGGCCTTAGGTCATCATCTCTTCCCTACCTCAGTTTTCAGGCTTCAGAACCTAGACCTTATCTCCAATCACTGCCCACGGGTGACTGTGATGCAGAAATCAGAACTCTTCCTGACCCATGGCAAGAAACCTTGTGGTTGGCATGTTGTCCAACGTTCAGTGTAGGAGAAACCAGCATTCACCCTGAGGCCCCGCCCATTCTTGCGTGCGACGAGAGCATAAACACGCATTGTGACCTCAGCGTGAGTCCTGTCCTCTAGTAAGTCCTCTCAGTGGCTGGACCATTAGATGTCATAATGGGCTTGACATGTCCCTAGTCCCCAATTTTTAACCAGATTTCTGGTTGTCCAGTCGCCCCACCCCAGGGCTCTACTCTGGAATCCCTCATTTGGTGGGACATCTGAGGTTCAAAAACAAAATGAAACAAATCGACAACAACAACAAAAAAACGGACTTCTTCCATCCCCAGAATGACCCCAAACTCTTTGGACGGGACCGAACCCCCAGAGAGTAAGACTCGTCCATTTCCCATGAAGTCACCCGGCAATTTCACGACCATGAGTGACACGATATCCAGAGACAAAAACGTGAGCAAGAGCCTCACACTCGCCCTTTTTTCATATCCCGAAGTGTTCTCCTCATGGTCTGTAGATCAGTCCTGCCATACCTATGACCCAAAACATAAGCCGAGTTTGTGTTTTCAGACAACTGTCCAAACAGCTCTGGCCTACACACCCTACAGGCTCAGGGCCCTGGAGCCAAACCTGAGGACTGTACTTGCCCTCTCCAAGGGAATTGTATGTGCCCATTCCAATGGCCACAACCCTACTAGTAGGATAACCTCCAAAGTCCCTGAGGCCATCCCAATAGTTGTGGCTTCCCAGGACAAACAGGGGCAATCTGAGCCCATCTGAGCACCTACCTGCACTCAGACCCGTAGACTGATGTCCCCAGAGGTAAAAAGGAACGAAAAGGCCCCTAGGCACTAATCGGATCCATTGCTTTGGTTTCCAGGCATCTCTCCTCAGAGGCCTGGATTTCAATACCAGCATATGGCTGTTTCTTGACTCACCCATCAGAACAAATCTCATCTACACATGGGAAACATGCACGTTGGAGCTGTGTCAAAGCCTCTGTTTAGGAGAACCCTTCAGGGCCCCAGGGCCACCGCTTCATTCCAAGGTCTCCATAGACACAAAAACATATTAGGACACATCCACAGGAGAGTCCATTTCAACTCAGCCTCCTCGGTTGCCCCCCACATCCAGCAGATCTAACCTGTCTTGTTGCTTGGAGACCATTGGAATGCGAGGTGGGCTACCCAGCCATCCATCCTTAGAACCCTGCTCTGAATCGTTGGCCTGGAGCCAACCAATAGGTCTCAATTGTCCTGCAGAAGAATCTTTGCAGTTTGGAGCTTCTCACAACTCCCATCGTGGGAAAACACCCATGTCCTCGTGATCCAACCCCCTTCAAGAATGGGCCATCATGGCAGAAAGTCCAACCTGAGCGATCGTCTGATCCTTGCCCTGACTTCAGATGCATGAGATCTAGATTGAGGTCTGTAGATTGTGCCTGCCATATCCTCACCCAGAAACCTAGGCCTAGCTTGGGTTCTCAGACTCCGTCCTCAGACTACTGGCCCACAAGCCCTCCAGTTGGGCAATCCAGAACTACAATGCCGCACTCTGCCTGCCCTACAGAAGTAAAACATTGCCCTCAGGGCTACCCCGAAACCGCAAATGAGGATCAACCTGCACGCCATTCGGCTGTACCCCAAACATATAGGCTGACCTGGGCACTATTTCCCCTTCTGACCCAGGCTGAGCCTGGACCTCCTGGTCCCACCCAGACAGCTGGACGCACACTGAGCACATCGGACCCGCCATGGCCTTAGGTCGTCATCTCTTCCCAACTGCGGTTTTCAGGCTCCAGAACCTAGACCTTATCTCCAACCACTGCCCAGGGTTGAAAATGATGCAGAAATCAGAACTCTTTCCCCATGGCAAGAAACCTTGTGGTTGGCATGTTGTCCAACGTTCAGTGTAGTTGAAACAAGCGTGGCCCATGACGCCCAGCCCATGCTTGCGGCCACATTGGTCACAAACACACATTGTGACCCTCAGCCTGAAGCCCAGTCCTCAGGTAAGGCCTCTCAGGGCCTATATGAAGAGACAGTATATTGGGCTTGCCATGATCCTAGGCCCCAATTTTTAACCATAGTTCGGGTTGTCCCTTCACTTTTCCCCAGGACTCTGCTTTGGAATTCCTCTTTTGGTGGGACACCTGAGGTAACAAACCTGAAAGGAGTCCTCCCATCCCACAGATTGACGAAAAACAATTGGGATCGGGCCAAATCCACAGAGAGGAAGATTCGTCCATGGCCCATGAGACCTCCCCAACATTCCACGGCCATCGCTGAAACAAAAGTCAGAGACAAAAGCCTGACCAAGCGCCTCAGACTCGCTCATTCTTCATATCCTGAAGAGTTCTTCTCATGGTTTGTAGATCGGGCGTGCCATACCTACGTCCCCAAACATAAGATGAGTTTGTGTTTTCAGTCTTCTGTCCTCAAAGTCCTGGGCCACACTCCCTCCAGGCTGGGGCCCCTGGAGCCACACATTACGACTGCCCCCACCCAATCCATGGGAATTCTGCCCATTCCATTGTCAAAAATCGTACAAAGTAGGAGAACCCTCCAAAGTCCCTGAGGCCATCCCAATAGTGTAGGTGCCCGGGACAAAAAAGGGCGGTTGATACCGCCTGAGCATCTACCTCCACTCATCTACCTCCACTCATACCAAGAAGATTGAACCAGACAGGACCCGAGGCCATTATCGGATCCATTGCTTTGGTTTACAGGCATGTCTCCTCAAAAGCCTGCATTCCAATACCAGCAGAGGGGATTTCCTGAGGCACCCATCAGAACAAATCTCGTCTCCACAAGGAAACTTGTGCATGGGAGCTATGCCAAAGCTTAGGAGAATACTTCAGGGTCCCGGTGCCACCTCCCCATTCCAAGGCCCTCATGGACACAAACACACGTTAGGACCCATTCTCTGGAAAGTGCATTTCAACTCAGCCACCCCGGTTGCTCCCGCAGATCCATTAGATCTAAAATGTCTTGTTGCTAGGAGACAATTGGAAGGTGAGGCCGACTTCCCAGGCATCCATCCTGGAACGGTGCTCTGGAGTCATTCCATAAGGGATGAACTGGAGCTGTCCAACAGGTCTCAATTGTCCCGCAGAAGGAATCCTTGAAGGGGGCATCCCACATCTCCCAACGGGGAAAACCTCCATGGCCTCGAGATTCCGCTCCCTTCATGAAGGGGCCGTCATGCACAGAAACTCCAACCTGAGCCAACGTCGGATCCTCGCCCTGACTTCAGATGCATGAGATATTGGTTCAGATCTGCAGGGGGTACCTGCCGTGCCCTCACCCTGAATCCGAAGTCTAGCTTGTGTTCTCAGACTTCCGTCCTCACTCTCCTGGCCCCGAAGCCCTCAAGTTTGGCAATTGCGGACCGACAATGAAGCACTCTGCCTGCCCTCTAGAAAAAATATTTTGCCTAATGAGCAGCCCACGCAGCTTAAATGAGGATATACCTACACGGCACTCGAATGTACCCAAATTATATAGTCTAACCTGGGCACTAATGCACTGTCTGACACAACCTGAGCCCGGACCTGCTGACCAACACCCAGACAGCTGACCGCACGCTGAGCATATCAGACCCGCCATGGCCTTAGGTCATCATCTCTTCCCTACCTCAGTTTTCAGGCTTCAGAACCTAGACCTTATCTCCAATCACTGCCCACGGGTGACTGTGATGCAGAAATCAGAACTCTTCCTGACCCATGGCAAGAAACCTGGTGGTTGGCATGTTGTCCAACGTTCAGTGTAGGAGAAACCAGCATTCACCCTGAGGCCCCGCCCATTCTTGCGTGCGACGAGAGCATAAACACGCATTGTGACCTCAGCGTGAGTCCTGTCCTCTAGTAAGTCCTCTCAGTGGCTGGACCATTAGATGTCATAATGGGCTTGACATGTCCCTAGTCCCCAATTTTTAACCAGATTTCTGGTTGTCCAGTCGCCCCACCCCAGGGCTCTACTCTGGAATCCCTCATTTGGTGGGACATCTGAGGTTGAAAAACAAAATGAAACAAATCGACAACAACAACAAAAAAACGGACTTCTTCCATCCCCAGAATGACCCCAAACTCTTTGGACGGGACCGAACCCCCAGAGAGTAAGACTCGTCCATTTCCCATGAAGTCACCCGGCAATTTCACGACCATGAGTGACACGATATCCAGAGACAAAAACTTGAGCAAGAGCCTCACACTCGCCCTTTTTTCATATCCCGAAGTGTTCTCCTCATGGTCTGTAGATCAGTCCTGCCATACCTATGACCCAAAACATAAGCCGAGTTTGTGTTTTCAGACAACTGTCCAAACAGCTCTGGCCTACACACCCTACAGGCTCAGGGCCCTGGAGCCAAACCTGAGGACTGTACTTGCCCTCTCCAAGGGAATTGTATGTGCCCATTCCAATGGCCACAACCCTACTAGTAGGATAACCTCCAAAGTCCCTGAGGCCATCCCAATAGTTGTGGCTTCCCAGGACAAACAGGGGCAATCTGAGCCCATCTGAGCACCTACCTGCACTCAGACCCGTAGACTGATGTCCCCAGAGGTAAAAAGGAACGAACAGGCCCCTAGGCACTAATCGGATCCATTGCTTTGGTTTCCAGGCATCTCTCCTCAGAGGCCTGGATTTCAATACCAGCATATGGCTGTTTCTTGACTCACCCATCAGAACAAATCTCATCTACACATGGGAAACATGCACGTTGGAGCTGTGTCAAAGCCTCTGTTTAGGAGAACCCTTCAGGGCCCCAGGGCCACCGCTTCATTCCAAGGTCTCCATAGACACAAAAACATATTAGGACACATCCACAGGAGAGTCCATTTCAACTCAGCCTCCTCGGTTGCCCCCCACATCCAGCAGATCTAACCTGTCTTGTTGCTTGGAGACCATTGGAATGCGAGGTGGGCTACCCAGCCATCCATCCTTAGAACCCTGCTCGGAATCGTTGGCCTGGAGCCAACCAATAGGTCTCAATTGTCCTGCAGAAGAATCTTTGCAGTTTGGAGCTTCTCACAACTCCCATCGTGGGAAAACACCCATGTCCTCGTGATCCAACCCCCTTCAAGAATGGGCCATCATGGCAGAAAGTCCAACCTGAGCGATCGTCTGATCCTTGCCCTGACTTCAGATGCATGAGATCTAGATTGAGGTCTGTAGATTGTGCCTGCCATATCCTCACCCAGAAACCTAGGCCTAGCTTGGGTTCTCAGACTCCGTCCTCAGACTACTGGCCCACAAGCCCTCCAGTTGGGCAATCCAGAACTACAATGCCGCACTCTGCCTGCCCTACAGAAGTAAAACATTGCCCTCAGGGCTACCCCGAAACCGCAAATGAGGATCAACCTGCACGCCATTCGGCTGTACCCCAAACATATAGGCTGACCTGGGCACTATTTCCCCTTCTGACCCAGGCTGAGCCTGGACCTCCTGGTCCCACCCAGACAGCTGGACGCACACTGAGCACATCGGACCCGCCATGGCCTTAGGTCGTCATCTCTTCCCAACTGCGGTTTTCAGGCTCCAGAACCTAGACCTTATCTCCAACCACTGCCCAGGGTTGAAAATGATGCAGAAATCAGAACTCTTTCCCCATGGCAAGAAACCTTGTGGTTGGCATGTTGTCCAACGTTCAGTGTAGTTGAAACAAGCGTGGCCCATGAGGCCCAGCCCATGCTTGCGGCCACATTGGTCACAAACACACATTGTGACCCTCAGCCTGAAGCCCAGTCCTCAGGTAAGGCCTCTCAGGGCCTATATGAAGAGACAGTATATTGGGCTTGCCATGATCCTAGGCCCCAATTTTTAACCATAGTTCGGGTTGTCCCTTCACTTTTCCCCAGGACTCTGCTTTGGAATTCCTCTTTTGGTGGGACACCTGAGGTAACAAACCTGAAAGGAGTCCTCCCATCCCACAGATTGACGAAAAACAATTGGGATCGGGCCAAATCCACAGAGAGGAAGATTCGTCCATGGCCCATGAGACCTCCCCAACATTCCACGGCCATCGCTGAAACAAAAGTCAGAGACAAAAGCCTGACCAAGCGCCTCAGACTCGCTCATTCTTCATATCCTGAAGAGTTCTTCTCATGGTTTGTAGATCGGGCGTGCCATACCTACGTCCCCAAACATAAGATGAGTTTGTGTTTTCAGTCTTCTGTCCTCAAAGTCCTGGGCCACACTCCCTCCAGGCTGGGGCCCCTGGAGCCACACATTACGACTGCCCCCACCCAATCCATGGGAATTCTGCCCATTCCATTGTCAAAAATCGTACAAAGTAGGAGAACCCTCCAAAGTCCCTGAGGCCATCCCAATAGTGTAGGTGCCCGGGACAAAAAAGGGCGGTTGATACCGCCTGAGCATCTACCTCCACTCATCTACCTCCACTCATACCAAGAAGATTGAACCAGACAGGACCCGAGGCCATTATCGGATCCATTGCTTTGGTTTACAGGCATGTCTCCTCAAAAGCCTGCATTCCAATACCAGCAGAGGGGATTTCCTGAGGCACCCATCAGAACAAATCTCGTCTCCACAAGGAAACTTGTGCATGGGAGCTATGCCAAAGCTTAGGAGAATACTTCAGGGTCCCGGTGCCACCTCCCCATTCCAAGGCCCTCATGGACACAAACACACGTTAGGACCCATCCTCTGGAAAGTGCATTTCAACTCAGCCACCCCGGTTGCTCCCGCAGATCCATTAGATCTAAAATGTCTTGTTGCTAGGAGACAATTGGAAGGCGAGGCCGACTTCCCAGGCATCCATCCTGGAACGGTGCTCTGGAGTCATTCCATAAGGGATGAACTGGAGCTGTCCAACAGGTCTCAATTGTCCCGCAGAAGGAATCCTTGAAGGGGGCATCCCACATCTCCCAACGGGGAAAACCTCCATGGCCTCGAGATTCCGCTCCCTTCATGAAGGGGCCGTCATGCACAGAAACTCCAACCTGAGCCAACGTCGGATCCTCGCCCTGACTTCAGATGCATGAGATATTGGTTCAGATCTGCAGGGGGTACCTGCCGTGCCCTCACCCTGAATCCGAAGTCTAGCTTGTGTTCTCAGACTTCCGTCCTCACTCTCCTGGCCCCGAAGCCCTCAAGTTTGGCAATTCCGGACCGACAATGAAGCACTCTGCCTGCCCTCTAGAAAAAATATTTTGCCTAATGAGCAGCCCACGCAGCTTAAATGAGGATATACCTACACGGCACTCGAATGTACCCAAATTATATAGTCTAACCTGGGCACTAATGCACTGTCTGACACAACCTGAGCCCGGACCTGCTGACCAACACCCAGACAGCTGACCGCACGCTGAGCATATCAGACCCGCCATGGCCTTAGGTCATCATCTCTTCCCTACCTCAGTTTTCAGGCTTCAGAACCTAGACCTTATCTCCAATCACTGCCCACGGGTGACTGTGATGCAGAAATCAGAACTCTTCCTGACCCATGGCAAGAAACCTTGTGGTTGGCATGTTGTCCAACGTTCAGTGTAGGAGAAACCAGCATTCACCCTGAGGCCCCGCCCATTCTTGCGTGCGACGAGAGCATAAACACGCATTGTGACCTCAGCGTGAGTCCTGTCCTCTAGTAAGTCCTCTCAGTGGCTGGACCATTAGATGTCATAATGGGCTTGACATGTCCCTAGTCCCCAATTTTTAACCAGATTTCTGGTTGTCCAGTCGCCCCACCCCAGGGCTCTACTCTGGAATCCCTCATTTGGTGGGACATCTGAGGTTCAAAAACAAAATGAAACAAATCGACAACAACAACAAAAAAACGGACTTCTTCCATCCCCAGAATGACCCCAAACTCTTTGGACGGGACCGAACCCCCAGAGAGTAAGACTCGTCCATTTCCCATGAAGTCACCCGGCAATTTCACGACCATGAGTGACACGATATCCAGAGACAAAAACGTGAGCAAGAGCCTCACACTCGCCCTTTTTTCATATCCCGAAGTGTTCTCCTCATGGTCTGTAGATCAGTCCTGCCATACCTATGACCCAAAACATAAGCCGAGTTTGTGTTTTCAGACAACTGTCCAAACAGCTCTGGCCTACACACCCTACAGGCTCAGGGCCCTGGAGCCAAACCTGAGGACTGTACTTGCCCTCTCCAAGGGAATTGTATGTGCCCATTCCAATGGCCACAACCCTACTAGTAGGATAACCTCCAAAGTCCCTGAGGCCATCCCAATAGTTGTGGCTTCCCAGGACAAACAGGGGCAATCTGAGCCCATCTGAGCACCTACCTGCACTCAGACCCGTAGACTGATGTCCCCAGAGGTAAAAAGGAACGAACAGGCCCCTAGGCACTAATCGGATCCATTGCTTTGGTTTCCAGGCATCTCTCCTCAGAGGCCTGGATTTCAATACCAGCATATGGCTGTTTCTTGACTCACCCATCAGAACAAATCTCATCTACACATGGGAAACATGCACGTTGGAGCTGTGTCAAAGCCTCTGTTTAGGAGAACCCTTCAGGGCCCCAGGGCCACCGCTTCATTCCAAGGTCTCCATAGACACAAAAACATATTAGGACACATCCACAGGAGAGTCCATTTCAACTCAGCCTCCTCGGTTGCCCCCCACATCCAGCAGATCTAACCTGTCTTGTTGCTTGGAGACCATTGGAATGCGAGGTGGGCTACCCAGCCATCCATCCTTAGAACCCTGCTCGGAATCGTTGGCCTGGAGCCAAACAATAGGTCTCAATTGTCCTGCAGAAGAATCTTTGCAGTTTGGAGCTTCTCACAACTCCCATCGTGGGAAAACCCCCATGTCCTCGTGATCCAACCCCCTTCAAGAATGGGCCATCAGGGCAGAAAGTCCAACCTGAGCGATCGTCTGATCCTTGCCCTGACTTCAGATGCATGAGATCTAGATTGAGGTCTGTAGATTGTGCCTGCCATATCCTCACCCAGAAACCTAGGCCTAGCTTGGGTTCTCAGACTCCGTCCTCAGACTACTGGCCCACAAGCCCTCCAGTTGGGCAATCCAGAACTACAATGCCGCACTCTGCCTGCCCTACAGAAGTAAAGCATTGCCCTCAGGGCTACCCCGAAACCGCAAATGAGGATCAACCTGCAGGCCATTCGGCTGTACCCCAAACATATAGGCTGACCTGGGCACTATTTCCCCTTCTGACCCAGCCTGAGCCTGGACCTCCTGGTCCCACCCAGACAGCTGGCCGCACACTGAGCACATCGGACCCGCCATGGCCTTAGGTCGTCATCTCTTCCCAACTGCGGTTTTCAGGCTCCAGAACTTATACCTTATCTCTAACCACTGCCCAGGGTTGAAAATGATGCAGAAATCAGAACTCTTTCCCCATTGCAAGAAACCTTGTGGTTGGCATGTTGTCCAACGTTCAGTGTAGTTGAAACAAGCGTGGCCCATGAGGCCCAGCCCATGCTTGCGGCCACATTGTTCACAAACACACATTGTGACCCTCAGCCTGAAGCCCAGTCCTCAGGTAAGGCCTCTCAGGGCCTATATGAAGAGACAGCATATTGGGCTTGCCATGATCCTAGGCCCCAATTTTTAACCATAGTTCGGGTTGTCCCTTCACTCTTCCCCAGGGCTCTGCTTTGGAATTCCTCTTTTGGTGGGACACCTGAGGTAACAAACCTGAAAGGAGTCCTCCCATCCCACAGATTGACGAAAAACAATTGGTATCGGGCCAAATCCACAGAGAGGAAGATTCGTCCATGGCCCATGAGACCTCCCCAACATTCCACGGCCATCGGTGAAACAAAAGTCAGAGACAAAAGCCTGACCAAGCGCCTCAGACTCGCTCATTCTTCATATCCTGAAGAGTTCTTCTCATGGTTTGTAGATCGGGCGTGCCATACCTACGTCCCCAAACATAAGCTGAGTTTGTGTTTTCAGTCTTCTGTCCTCAAAGTCCTGGGCCACACTCCCTCCAGACTGGGGCCCCTGGAACCACACATTAGGACTGCCCCCACCCAATCCATGGGAATTCTGCCAATTCCATTGTCAAAAATCGTACAAATTATGAGAACCCTCCAAAGTCCCTGAGGCCATCCCAATAGTGTAGGTGCCCGGGACAAAAAAGGGCGGTTGATACCGCCTGAGCATCTACCTCCACTCATCTACCTCCACTCATACCAAGAAGATTGAACCAGACAGGACCCGAGGCCATTATCGGATCCATTGCTTTGGTTTACAGGCATGTCTCCTCAAAAGCCTGCATTCCAATACCAGCAGAGGGGATTTCCTGAGGCACCCATCAGAACAAATCTCGTCTCCACAAGGAAACTTGTGCATGGGAGCTATGCCAAAGCTTAGGAGAATACTTCAGGGTCCCGGTGCCACCTCCCCATTCCAAGGCCCTCATGGACACAAACACACGTTAGGACCCATCCTCTGGAAAGCGTATTTCAACTCAGCCACCCCGGTTGCTCCCGCAGATCCATTAGATCTAAACTGTCTTGTTGCTAGGAGACAATTGGAAGGTGAGGCCGACTTCCCAGGCATCCATCCTGGAAAGGTGCTCTGGAGTCATTCCATAAGGGATGAACTGGAGCTGTCCAACAGGTCTCAATTGTCCCGCAGAAGGAATCCTTGAAGGGGGCATCCCACATCTCCCAACGGGGAAAACCTCCATGGCCTCGAGATTCCGCTCCCTTCATGAAGGGGCCGTCATGCACAGAAACTCCAACCTGAGCCAACGTCGGATCCTCGCCCTGACTTCAGATGCATGAGATATTGGTTCAGATCTGCAGGGGGTACCTGCCGTGCCCTCACCCTGAATCCGAAGTCTAGCTTGTGTTCTCAGACTTCCGTCCTCACTCTCCTGGCCCCGAAGCCCTCAAGTTTGGCAATTCCGGACCGACAATGAAGCACTCTGCCTGCCCTCTAGAAAAAATATATTGCCTAATGAGCAGCCCACGCAGCTTAAATGAGGATATACCTACACGGCACTCGAATGTACCCAAATTATATAGTCTAACCTGGGCACTAATGCACTGTCTGACACAACCTGAGCCCGGACCTGCTGACCAACACCCAGACAGCTGACCGCACGCTGAGCATATCAGACCCGCCATGGCCTTAGGTCATCATCTCTTCCCTACCTCAGTTTTCAGGCTTCAGAACCTAGACCTTATCTCCAATCACTGCCCACGGGTGACTGTGATGCAGAAATCAGAACTCTTCCTGACCCATGGCAAGAAACCTTGTGGTTGGCATGTTGTCCAACGTTCAGTGTAGGAGAAACCAGCATTCACCCTGAGGCCCCGCCCATTCTTGCGTGCGACGAGAGCATAAACACGCATTGTGACCTCAGCGTGAGTCCTGTCCTCTAGTAAGTCCTCTCAGTGGCTGGACCATTAGATGTCATAATGGGCTTGACATGTCCCTAGTCCCCAATTTTTAACCAGATTTCTGGTTGTCCAGTCGCCCCACCCCAGGGCTCTACTCTGGAATCCCTCATTTGGTGGGACATCTGAGGTTCAAAAACAAAATGAAACAAATCGACAACAACAACAAAAAAACGGACTTCTTCCATCCCCAGAATGACCCCAAACTCTTTGGACGGGACCGAACCCCCAGAGAGTAAGACTCGTCCATTTCCCATGAAGTCACCCGGCAATTTCACGACCATGAGTGACACGATATCCAGAGACAAAAACGTGAGCAAGAGCCTCACACTCGCCCTTTTTTCATATCCCGAAGTGTTCTCCTCATGGTCTGTAGATCAGTCCTGCCATACCTATGACCCAAAACATAAGCCGAGTTTGTGTTTTCAGACAACTGTCCAAACAGCTCTGGCCTACACACCCTACAGGCTCAGGGCCCTGGAGCCAAACCTGAGGACTGTACTTGCCCTCTCCAAGGGAATTGTATGTGCCCATTCCAATGGCCACAACCCTACTAGTAGGATAACCTCCAAAGTCCCTGAGGCCATCCCAATAGTTGTGGCTTCCCAGGACAAACAGGGGCAATCTGAGCCCATCTGAGCACCTACCTGCACTCAGACCCGTAGACTGATGTCCCCAGCGGTAAAAAGGAACGAAAAGGCCCCTAGGCACTAATCGGATCCATTGCTTTGGTTTCCAGGCATCTCTCCTCAGAGGCCTGGATTTCAATACCAGCATATGGCTGTTTCTTGACTCACCCATCAGAACAAATCTCATCTACACATGGGAAACATGCACGTTGGAGCTGTGTCAAAGCCTCTGTTTAGGAGAACCCTTCAGGGCCCCAGGGCCACCGCTTCATTCCAAGGTCTCCATAGACACAAAAACATATTAGGACACATCCACAGGAGAGTCCATTTCAACTCAGCCTCCTCGGTTGCCCCCCACATCCAGCAGATCTAACCTGTCTTGTTGCTTGGAGACCATTGGAATGCGAGGTGGGCTACCCAGCCATCCATCCTTAGAACCCTGCTCGGAATCGTTGGCCTGGAGCCAACCAATAGGTCTCAATTGTCCTGCAGAAGAATCTTTGCAGTTTGGAGCTTCTCACAACTCCCATCGTGGGAAAACCCCCATGTCCTCGTGATCCAACCCCCTTCAAGAATGGGCCATCATGGCAGAAAGTCCAACCTGAGCGATCGTCTGATCCTTGCCCTGACTTCAGATGCATGAGATCTAGATTGAGGTCTGTAGATTGTGCCTGCCATATCCTCACCCAGAAACCTAGGCCTAGCTTGGGTTCTCAGACTCCGTCCTCAGACTACTGGCCCACAAGCCCTCCAGTTGGGCAATCCAGAACTACAATGCCGCACTCTGCCTGCCCTACAGAAGTAAAACATTGCCCTCAGGGCTACCCCGAAACCGCAAATGAGGATCAACCTGCAGGCCATTCGGCTGTACCCCAAACATATAGGCTGACCTGGGCACTATTTCCCCTTCTGACCCAGGCTGAGCCTGGACCTCCTGGTCCCACCCAGACAGCTGGACGCACACTGAGCACATCGGACCCGCCATGGCCTTAGGTCGTCATCTCTTCCCAACTGCGGTTTTCAGGCTCCAGAACCTAGACCTTATCTCCAACCACTGCCCAGGGTTGAAAATGATGCAGAAATCAGAACTCTTTCCCCATGGCAAGAAACCTTGTGTTTGGCATGTTGTCCAACGTTCAGTGTAGTTGAAACAAGCGTGGCCCATGAGGCCCAGCCCATGCTTGCGGCCACATTGGTCACAAACACACATTGTGACCCTCAGCCTGAAGCCCAGTCCTCAGGTAAGGCCTCTCAGGGCCTATATGAAGAGACAGCATATTGGGCTTGCCATGATCCTAGGCCCCAATTTTTAACCATAGTTCGGGTTGTCCCTTCACTTTTCCCCAGGACTCTGCTTTGGAATTCCTCTTTTGGTGGGACACCTGAGGTAACAAACCTGAAAGGAGTCCTCCCATCCCACAGATTGACGAAAAACAATTGGGATCGGGCCAAATCCACAGAGAGGAAGATTCGTCCATGGCCCATGAGACCTCCCCAACATTCCACGGCCATCGCTGAAACAAAAGTCAGAGACAAAAGCCTGACCAAGCGCCTCAGACTCGCTCATTCTTCATATCCTGAAGAGTTCTTCTCATGGTTTGTAGATCGGGCGTGCCATACCTACGTCCCCAAACATAAGCTGAGTTTGTGTTTTCAGTCTTCTGTCCTCAAAGTCCTGGGCCACACTCCCTCCAGGCTGGGGCCCCTGGAGCCACACATTACGACTGCCCCCACCCAATCCATGGGAATTCTGCCCATTCCATTGTCAAAAATCGTACAAATTAGGAGAACCCTCCAAAGTCCCTGAGGCCATCCCAATAGTGTAGGTGCCCGGGACAAAAAAGGGCGGTTGATACCGCCTGAGCATCTACCTCCACTCATCTACCTCCACTCATACCAAGAAGATTGAACCAGACAGGACCCGAGGCCATTATCGGATCCATTGCTTTGGTTTACAGGCATGTCTCCTCAAAAGCCTGCATTCCAATACCAGCAGAGGGGATTTCCTGAGGCACCCATCAGAACAAATCTCGTCTCCACAAGGAAACTTGTGCATGGGAGCTATGCCAAAGCTTAGGAGAATACTTCAGGGTCCCGGTGCCACCTCCCCATTCCAAGGCCCTCATGGACACAAACACACGTTAGGACCCATCCTCTGGAAAGTGCATTTCAACTCAGCCACCCCGGTTGCTCCCGCAGATCCATTAGATCTAAAATGTCTTGTTGCTAGGAGACAATTGGAAGGCGAGGCCGACTTCCCAGGCATCCATCCTGGAACGGTGCTCTGGAGTCATTCCATAAGGGATGAACTGGAGCTGTCCAACAGGTCTCAATTGTCCCGCAGAAGGAATCCTTGAAGGGGGCATCCCACATCTCCCAACGGGGAAAACCTCCATGGCCTCGAGATTCCGCTCCCTTCATGAAGGGGCCGTCATGCACAGAAACTCCAACCTGAGCCAACGTCGGATCCTCGCCCTGACTTCAGATGCATGAGATATTGGTTCAGATCTGCAGGGGGTACCTGCCGTGCCCTCACCCTGAATCCGAAGTCTAGCTTGTGTTCTCAGACTTCCGTCCTCACTCTCCTGGCCCCGAAGCCCTCAAGTTTGGCAATTGCGGACCGACAATGAAGCACTCTGCCTGCCCTCTAGAAAAAATATATTGCCTAATGAGCAGCCCAGGCAGCTTAAATGAGGATATACCTACACGGCACTCGAATGTACCCAAATTATATAGTCTAACCTGGGCACTAATGCACTGTCTGACACAACCTGAGCCCGGACCTGCTGACCAACACCCAGACAGCTGACCGCACGCTGAGCATATCAGACCCGCCATGGCCTTAGGTCATCATCTCTTCCCTACCTCAGTTTTCAGGCTTCAGAACCTAGACCTTATCTCCAATCACTGCCCACGGGTGACTGTGATGCAGAAATCAGAACTCTTCCTGACCCATGGCAAGAAACCTTGTGGTTGGCATGTTGTCCAACGTTCAGTGTAGGAGAAACCAGCATTCACCCTGAGGCCCCGCCCATTCTTGCGTGCGACGAGAGCATAAACACGCATTGTGACCTCAGCGTGAGTCCTGTCCTCTAGTAAGTCCTCTCAGTGGCTGGACCATTAGATATCATAATGGGCTTGACATGTCCCTAGTCCCCAATTTTTAACCAGATTTCTGGTTGTCCAGTCGCCCCACCCCAGGGCTCTACTCTGGAATCCCTCATTTGGTGGGACATCTGAGGTTCAAAAACAAAATGAAACAAATCGACAACAACAACAAAAAAACGGACTTCTTCCATCCCCAGAATGACCCCAAACTCTTTGGACGGGACCGAACCCCCAGAGAGTAAGACTCGTCCATTTCCCATGAAGTCACCCGGCAATTTCACGACCATGAGTGACACGATATCCAGAGACAAAAACGTGAGCAAGAGCCTCACACTCGCCCTTTTTTCATATCCCGAAGTGTTCTCCTCATGGTCTGTAGATCAGTCCTGCCATACCTATGACCCAAAACATAAGCCGAGTTTGTGTTTTCAGACAACTGTCCAAACAGCTCTGGCCTACACACCCTACAGGCTCAGGGCCCTGGAGCCAAACCTGAGGACTGTACTTGCCCTCTCCAAGGGAATTGTATGTGCCCATTCCAATGGCCACAACCCTACTAGTAGGATAACCTCCAAAGTCCCTGAGGCCATCCCAATAGTTGTGGCTTCCCAGGACAAACAGGGGCAATCTGAGCCCATCTGAGCACCTACCTGCACTCAGACCCGTAGACTGATGTCCCCAGAGGTAAAAAGGAACGAAAAGGCCCCTAGGCACTAATCGGATCCATTGCTTTGGTTTCCAGGCATCTCTCCTCAGAGGCCTGGATTTCAATACCAGCATATGGCTGTTTCTTGACTCACCCATCAGAACAAATCTCATCTACACATGGGAAACATGCACGTTGGAGCTGTGTCAAAGCCTCTGTTTAGGAGAACCCTTCAGGGCCCCAGGGCCACCGCTTCATTCCAAGGTCTCCATAGACACAAAAACATATTAGGACACATCCACAGGAGAGTCCATTTCAACTCAGCCTCCTCGGTTGCCCCCCACATCCAGCAGATCTAACCTTTCTTGTTGCTTGGAGACCATTGGAATGCGAGGTGGGCTACCCAGCCATCCATCCTTAGAACCCTGCTCGGAATCGTTGGCCTGGAGCCAAACAATAGGTCTCAATTGTCCTGCAGAAGAATCTTTGCAGTTTGGAGCTTCTCACAACTCCCATCGTGGGAAAACCCCCATGTCCTAGTGATCCAACCCCCTTCAAGAATGGGCCATCAGGGCAGAAAGTCCAACCTGAGCGATCGTCTGATCCTTGCCCTGACTTCAGATGCATGAGATCTAGATTGAGGTCTGTAGATTGTGCCTGCCATATCCTCACCCAGAAACCTAGGCCTAGCTTGGGTTCTCAGACTCCGTCCTCAGACTACTGGCCCACAAGCCCTCCAGTTGGGCAATCCAGAACTACAATGCCGCACTCTGCCTGCCCTACAGAAGTAAACCATTGCCCTCAGGGCTACCCCGAAACCCCAAATGAGGATCAACATGCACGCCATTCGGCTGTACCCCAAACATATAGGCTGACCTGGGCACTATTTCCCCTTCTGACCCAGCCTGAGCCTGGACCTCCTGGTCCCACCCAGACAGCTGGCCGCACACTGAGCACATCGGACCCGCCATGGCCTTAGGTCGTCATCTCTTCCCAACTGCGGTTTTCAGGCTCCAGAACCTATACCTTATCTCTAACCACTGCCCAGGGTTGAAAATGATGCAGAAATCAGAACTCTTTCCCCATTGCAAGAAACCTTGTCGTTGGCATGTTGTCCAACGTTCAGTGTAGTTGAAACAAGCGTGGCCCATGACGCCCAGCCCATGCTTGCGGCCACATTGGTCACAAACACACATTGTGACCCTCAGCCTGAAGCCCAGTCCTCAGGTAAGGCCTCTCAGGGCCTATATGAAGAGACAGCATATTGGGCTTGCCATGATCCTAGGCCCCAATTTTTAACCATAGTTCGGGTTGTCCCTTCACTCTTCCCCAGGGCTCTGCTTTGGAATTCCTCTTTTGGTGGGACACCTGAGGTAACAAACCTGAAAGGAGTCCTCCCATCCCACAGATTGACGAAAAACAATTGGGATCGGGCCAAATCCACAGAGAGGAAGATTCGTCCATGGCCCATGAGACCTCCCCAACATTCCACGGCCATCGCTGAAACAAAAGTCAGAGACAAAAGCCTGACCAAGCGCCTCAGACTCGCTCATTCTTCATATCCTGAAGAGTTCTTCTCATGGTTTGTAGATCGGGCGTGCCATATCTACGTCCCCAAACATAAGCTGAGTTTGTGTTTTCAGTCTTCTGTCCTCAAAGTCCTGGGCCACACTCCCTCCAGACTGGGGCCCCTGGAGACACACATTAGGACTGCCCCCACCCAATCCATGGGAATTCTGCCCATTCCATTGTCAAAAATCGTACAAATTATGAGAACCCTCCAAAGTCCCTGAGGCCATCCCAATAGTGTAGGTGCCCGGGACAAAAAAGGGCGGTTGATACCGCCTGAGCATCTACCTCCACTCATCTACCTCCACTCATACCAAGAAGATTGAACCAGACAGGACCCGAGGCCATTATCGGATCCATTGCTTTGGGTACAGGCATGTCTCCTCAAAAGCCTGCATTCCAATACCAGCAGAGGGGATTTCCTGAGGCACCCATCAGAACAAATCTCGTCTCCACAAGGAAACTTGTGCATGGGAGCTATGCCAAAGCTTAGGAGAATACTTCAGGGTCCCGGTGCCACCTCCCCATTCCAAGGCCCTCATGGACACAAACACACGTTAGGACCCATCCTCTGGAAAGTGCATTTCAACTCAGCCACCCCGGTTGCTCCCGCAGATCCATTAGATCTAAACTGTCTTGTTGCTAGGAGACAATTGGAAGGTGAGGCCTACTTCCCAGGCATCCATCCTGGAAAGGTGCTCTGGAGTCATTCCATAAGGGATGAACTGGAGCTGTCCAACAGGTCTCAATTGTCCCGCAGAAGGAATCCTTGAAGGGGGCATCCCACATCTCCCAACGTGGAAAACCTCCATGGCCTCGAGATTCCGCTCCCTTCATGAAGGGGCCGTCATGCACAGAAACTCCAACCTGAGCCAACGTCGGATCCTCGCCCTGACTTCAGATGCATGAGATATTGGTTCAGATCTGCAGGGGGTACCTGCCGTGCCCTCACCCTGAATCCGAAGTCTAGCTTGTGTTCTCAGACTTCCGTCCTCACTCTCCTGGCCCCGAAGCCCTCACGTTTGGCAATTCCGGACCGACAATGAAGCACTCTGCCTGCCCTCTAGAAAAAATATATTGCCTAATGAGCAGCCCAGGCAGCTTAAATGAGGATATACCTACACGGCACTCGAATGTACCCAAATTATATAGTCTAACCTGGGCACTAATGCACTGTCTGACACAACCTGAGCCCGGACCTGCTGACCAACACCCAGACAGCTGACCGCACGCTGAGCATATCAGACCCGCCATGGCCTTAGGTCATCATCTCTTCCCTACCTCAGTTTTCAGGCTTCAGAACCTAGACCTTATCTCCAATCACTGCCCACGGGTGACTGTGATGCAGAAATCAGAACTCTTCCTGACCCATGGCAAGAAACCTTGTGGTTGGCATGTTGTCCAACGTTCAGTGTAGGAGAAACCAGCATTCACCCTGAGGCCCCGCCCATTCTTGCGTGCGACGAGAGCATAAACACGCATTGTGACCTCAGCGTGAGTCCTGTCCTCTAGTAAGTCCTCTCAGTGGCTGGACCATTAGATGTCATAATGGGCTTGACATGTCCCTAGTCCCCAATTTTTAACCAGATTTCTGGTTGTCCAGTCGCCCCACCCCAGGGCTCTACTCTGGAATCCCTCATTTGGTGGGACATCTGAGGTTCAAAAACAAAATGAAACAAATCGACAACAACAACAAAAAAACGGACTTCTTCCATCCCCAGAATGACCCCAAACTCTTTGGACGGGACCGAACCCCCAGATAGTAAGACTCGTCCATTTCCCATGAAGTCACCCGGCAATTTCACGACCATGAGTGACATGATATCCAGAGACAAAAACTTGAGCAAGAGCCTCACACTCGCCCTTTTTTCATATCCCGAAGTGTTCTCCTCATGGTCTGTAGATCAGTCCTGCCATACCTATGACCCAAAACATAAGCCGAGTTTGTGTTTTCAGACAACTGTCCAAACAGCTCTGGCCTACACACCCTACAGGCTCAGGGCCCTGGAGCCAAACCTGAGGACTGTACTTGCCCTCTCCAAGGGAATTGTATGTGCCCATTCCAATGGCCACAACCCTACTAGTAGGATAACCTCCAAAGTCCCTGAGGCCATCCCAATAGTTGTGGCTTCCCAGGACAAACAGGGGCAATCTGAGCCCATCTGAGCACCTACCTGCACTCAGACCCGTAGACTGATGTCCCCAGAGGTAAAAAGGAACGAACAGGCCCCTAGGCACTAATCGGATCCATTGCTTTGGTTTCCAGGCATCTCTCCTCAGAGGCCTGGATTTCAATACCAGCATATGGCTGTTTCTTGACTCACCCATCAGAACAAATCTCATCTACACTTGGGAAACATGCACGTTGGAGCTGTGTCAAAGCCTCTGTTTAGGAGAACCCTTCAGGGCCCCAGGGCCACCGCTTCATTCCAAGGTCTCCATAGACACAAAAACATATTAGGACACATCACCAGGAGAGTCCATTTCAACTCAGCCTCCTCGGTTGCCCCCCACATCCAGCAGATCTAACCTGTCTTGTTGCTTGGAGACCATTGGAATGCGAGGTGGGCTCTCCAGCCATCCATCCTTAGAACCCTGCTCGGAATCGTTGGCCTGGAGCCAACCAACAGGTCTCAATTGTCCTGCAGAAGAATCTTTGCAGTTTGGAGCTTCTCACAACTCCCATCGTGGGAAAACCCCCATGTCCTCGTGATCCAACCCCCTTCAAGAATGGGCCATCAGGGCAGAAAGTCCAACCTGAGCGATCGTCTGATCCTTGCCCTGACTTCAGATGCATGAGATCTAGATTGAGGTCTGTAGATTGTGCCTGCCATATCCTCACCCAGAAACCTAGGCCTAGCTTGGGTTCTCAGACTCCGTCTTCAGACTACTGGCCCACAAGCCCTCCAGTTGGGCAATCCAGAACTACAATGCCGCACTCTGCCTGCCCTACAGACGTAAAACATTGCCCTCAGGGCAACCCCGAAACCGCAAATGAGGATCAACCTGCAGGCCATTCGGCTGTACCCCAAACATATAGGCTGACCTGGGCACTATTTCCCCTTCTGACCCAGCCTGAGCCTTGGACCTCCTGGTCCCACCCAGACAGCTGGCCGCACACTGAGCACATCGGGCCCGCCATGGACTTAGGTCGTCATCTCTTCCCAACTGCGGTTTTCAGGCTCCAGAACCTAGACCTTATCTCCAACCACTGCCCAGGGTTGAAAATGATGCAGAAATCAGAACTCTTTCCCCATGGCAAGACACCTTGTGGTTGGCATGTTGTCCAACGTTCAGTGTAGTTGAAACAAGCGTGGCCCATGAGGCCCAGCCCATGCTTTCGGCCACATTGGTCAAAAACACACATTGTGACCCTCAGCCTGAAGCCCAGTCCTCAGGTAAGGCCTCTCAGGGCCTATATGAAGAGACAGCATATTGGGCTTGCCATGCCCCTAGGCCCCAATTTTTAACCATAGTTCGGGTTGTCCCTTCACTCTTCCCCAGGGCTCTGCTTTGGAATTCCTCTTTTGGTGGGACACCTGAGGTAACAAACCTGAAAGGAGTCCTCCCATCCCACAGATTGACGAAAAACAATTGGGATCGGGCCAAATCCACAGAGAGGAAGATTCGTCCATGGCCCATGAGACCTCCCCAACATTCCACGGCCATCGCTGAAACAAAAGTCAGAGACAAAGCCTGACCAAGCGCCTCAGACTCGCTCATTCTTCATATCCTGAAGAGTTCTTCTCATGGTTTGTAGATCGGGCGTGCCATACCTACGTCCCCAAACATAAGCTGAGTTTGTGTTTTCAGTCTTCTGTCCTCAAAGTCCTGGGCCACACTCCCTCCAGACTGCGGCCCCTGGAGACACACATTAGGACTGCCCCCACCCAATCCATGGGAATTCTGCCCATTCCATTGTCAAAAATTGTACAAATTATGAGAACCCTCCAAAGACCCTGAGGCCATCCCAATAGTGTAGGTGCCCGGGACAAAAAAGGGCGGTTGATACCGCCTGAGCATCTACCTCCACTCATCTACCTCCACTCATACCAAGAAGATTGAACCAGACAGGACCCGAGGCCATTATCGGATCCATTGCTTTGGTTTACAGGCATGTCTCCTCAAAAGCCTGCATTCCAATACCAGCAGAGGGGATTTCCTGAGGCACCCATCAGAACAAATCTCGTCTCCACAAGGAAACTTGTGCATGGGAGCTATGCCAAAGCTTAGGAGAATACTTCAGGGTCCCGGTGCCACCTCCCCATTCCAAGGCCCTCATGGACACAAACACACGTTAGGACCCATCCTCTGGAAAGCGCATTTCAACTCAGCCACACCGGTTGCTCCCGCAGATCCATTAGATCTAAACTGTCTTGTTGCTAGGAGACAATTGGAAGGTGAGGCCTACTTCCCAGGCATCCATCCTGGAAAGGTGCTCTGGAGTCATTCCATAAGGGATGAACTGGAGCTGTCCAACAGGTCTCAATTGTCCCGCAGAAGGAATCCTTGAAGGGGGCATCCCACATCTCCCAACGTGGAAAACCTCCATGGCCTCGAGATTCCGCTCCCTTCATGAAGGGGCCGTCATGCACAGAAACTCCAACCTGAGCCAACGTCGGATCCTCGCCCTGACTTCAGATGCATGAGATATTGGTTCAGATCTGCAGGGGGTACCTGCCGTGCCCTCACCCTGAATCCGAAGTCTAGCTTGTGTTCTCAGACTTCCGTCCTCACTCTCCTGGCCCCGAAGCCCTCACGTTTGGCAATTCCGGACCGACAATGAAGCACTCTGCCTGCCCTCTAGAAAAAATATATTGCCTAATGAGCAGCCCAGGCAGCTTAAATGAGGATATACCTACACGGCACTCGAATGTACCCAAATTATATAGTCTAACCTGGGCACTAATGCACTGTCTGACACAACCTGAGCCCGGACCTGCTGACCAACACCCAGACAGCTGACCGCACGCTGAGCATATCAGACCCGCCATGGCCTTAGGTCATCATCTCTTCCCTACCTCAGTTTTCAGGCTTCAGAACCTAGACCTTATCTCCAATCACTGCCCACGGGTGACTGTGATGCAGAAATCAGAACTCTTCCTGACCCATGGCAAGAAACCTTGTGGTTGGCATGTTGTCCAACGTTCAGTGTAGGAGAAACCAGCATTCACCCTGAGGCCCCGCCCATTCTTGCGTGCGACGAGAGCATAAACACGCATTGTGACCTCAGCGTGAGTCCTGTCCTCTAGTAAGTCCTCTCAGTGGCTGGACCACTAGATGTCATAATGGGCTTGACATGTCCCTAGTCCCCAATTTTTAACCAGATTTCTGGTTGTCCAGTCGCCCCACCCCAGGGCTCTACTCTGGAATCCCTCATTTGGTGGGACATCTGAGGTTGAAAAACAAAATGAAACAAATCGACAACAACAACAAAAAAACGGACTTCTTCCATCCCCAGAATGACCCCAAACTCTTTGGACGGGACCGAACCCCCAGATAGTAAGACTCGTCCATTTCCCATGAAGTCACCCGGCAATTTCACGACCATGAGTGACATGATATCCAGAGACAAAAACTTGAGCAAGAGCCTCACACTCGCCCTTTTTTCATATCCCGAAGTGTTCTCCTCATGGTCTGTAGATCAGTCCTGCCATACCTATGACCCAAAACATAAGCCGAGTTTGTGTTTTCAGACAACTGTCCAAACAGCTCTGGCCTACACACCCTACAGGCTCAGGGCCCTGGAGCCAAACCTGAGGACTGTACTTGCCCTCTCCAAGGGAATTGTATGTGCCCATTCCAATGGCCACAACCCTACTAGTAGGATAACCTCCAAAGTCCCTGAGGCCATCCCAATAGTTGTGGCTTCCCAGGACAAACAGGGGCAATCTGAGCCCATCTGAGCACCTACCTGCACTCAGACCCGTAGACTGATGTCCCCAGAGGTAAAAAGGAACGAACAGGCCCCTAGGCACTAATCGGATCCATTGCTTTGGTTTCCAGGCATCTCTCCTCAGAGGCCTGGATTTCAATACCAGCATATGGCTGTTTCTTGACTCACCCATCAGAACAAATCTCATCTACACTTGGGAAACATGCACGTTGGAGCTGTGTCAAAGCCTCTGTTTAGGAGAACCCTTCAGGGCCCCAGGGCCACCGCTTCATTCCAAGGTCTCCATAGACACAAAAACATATTAGGACACATCCACAGGAGAGTCCATTTCAACTCAGCCTCCTCGGTTGCCCCCCACATCCAGCAGATCTAACCTGTCTTGTTGCTTGGAGACCATTGGAATGCGAGGTGGGCTCTCCAGCCATCCATCCTTAGAACCCTGCTCGGAATCGTTGGCCTGGAGCCAACCAACAGGTCTCAATTGTCCTGCAGAAGAATCTTTGCAGTTTGGAGCTTCTCACAACTCCCATCGTGGGAAAACCCCGATGTCCTCGTGATCCAACCCCCTTCAAGAATGGGCCATCAGGGCAGAAAGTCCAACCTGAGCGATCGTCTGATCCTTGCCCTGACTTCAGATGCATGAGATCTAGATTGAGGTCTGTAGATTGTGCCTGCCATATCCTCACCCAGAAACCTAGGCCTAGCTTGGGTTCTCAGACTCCGTCCTCAGACTACTGGCCCACAAGCCCTCCAGTTGGGCAATCCAGAACTACAATGCCGCACTCTGCCTGCCCTACAGACGTAAAACATTGCCCTCAGGGCAACCCCGAAACCGCAAATGAGGATCAACCAGCAGGCCATTCGGCTGTACCCCAAACATATAGGCTGACCTGGGCACTAATTCCCCTTCTGACCCAGCCTGAGCCTTGGACCTCCTGGTCCCACCCAGACAGCTGGCCGCACACTGAGCACATCGGACCCGCCATGGACTTAGGTCGTCATCTCTTCCCAACTGCGGTTTTCAGGCTCCAGAACCTAGACCTTATCTCCAACCACTGCCCAGGGTTGAAAATGATGCAGAAATCAGAACTCTTTCCCCATGGCAAGACACCTTGTGGTTGGCATGTTGTCCAACGTTCAGTGTAGTTGAAACAAGCGTGGCCCATGAGGCCCAGCCCATGCTTTCGGCCACATTGGTCAAAAACACACATTGTGACCCTCAGCCTGAAGCCCAGTCCTCAGGTAAGGCCTCTCAGGGCCTATATGAAGAGACAGCATATTGGGCTTGCCATGCCCCTAGGCCCCAATTTTTAACCATAGTTCGGGTTGTCCCTTCACTCTTCCCCAGGGCTCTTCTTTGGAATTCCTCTTTTGGTGGGACACCTGAGGTAACAAACCTGAAAGGAGTCCTCCCATCCCACAGATTGACGAAAAACAATTGGGATCGGGCCAAATCCACAGAGAGGAAGATTCGTCCATGGCCCATGAGACCTCCCCAACATTCCACGGCCATCGCTGAAACAAAAGTCAGAGACAAAAGCCTGACCAAGCGCCTCAGACTCGCTCATTCTTCATATCCTGAAGAGTTCTTCTCATGGTTTGTAGATCGGGCGTGCCATACCTACGTCCCCAAACATAAGCTGAGTTTGTGTTTTCAGTCTTCTGTCCTCAAAGTCCTGGGCCACACTCCCTCCAGGCTGGGGCCCCTGGAGCCACACATTAGGACTGCCCCCACCCAATCCATGGGAATTCTGCCCATTCCATTGTCAAAAATCGTACAAATTAGGAGAACCCTCCAAAGTCCCTGAGGCCATCCCAATAGTGTAGGTGCCCGGGACAAAAAAGGGCGGTTGATACCGGCTGAGCATCTACCTCCACTCATCTACCTCCACTCATACCAAGAAGATTGAACCAGACAGGACCCGAGGCCATTATCGGATCCATTGCTTTGGTTTACAGGCATGTCTCCTCAAAAGCCTGGATTCCAATACCAGCAGAGGGGATTTCCTGAGGCACCCATCAGAACAAATCTCGTCTCCACAAGGAAACTTGTGCATGGGAGCTATGCCAAAGCTTAGGAGAATACTTCAGGGTCCCGGTGCCACCTCCCCATTCCAAGGCCCTCATGGACACAAACACACGTTAGGACCCATCCTCTGGAAAGTGCATTTCAACTCAGCCACCCCGGTTGCTCCCGCAGATCCATTAGATCTAAACTGTCTTGTTGCTAGGAGACAATTGGAAGGCGAGGCCGACTTCCCAGGAATCCATCCTGGAACGGTGCTCTGGAGTCATTCCATAAGGGATGAACTGGAGCTGTCCAACAGGTCTCAATTGTCCCGCAGAAGGAATCCTTGAAGGGGGCATCCCACATCTCCCAACGTGGAAAACCTCCATGGCCTCGAGATTCCGCTCCCTTCATGAAGGGGCCGTCATGCACAGAAACTCCAACCTGAGCCAACGTCGGATCCTCGCCCTGACTTCAGATGCATGAGATATTGGTTCAGATCTGCAGGGGGTACCTGCCGTGCCCTCACCTTGAATCCGAAGTCTAGCTTGTGTTCTCAGACTTCCGTCCTCACTCTCCTGGCCCCGAAGCCCTCAAGTTTGGCAATTGCGGACCGACAATGAAGCACTCTGCCTGCCCTCTAGAAAAAATATATTGCCTAATGAGCAGCCCAGGCAGCTTAAATGAGGATATACCTACACGGCACTCGAATGTACCCAAATTATATAGTCTAACCTGGGCACTAATGCACTGTCTGACACAACCTGAGCCCGGACCTGCTGACCAACACCCAGACAGCTGACCGCACGCTGAGCATATCAGACCCGCCATGGCCTTAGGTCATCATCTCTTCCCTACCTCAGTTTTCAGGCTTCAGAACCTAGACCTTATCTCCAATCACTGCCCACGGGTGACTGTGATGCAGAAATCAGAACTCTTCCTGACCCATGGCAAGAAACCTTGTGGTTGGCATGTTGTCCAACGTTCAGTGTAGGAGAAACCAGCATTCACCCTGAGGCCCCGCCCATTCTTGCGTGCGACGAGAGCATAAACACGCATTGTGACCTCAGCGTGAGTCCTGTCCTCTAGTAAGTCCTCTCAGTGGCTGGACCATTAGATGTCATAATGGGCTTGACATGTCCCTAGTCCCCAATTTTTAACCAGATTTCTGGTTGTCCAGTCGCCCCACCCCAGGGCTCTACTCTGGAATCCCTCATTTGGTGGGACATCTGAGGTTGAAAAACAAAATGAAACAAATCGACAACAACAACAAAAAAACGGACTTCTTCCATCCCCAGAATGACCCCAAACTCTTTGGACGGGACCGAACCCCCAGAGAGTAAGACTCGTCCATTTCCCATGAAGTCACCCGGCAATTTCACGACCATGAGTGACACGATATCCAGAGACAAAAACGTGAGCAAGAGCCTCACACTCGCCCTTTTTTCATATCCCGAAGTGTTCTCCTCATGGTCTGTAGATCAGTCCTGCCATACCTATGACCCAAAACATAAGCCGAGTTTGTGTTTTCAGACAACTGTCCAAACAGCTCTGGCCTACACACCCTACAGGCTCAGGGCCCTGGAGCCAAACCTGAGGACTGTACTTGCCCTCTCCAAGGGAATTGTATGTGCCCATTCCAATGGCCACAACCCTACTAGTAGGACAACCTCCAAAGTCCCTGAGGCCATCCCAATAGTTGTGGCTTCCCAGGACAAACAGGGGCAATCTGAGCCCATCTGAGCACCTACCTGCACTCAGACCCGTAGACTGATGTCCCCAGAGGTAAAAAGGAACGAACAGGCCCCTAGGCACTAATCGGATCCATTGCTTTGGTTTCCAGGCATCTCTCCTCAGAGGCCTGGATTTCAATACCAGCATATGGCTGTTTCTTGACTCACCCATCAGAACAAATCTCATCTACACATGGGAAACATGCACGTTGGAGCTGTGTCAAAGCCTCTGTTTAGGAGAACCCTTCAGGGCCCCAGGGCCACCGCTTCATTCCAAGGTCTCCATAGACACAAAAACATATTAGGACACATCCACAGGAGAGTCCATTTCAACTCAGCCTCCTCGGTTGCCCCCCACATCCAGCAGATCTAACCTGTCTTGTTGCTTGGAGACCATTGAAATGCGAGGTGGGCTACCCAGCCATCCATCCTTAGAACCCTGCTCGGAATCGTTGGCCTGGAGCCAACCAACAGGTCTCAATTGTCCTGCAGAAGAATCTTTGCAGTTTGGAGCTTCTCACAACTCCCATCGTGGGAAAACCCCCATGTCCTCGTGATCCAACCCCCTTCAAGAATGGGCCATCAGGGCAGAAAGTCCAACCTGAGCGATCGTCTGATCCTTGCCCTGACTTCAGATGCATGAGATCTAGATTGAGGTCTGTAGATTGTGCCTGCCATATCCTCACCCAGAAACCTAGGCCTAGCTTGGGTTCTCAGACTCCGTCCTCAGACTACTGGCCCACAAGCCCTCCAGTTGGGCAATCCAGAACTACAATGCCGCACTCTGCCTGCCCTACAGAAGTAAAACATTGCCCTCAGGGCTACCCCGAAACCGCAAATGAGGATCAACCTGCAGGCCATTCGGCTGTACCCCAAACATATAGGCTGACCTGGGCACTATTTCCCCTTCTGACCCAGCCTGAGCCTGGACCTCCTGGTCCCACCCAGACAGCTGGCCGCACACTGAGCACATCGGACCCGCCATGGCCTTAGGTCATCATCTCTTCCCAACTGCGGTTTTCAGGCTCCAGAACCTAGACCTTATCTCCAACCACTGCCCAGGGTTGAAAATGATGCAGAAATCAGAACTCTTTCCCCATGGCAAGAAACCTTGTGGTTGGCATGTTGTCCAACGTTCAGTGTAGTTGAAACAAGCGTGGCCCATGAGGCCCAGCCCATGCTTGCGGCCACATTGGTCACAAACACACATTGTGACCCTCAGCCTGAAGCCCAGTCCTCAGGTAAGGCCTCTCAGAGCCTATATGAAGAGACAGCATATTGGGCTTGCCATGCCCCTAGGCCCCAATTTTTAACCATAGTTCGGGTTGTCCCTTCACTCTTCCCCAGGGCTCTTCTTTGGAATTCCTCTTTTGGTGGGACACCTGAGGTAACAAACCTGAAAGGAGTCCTCCCATCCCACAGATTGACGAAAAACAATTGGGATCGGGCCAAATCCACAGAGAGGAAGATTCGTCCATGGCCCATGAGACCTCCCCAACATTCCACGGCCATCGCTGAAACAAAAGTCAGAGACAAAAGCCTGACCAAGCGCCTCAGACTCGCTCATTCTTCATTTCCTGAAGAGTTCTTCTCATGGTTTGTAGATCGGGCGTGCCATACCTACGTCCCCAAACATAAGCTGAGTTTGTGTTTTCAGTCTTCTGTCCTCAAAGTCCTGGGCCACACTCCCTCCAGGCTGGGGCCCCTGGAGCCACACATTAGGACTGCCCCCACCCAATCCATGGGAATTCTGCCCATTCCATTGTCAAAAATCGTACAAATTAGGAGAACCCTCCAAAGTCCCTGAGGCCATCCCAATAGTGTAGGTGCCCGGGACAAAAAAGGGCGGTTGATACCGGCTGAGCATCTACCTCCACTCATCTACCTCCACTCATACCAAGAAGATTGAACCAGACAGGACCCGAGGCCATTATCGGATCCATTGCTTTGGTTTACAGGCATGTCTCCTCAAAAGCCTGGATTCCAATACCAGCAGAGGGGATTTCCTGAGGCACCCATCAGAACAAATCTCGTCTCCACAAGGAAACTTGTGCATGGGAGCTATGCCAAAGCTTAGGAGAATACTTCAGGGTCCCGGTGCCACCTCCCCATTCCAAGGCCCTCATGGACACAAACACACGTTAGGACCCATCCTCTGGAAAGTGCATTTCAACTCAGCCAGCCCGGTTGCTCCCGCAGATCCATTAGATCTAAACTGTCTTGTTGCTAGGAGACAATTGGAAGGCGAGGCCGACTTCCCAGGCATCCATCCTGGAACGGTGCTCTGGAGTCATTCCATAAGGGATGAACTGGAGCTGTCCAACAGGTCTCAATTGTCCCGCAGAAGGAATCCTTGAAGGGGGCATCCCACATCTCCCAACGTGGAAAACCTCCATGGCCTCGAGATTCCGCTCCCTTCATGAAGGGGCCGTCATGCACAGAAACTCCAACCTGAGCCAACGTCGGATCCTCGCCCTGACTTCAGATGCATGAGATATTGGTTCAGATCTGCAGGGGGTACCTGCCGTGCCCTCACCCTGAATCCGAAGTCTAGCTTGTGTTCTCAGACTTCCGTCCTCACTCTCCTGGCCCCGAAGCCCTCAAGTTTGGCAATTGCGGACGGACAATGAAGCACTCTGCCTGCCCTCTAGAAAAAATATATTGCCTAATGAGCAGCCCAGGCAGCTTAAATGAGGATATACCTACACGGCACTCGAATGTACCCAAATTATATAGTCTAACCTGGGCACTAATGCACTGTCTGACACAACCTGAGCCCGGACCTGCTGACCAACACCCAGACAGCTGACCGCACGCTGAGCATATCAGACCAGCCATGGCCTTAGGTCATCATCTCTTCCCTACCTCAGTTTTCAGGCTTCAGAACCTAGACCTTATCTCCAATCACTGCCCACGGGTGACTGTGATGCAGAAATCAGAACTCTTCCTGACCCATGGCAAGAAACCTTGTGGTTGGCATGTTGTCCAACGTTCAGTGTAGGAGAAACCAGCATTCTCCCTGAGGCCGCGCCCATTCTTGAGTGCGAGGAGAGCATAAAGACGCATTGTGACCTCAGCGTGAGTCCTGTCCTCTAGTAAGTCCTCTCAGTGGCTGGACCATTAGAAGTCATAATGGGCTTGACATGTCCCTAGTCCCCAATTTTTAACCAGATTTCTGGTTGTCCAGTCGCCCCACCCCAGGGCTCTACTCTGGAATCCCTCATTTGGTGGGACATCTGAGGTTCAAAAACAAAATGAAACAAATCGACAACAACAACAAAAAAACGGACTTCTTCCATCCCCAGAATGACCACAAACTCTTTGGACGGGACCGAACCCCCAGAGAGTAAGACTCGTCCATTTCCCATGAAGTCACCCGGCAATTTCACGACCATGAGTGACACGATATCCAGAGACAAAAACGTGAGCAAGAGCCTCACACTCGCCCTTTTTTCATATCCCGAAGTGTTCTCCTCATGGTCTGTAGATCAGTCCTGCCATACCTATGACCCAAAACATAAGCCGAGTTTGTGTTTTCAGACAACTGTCCAAACAGCTCTGGCCTACACACCCTACAGGCTCAGGGCCCTGGAGCCAAACCTGAAGACTGTACTTGCCCTCTCCAAGGGAATTGTATGTGCCCATTCCAATGGCCACAACCCTACTAGTAGGATAACCTCCAAAGTCCCTGAGGCCATCCCAATAGTTGTGGCTTCCCAGGACAAACAGGGGCAATCTGAGCCCATCTGAGCACCTACCTGCACTCAGACCCGTAGACTGATGTCCCCAGCGGTAAAAAGGAACGAACAGGCCCCTAGGCACTAATCGGATCCATTGCTTTGGTTTCCAGGCATCTCTCCTCAGAGGCCTGGATTTCAATACCAGCATATGGCTGTTTCTTGACTCACCCATCAGAACAAATCTCATCTACACATGGGAAACATGCACGTTGGAGCTGTGTCAAAGCCTCTGTTTAGGAGAACCCTTCAGGGCCCCAGGGCCACCGCTTCATTCCAAGGTCTCCATAGACACAAAAACATATTAGGACACATCCACAGGAGAGTCCATTTCAACTCAGCCTCCTCGGTTGCCCCCCACATCCAGCAGATCTAACCTGTCTTGTTGCTTGGAGACCATTGGAATGCGAGGTGGGCTACCCAGCCATCCATCCTTAGAACCCTGCTCGGAATCGTTGGCCTGGAGCCAACCAACAGGTCTCAATTGTCCTGCAGAAGAATCTTTGCAGTTTGGAGCTTCTCACAACTCCCATCGTGGGAAAACCCCCATGTCCTCGTGATCCAACCCCCTTCAAGAATGGGCCATCAGGGCAGAAAGTCCAACCTGAGCGATCGTCTGATCCTTGCCCTGACTTCAGATGCATGAGATCTAGATTGAGGTCTGTAGATTGTGCCTGCCATATCCTCACCCAGAAACCTAGGCCTAGCTTGGGTTCTCAGACTCCGTCCTCAGACTACTGGCCCACAAGCCCTCCAGTTGGGCAATCCAGAACTACAATGCCGCACTCTGCCTGCCCTACAGACGTAAAATATTGCCCTCAGGGCTACCCCGAAACCGCAAATGAGGATCAACCTGCACGCCATTCGGCTGTACCCCAAACATATAGGCTGACCTGGGCACTATTTCCCCTTCTGACCCAGCCTGAGCCTGGACCTCCTGGTCCCACCCAGACAGCTGGCCGCACACTGAGCACATCGGACCCGCCATGGCCTTAGGTCGTCATCTCTTCCCAACTGCGGTTTTCAGGCTCCAGAACCTAGACCTTATCTCCAACCACTGCCCAGGGTTGAAAATGATGCAGAAATCAGAACTCTTTCCCCATGGCAAGAAACCTTGTGGTTGGCATGTTGTCCAACGTTCAGTGTAGTTGAAACAAGCGTGGCCCATGAGGCCCAGCCCATGCTTGCGGCCACATTGGTCACAAACACACATTGTGACCCTCAGCCTGAAGCCCAGTCCTCAGGTAAGGCCTCTCAGGGCCTATATGAAGAGACAGCATATTGGGCTTGCCATGCCCCTAGGCCCCAATTTTTAACCATAGTTCGGGTTGTCCCTTCACTCTTCCCCAGGGCTCTGCTTTGGAATTCCTCTTTTGGTGGGACACCTGAGGTAACAAACCTGAAAGGAGTCCTCCCATCCCACAGATTGATGAAAAACAATTGGGATCGGGCCAAATCCACAGAGAGGAAGATTCGTCCATGGCCCATGAGACCTCCCCAACATTCCACGGCCATCGCTGAAACAAAAGTCAGAGACAAAAGCCTGACCAAGCGCCTCAGACTCGCTCATTCTTCATATCCTGAAGAGTTCTTCTCATGGTTTGTAGATCGGGCGTGCCATACCTACGTCCCCAAACATAAGCTGAGTTTGTGTTTTCAGTCTTCTGTCCTCAAAGTCCTGGGCCACACTCCCTCCAGGCTGGGGCCCCTGGAGCCACACATTAGGACTGCCCCCACCCAATCCATGGGAATTCTGCCCATTCCATTGTCAAAAATCGTACAAATTAGGAGAACCCTCCAAAGTCCCTGAGGCCATCCCAATAGTGTAGGTGCCCGGGACAAAAAAGGGCGGTTGAAACCGGCTGAGCATCTACCTCCACTCATCTACCTCCACTCATACCAAGAAGATTGAACCAGACAGGACCCGAGGCCATTATCGGATCCATTGCTTTGGTTTACAGGCATGTCTCCTCAAAAGCCTGGATTCCAATACCAGCAGAGGGGATTTCCTGAGGCACCCATCAGAACAAATCTCGTCTCCACAAGGAAACTTGTGCATGGGAGCTATGCCAAAGCTTAGGAGAATACTTCAGGGTCCCGGTTCCACCTCCCCATTCCAAGGCCCTCATGGACACAAACACACGTTAGGACCCATCCTCTGGAAAGTGCATTTCAACTCAGCCACCCCGGTTGCTCCCGCAGATCCATTAGATCTAAACTGTCTTATTGCTAGGAGACAATTGGAAGGCGAGGCCGACTTCCCAGGCATCCATCCTGGAACGGTGCTCTGGAGTCATTCCATAAGGGATGAACTGGAGCTATCCAACAGGTCTCAATTGTCCCGCAGAAGGAATCCTTGAAGGGGGCATCCCACATCTCCCAACGTGGAAAACCTCCATGGCCTCGAGATTCCGCTCCCTTCATGAAGGGGCCGTCATGCACAGAAACTCCAACCTGAGCCAACGTCGGATCCTCGCCCTGACTTCAGATGCATGAGATATTGGTTCAGATCTGCAGGGGGTACCTGCCGTGCCCTCACCCTGAATCCGAAGTCTAGCTTGTGTTCTTAGACTTCCTTCCTCACTCTCCTGGCCCCGAAGCCCTCAAGTTTGGCAATTGCGGACCAACAATGAAGCACTCTGCCTGCCCTCTAGAAAAAATATATTGCCTAATGAGCAGCCCAGGCAGCTTAAATGAGGATATACCTACACGGCACTCGAATGTACCCAAATTATATAGTCTAACCTGGGCACTAATGCACTGTCTGACACAACCTGAGCCCGGACCTGCTGACCAACACCCAGACAGTTGACCGCACGCTGAGCATATCAGACCCGCCATGGCCTTAGGTCATCATCTCTTCCCTACCTCAGTTTTCAGGCTTCAGAACCTAGACCTTATCTCCAATCACTGCCCACGGGTGACTGTGATGCAGAAATCAGAACTCTTCCTGACCCATGGCAAGAAACCTTGTGGTTGGCATGTTGTCCAACGTTCAGTGTAGGAGAAACCAGCATTCACCCTGAGGCCCCGCCCATTCTTGCGTGCGACGAGAGCATAAACACGCATTGTGACCTCAGCGTGAGTCCTGTCCTCTAGTAAGTCCTCTCAGTGGCTGGACCATTAGATGTCATAATGGGCTTGACATGTCCCTAGTCCCCAATTTTTAACCAGATTTCTGGTTGTCCAGTCGCCCCACCCCAGGGCTCTACTCTGGAATCCCTCATTTGGTGGGACATCTGAGGTTGAAAAACAAAAGGAAACAAATCGACAACAACAACAAAAAAACGGACTTCTTCCATCCCCAGAATGACCCCAAACTCTTTGGACGGGACCGAACCCCCAGAGAGTAAGACTCGTCCATTTCCCATGAAGTCACCCGGCAATTTCACGACCATGAGTGACACGATATCCAGAGACAAAAACGTGAGCAAGAGCCTCACACTCGCCCTTTTTTCATATCCCGAAGTGTTCTCCTCATGGTCTGTAGATCAGTCCTGCCATACCTATGACCCAAAACATAAGCCGAGTTTGTGTTTTCAGACAACTGTCCAAACAGCTCTGGCCTACACACCCTACAGGCTCAGGGCCCTGGAGCCAAACCTGAGGACTGTACTTGCCCTCTCCAAGGGAATTGTATGTGCCCATTCCAATGGCCACAACCCTACTAGTAGGATAACCTCCAAAGTCCCTGAGGCCATCCCAATAGTTGTGGCTTCCCAGGACAAACAGGGGCAATCTGAGCCCATCTGAGCACCTACCTGCACTCAGACCCGTAGACTGATGTCCCCAGCGGTAAAAAGGAACGAACAGGCCCCTAGGCACTAATCGGATCCATTGCTTTGGTTTCCAGGCATCTCTCCTCAGAGGCCTGGTTTTCAATACCAGCATATGGCTGTTTCTTGACTCACCATCAGAACAAATCTCATCTACACATGGGAAACATGCACGTTGGAGCTGTGTCAAAGCCTCTGTTTAGGAGAACCCTTCAGGGCCCCAGGGCCACCGCTTCATTCCAAGGTCTCCATAGACACAAAAACATATTAGGACACATCCACAGGAGAGTCCATTTCAACTCAGCCTCCTCGGTTGCCCCCCACATCCAGCAGATCTAACCTGTCTTGTTGCTTGGAGACCATTGGAATGCGAGGTGGGCTACCCAGCCATCCATCCTTAGAACCCTGCTCGGAATCGTTGGCCTGGAGCCAACCAACAGGTCTCAATTGTCCTGCAGAAGAATCTTTGCAGTTTGGAGCTTCTCACAACTCCCATCGTGGGAAAACCCCCATGTCCTCGTGATCCAACCCCCTTCAAGAATGGGCCATCAGGGCAGAAAGTCCAACCTGAGCGATCGTCTGATCCTTGCCCTGACTTCAGATGCATGAGATCTAGATTGAGGTCTGTAGATTGTGCCTGCCATATCCTCACCCAGAAACCTAGGCCTAGCTTGGGTTCTCAGACTCCGTCCTCAGACTACTGGCCCACAAGCCATCCAGTTGGGCAATCCAGAACTACAATGCCGCACTCTGCCTGCCCTACAGACGTAAAACATTGCCCTCAGTGCTACCCCGAATCCGCAAATGAGGATCAACCTGCACGCCATTCGGCTGTACCCCAAACATATAGGCTGACCTGGGCACTATTTCCCCTTCTGACCCAGCCTGAGCCTGGACCTCCTGGTCCCACCCAGACAGCTGGCCGCACACTGAGCACATCGGACCCGCCATGGCCTTAGGTCGTCATCTCTTCCCAACTGCGGTTTTCAGGCTCCAGAACCTAGACCTTATCTCCAACCACTGCCCAGGGTTGAAAATGATGCAGAAATCAGAACTCTTTCCCCATGGCAAGAAACCTTGTGGTTGGCATGTTGTCCAACGTTCAGTGTAGTTGAAACAAGCGTGGCCCATGAGGCCCAGCCCATGCTTGCGGCCACATTGGTCACAAACACACATTGTGACCCTCAGCCTGAAGCCCAGTCCTCAGGTAAGGCCTCTCAGGGCCTATATGAAGAGACAGCATATTGGGCTTGCCATGCCCCTAGGCCCCAATTTTTAACCATAGTTCGGGTTGTCCCTTCACTCTTCCCCAGGGCTCTGCTTTGGAATTCCTCTTTTGGTGGGACACCTGAGGTAACAAACCTGAAAGGAGTCCTCCCATCCCACAGATTGACGAAAAACAATTGGGATCGGGCCAAATCCACAGAGAGGAAGATTCGTCCATGGCCCATGAGACCTCCCCAACATTCCACGGCCATCGCTGAAACAAAAGTCAGAGACAAAAGCCTGACCAAGCGCCTCAGACTCGCTCATTCTTCATATCCTGAAGAGTTCTTCTCATGGTTTGTAGATCGGGCGTGCCATACCTACGTCCCCAAACATAAGCTGAGTTTGTGTTTTCAGTCTTCTGTCCTCAAAGTCCTGGGCCACACTCCCTCCAGGCTGGGGCCCCTGGAGCCACACATTAGGACTGCCCCCACCCAATCCATGGGAATTCTGCCCATTCCATTGTCAAAAATCGTACAAATTAGGAGAACCCTCCAAAGTCCCTGAGGCCATCCCAATAGTGTAGGTGCCCGGGACAAAAAAGGGCGGTTGAAACCGGCTGAGCATCTACCTCCACTCATCTACCTCCACTCATACCAAGAAGATTGAACCAGACAGGACCCGAGGCCATTATCGGATCCATTGCTTTGGTTTACAGGCATGTCTCCTCAAAAGCCTGGATTCCAATACCAGCAGAGGGGATTTCCTGAGGCACCCATCAGAACAAATCTCGTCTCCACAAGGAAACTTGTGCATGGGAGCTATGCCAAAGCTTAGGAGAATACTTCAGGGTCCCGGTGCCACCTCCCCATTCCAAGGCCCTCATGGACACAAACACACGTTAGGACCCATCCTCTGGAAAGTGCATTTCAACTCAGCCACCCCGGTTGCTCCCGCAGATCCATTAGATCTAAACTGTCTTGTTGCTAGGAGACAATTGGAAGGCGAGGCCGACTTCCCAGGCATCCATCCTGGAACGGTGCTCTGGAGTCATTCCATAAGGGATGAACTGGAGCTGTCCAACAGGTCTCAATTGTCCCGCAGAAGGAATCCTTGAAGGGGGCATCCCACATCTCCCAACGTGGAAAACCTCCATGGCCTCGAGATTCCGCTCTTTTCATGAAGGGGCCGTCATGCACAGAAACTCCAACCTGAGCCAACGTCGGATCCTCGCCCTGACTTCAGATGCATGAGATATTGGTTCAGATCTGCAGGGGGTACCTGCCGTGCCCTCACCCTGAATCCGAAGTCTAGCTTGTGTTCTCAGACTTCCGTCCTCACTCTCCTGGCCCCGAAGCCCTCAAGTTTGGCAATTGCGGACCGACAATGAAGCACTCTGCCTGCCCTCTAGAAAAAATATATTGCCTAATGAGCAGCCCAGGCAGCTTAAATGAGGATATACCTACACGGCACTCGAATGTACCCAAATTATATAGTCTAACCTGGGCACTAATGCACTGTCTGACACAACCTGAGCCCGGACCTGCTGACCAACACCCAGACAGCTGACCGCACGCTGAGCATATCAGACCCGCCATGGCCTTAGGTCATCATCTCTTCCCTACCTCAGTTTTCAGGCTTCAGAACCTAGACCTTATCTCCAATCACTGCCCACGGGTGACTGTGATGCAGAAATCAGAACTCTTCCTGACCCATGGCAAGAAACCTTGTGGTTGGCATGTTGTCCAACGTTCAGTGTAGGAGAAACCAGCATTCACCCTGAGGCCCCGCCCATTCTTGAGTGCGACGAGAGCATAAACACGCATTGTGACCTCAGCGTGAGTCCTGTCCTCTAGTAAGTCCTCTCAGTGGCTGGACCATTAGATGTCATAATGGGCTTGACATGTCCCTAGTCCCAAATTTTTAACCAGATTTCTGATTGTCCAGTCGCGCCACCCCAGGGCTCTACTCTGGAATCCCTCATTTGGTGGGACATCTGAGGTTGAAAAACAAAATGAAACAAATCGAAAACAACAACAAAAAAAGTGAATTCTTCCATCCCCAGAATGACCCCAAACTCTTTGGACGGGACCGAACCCCCAGAGAGTAAGACTCGTCCATTTCCCATGAAGTCACCCGGCAATTTCACGACCATGAGTGACACGATATCCAGAGACAAAAACTTGAGCAAGAGCCTCACACTCGCCCTTTTTTCATATCCCGAAGTGTTCTCCTCATGGTCTGTAGATCAGTCCTGCCATACCTATGACCCAAAACATAAGCCGAGTTTGTGTTTTCAGACAACTGTCCAAACAGCTCTGGCCTACACACCCTACAGGCTCAGGGCCCTGGAGCCAAACCTGAGGACTGTACTTGCCCTCTCCAAGGGAATTGTATGTGCCCATTCCAATGGCCACAACCCTACTAGTAGGATAACCTCCAAAGTCCCTGAGGCCATCCCAATAGTTGTGGCTTCCCAGGACAAACAGGGGCAATCTGAGCCCATCTGAGCACCTACCTGCACTCAGACCCGTAGACTGATGTCCCCAGCGGTAAAAAGGAACGAAAAGGCCCCTAGGCACTAATCGGATCCATTGCTTTGGTTTCCAGGCATCTCTCCTCAGAGGCCTGGATTTCAATACCAGCATATGGCTGTTTCTTGACTCACCCATCAGAACAAATCTCATCTACACATGGGAAACATGCACGTTGGAGCTGTGTCAAAGCCTCTGTTTAGGAGAACCCTTCAGGGCCCCAGGGCCACCGCTTCATTCCAAGGTCTCCATAGACACAAAAACATATTAGGACACATCCACAGGAGAGTCCATTTCAACTCAGCCTCCTCGGTTGCCCCCCACATCCAGCAGATCTAACCTGTCTTGTTGCTTGGAGACCATTGGAATGCGAGGTGGGCTACCCAGCCATCCATCCTTAGAACCCTGCTCGGAATCGTTGGCCTGGAGCCAACCAATAGGTCTCAATTGTCCTGCAGAAGAATCTTTGCAGTTTGGAGCTTCTCACAACTCCCATCGTGGGAAAACCCCCATGTCCTCGTGATCCAACCCCCTTCAAGAATGGGCCATCAGGGCAGAAAGTCCAACCTGAGCGATCGTCTGATCCTTGCCCTGACTTCAGATGCATGAGATCTAGATTGAGGTCTGTAGATTGTGCCTGCCATATCCTCACCCAGAAACCTAGGCCTAGCTTGGGTTCTCAGACTCCGTCCTCAGACTACTGGCCCACAAGCCCTCCAGTTGGGCAATCCAGAACTACAATGCCGCACTCTGCCTGCCCTACAGAAGTAAAACATTGCCCTCAGGGCTACCCCGAAACCGCAAATGAGGATCAACCTGCAGGCCATTCGGCTGTACCCCAAACATATAGGCTGACCTTGGCACTATTTCCCCTTCTGACCCAGGCTGAGCCTGGACCTCCTGGTCCCACCCAGACAGCTGGACGCACACTGAGCACATCGGACCCGCCATGGCCTTAGGTCGTCATCTCTTCCCAACTGCGGTTTTCAGGCTCCAGAACCTAGACCTTATCTCCAACCACTGCCCAGGGTTGAAAATGATGCAGAAATCAGAACTCTTTCCCCATGGCAAGAAACCTTGTGGTTGGCATGTTGTCCAACGTTCAGTGTAGTTGAAACAAGCGTGGCCCATGAGGCCCAGCCCATGCTTGCGGCCACATTGGTCACAAACACACATTGTGACCCTCAGCCTGAAGCCCAGTCCTCAGGTAAGGCCTCTCAGGGCCTATATGAAGAGACAGCATATTGGGCTTGCCATGCCCCTAGGCCCCAATTTTTAACCATAGTTCGGGTTGTCCCTTCACTCTTCCCCAGGGCTCTGCTTTGGAATTCCTCTTTTGGTGGGACACCTGAGGTAACAAACCTGAAAGGAGTCCTCCCATCCCACAGATTGACGAAAAACAATTGGGATCGGGCCAAATCCACAGAGAGGAAGATTCGTCCATGGCCCATGAGACCTCCCCAACATTCCACGGCCATCGCTGAAACAAAAGTCAGAGACAAAAGCCTGACCAAGCGCCTCAGACTCGCTCATTCTTCATATCCTGAAGAGTTCTTCTCATGGTTTGTAGATCGGGCGTGCCATACCTACGTCCCCAAACATAAGCTGAGTTTGTGTTTTCAGTCTTCTGTCCTCAAAGTCCTGGGCCACACTCCCTCCAGACTGGGGCCCCTGGAGCCACACATTAGGACTGCCCCCACCCAATCCATGGGAATTCTGCCCATTCCATTGTCAAAAATCGTACAAATTAGGAGAACCCTCCAAAGTCCCTGAGGCCATCCCAATAGTGTAGGTGCCCGGGACAAAAAAGGGCGGTTGATACCGGCTGAGCATCTACCTCCACTCATCTACCTCCACTCATACCAAGAAGATTGAACCAGACAGGACCCGAGGCCATTATCGGATCCATTGCTTTGGTTTACAGGCATGTCTCCTCAAAAGCCTGGATTCCAATACCAGCAGAGGGGATTTCCTGAGGCACCCATCAGAACAAATCTCGTCTCCACAAGGAAACTTGTGCATGGGAGCTATGCCAAAGCTTAGGAGAATACTTCAGGGTCCCGGTTCCACCTCCCCATTCCAAGGCCCTCATGGACACAAACACACGTTAGGACCCATCCTCTGGAAAGTGCATTTCAACTCAGCCACCCCGGTTGCTCCCGCAGATCCATTAGATCTAAACTGTCTTATTGCTAGGAGACAATTGGAAGGCGAGGCCGACTTCCCAGGCATCCATCCTGGAACGGTGCTCTGGAGTCATTCCATAAGGGATGAACTGGAGCTATCCAACAGGTCTCAATTGTCCCGCAGAAGGAATCCTTGAAGGGGGCATCCCACATCTCCCAACGTGGAAAACCTCCATGGCCTCGAGATTCCGCTCCCTTCATGAAGGGGCCGTCATGCACAGAAACTCCAACCTGAGCCAACGTCGGATCCTCGCCCTGACTTCAGATGCATGAGATATTGGTTCAGATCTGCAGGGGGTACCTGCCGTGCCCTCACCCTGAATCCGAAGTCTAGCTTGTGTTCTTAGACTTCCTTCCTCACTCTCCTGGCCCCGAAGCCCTCAAGTTTGGCAATTGCGGACCAACAATGAAGCACTCTGCCTGCCCTCTAGAAAAAATATATTGCCTAATGAGCAGCCCAGGCAGCTTAAATGAGGATATACCTACACGGCACTCGAATGTACCCAAATTATATAGTCTAACCTGGGCACTAATGCACTGTCTGACACAACCTGAGCCCGGACCTGCTGACCAACACCCAGACAGTTGACCGCACGCTGAGCATATCAGACCCGCCATGGCCTTAGGTCATCATCTCTTCCCTACCTCAGTTTTCAGGCTTCAGAACCTAGACCTTATCTCCAATCACTGCCCACGGGTGACTGTGATGCAGAAATCAGAACTCTTCCTGACCCATGGCAAGAAACCTTGTGGTTGGCATGTTGTCCAACGTTCAGTGTAGGAGAAACCAGCATTCACCCTGAGGCCCCGCCCATTCTTGCGTGCGACGAGAGCATAAACACGCATTGTGACCTCAGCGTGAGTCCTGTCCTCTAGTAAGTCCTCTCAGTGGCTGGACCATTAGATGTCATAATGGGCTTGACATGTCCCTAGTCCCCAATTTTTAACCAGATTTCTGGTTGTCCAGTCGCCCCACCCCAGGGCTCTACTCTGGAATCCCTCATTTGGTGGGACATCTGAGGTTGAAAAACAAAAGGAAACAAATCGACAACAACAACAAAAAAACGGACTTCTTCCATCCCCAGAATGACCCCAAACTCTTTGGACGGGACCGAACCCCCAGAGAGTAAGACTCGTCCATTTCCCATGAAGTCACCCGGCAATTTCACGACCATGAGTGACACGATATCCAGAGACAAAAACGTGAGCAAGAGCCTCACACTCGCCCTTTTTTCATATCCCGAAGTGTTCTCCTCATGGTCTGTAGATCAGTCCTGCCATACCTATGACCCAAAACATAAGCCGAGTTTGTGTTTTCAGACAACTGTCCAAACAGCTCTGGCCTACACACCCTACAGGCTCAGGGCCCTGGAGCCAAACCTGAGGACTGTACTTGCCCTCTCCAAGGGAATTGTATGTGCCCATTCCAATGGCCACAACCCTACTAGTAGGATAACCTCCAAAGTCCCTGAGGCCATCCCAATAGTTGTGGCTTCCCAGGACAAACAGGGGCAATCTGAGCCCATCTGAGCACCTACCTGCACTCAGACCCGTAGACTGATGTCCCCAGCGGTAAAAAGGAACGAACAGGCCCCTAGGCACTAATCGGATCCATTGCTTTGGTTTCCAGGCATCTCTCCTCAGAGGCCTGGTTTTCAATACCAGCATATGGCTGTTTCTTGACTCACCATCAGAACAAATCTCATCTACACATGGGAAACATGCACGTTGGAGCTGTGTCAAAGCCTCTGTTTAGGAGAACCCTTCAGGGCCCCAGGGCCACCGCTTCATTCCAAGGTCTCCATAGACACAAAAACATATTAGGACACATCCACAGGAGAGTCCATTTCAACTCAGCCTCCTCGGTTGCCCCCCACATCCAGCAGATCTAACCTGTCTTGTTGCTTGGAGACCATTGGAATGCGAGGTGGGCTACCCAGCCATCCATCCTTAGAACCCTGCTCGGAATCGTTGGCCTGGAGCCAACCAACAGGTCTCAATTGTCCTGCAGAAGAATCTTTGCAGTTTGGAGCTTCTCACAACTCCCATCGTGGGAAAACCCCCATGTCCTCGTGATCCAACCCCCTTCAAGAATGGGCCATCAGGGCAGAAAGTCCAACCTGAGCGATCGTCTGATCCTTGCCCTGACTTCAGATGCATGAGATCTAGATTGAGGTCTGTAGATTGTGCCTGCCATATCCTCACCCAGAAACCTAGGCCTAGCTTGGGTTCTCAGACTCCGTCCTCAGACTACTGGCCCACAAGCCATCCAGTTGGGCAATCCAGAACTACAATGCCGCACTCTGCCTGCCCTACAGACGTAAAACATTGCCCTCAGTGCTACCCCGAATCCGCAAATGAGGATCAACCTGCACGCCATTCGGCTGTACCCCAAACATATAGGCTGACCTGGGCACTATTTCCCCTTCTGACCCAGCCTGAGCCTGGACCTCCTGGTCCCACCCAGACAGCTGGCCGCACACTGAGCACATCGGACCCGCCATGGCCTTAGGTCGTCATCTCTTCCCAACTGCGGTTTTCAGGCTCCAGAACCTAGACCTTATCTCCAACCACTGCCCAGGGTTGAAAATGATGCAGAAATCAGAACTCTTTCCCCATGGCAAGAAACCTTGTGGTTGGCATGTTGTCCAACGTTCAGTGTAGTTGAAACAAGCGTGGCCCATGAGGCCCAGCCCATGCTTGCGGCCACATTGGTCACAAACACACATTGTGACCCTCAGCCTGAAGCCCAGTCCTCAGGTAAGGCCTCTCAGGGCCTATATGAAGAGACAGCATATTGGGCTTGCCATGCCCCTAGGCCCCAATTTTTAACCATAGTTCGGGTTGTCCCTTCACTCTTCCCCAGGGCTCTGCTTTGGAATTCCTCTTTTGGTGGGACACCTGAGGTAACAAACCTGAAAGGAGTCCTCCCATCCCACAGATTGACGAAAAACAATTGGGATCGGGCCAAATCCACAGAGAGGAAGATTCGTCCATGGCCCATGAGACCTCCCCAACATTCCACGGCCATCGCTGAAACAAAAGTCAGAGACAAAAGCCTGACCAAGCGCCTCAGACTCGCTCATTCTTCATATCCTGAAGAGTTCTTCTCATGGTTTGTAGATCGGGCGTGCCATACCTACGTCCCCAAACATAAGCTGAGTTTGTGTTTTCAGTCTTCTGTCCTCAAAGTCCTGGGCCACACTCCCTCCAGGCTGGGGCCCCTGGAGCCACACATTAGGACTGCCCCCACCCAATCCATGGGAATTCTGCCCATTCCATTGTCAAAAATCGTACAAATTAGGAGAACCCTCCAAAGTCCCTGAGGCCATCCCAATAGTGTAGGTGCCCGGGACAAAAAAGGGCGGTTGAAACCGGCTGAGCATCTACCTCCACTCATCTACCTCCACTCATACCAAGAAGATTGAACCAGACAGGACCCGAGGCCATTATCGGATCCATTGCTTTGGTTTACAGGCATGTCTCCTCAAAAGCCTGGATTCCAATACCAGCAGAGGGGATTTCCTGAGGCACCCATCAGAACAAATCTCGTCTCCACAAGGAAACTTGTGCATGGGAGCTATGCCAAAGCTTAGGAGAATACTTCAGGGTCCCGGTGCCACCTCCCCATTCCAAGGCCCTCATGGACACAAACACACGTTAGGACCCATCCTCTGGAAAGTGCATTTCAACTCAGCCACCCCGGTTGCTCCCGCAGATCCATTAGATCTAAACTGTCTTGTTGCTAGGAGACAATTGGAAGGCGAGGCCGACTTCCCAGGCATCCATCCTGGAACGGTGCTCTGGAGTCATTCCATAAGGGATGAACTGGAGCTGTCCAACAGGTCTCAATTGTCCCGCAGAAGGAATCCTTGAAGGGGGCATCCCACATCTCCCAACGTGGAAAACCTCCATGGCCTCGAGATTCCGCTCTTTTCATGAAGGGGCCGTCATGCACAGAAACTCCAACCTGAGCCAACGTCGGATCCTCGCCCTGACTTCAGATGCATGAGATATTGGTTCAGATCTGCAGGGGGTACCTGCCGTGCCCTCACCCTGAATCCGAAGTCTAGCTTGTGTTCTCAGACTTCCGTCCTCACTCTCCTGGCCCCGAAGCCCTCAAGTTTGGCAATTGCGGACCGACAATGAAGCACTCTGCCTGCCCTCTAGAAAAAATATATTGCCTAATGAGCAGCCCAGGCAGCTTAAATGAGGATATACCTACACGGCACTCGAATGTACCCAAATTATATAGTCTAACCTGGGCACTAATGCACTGTCTGACACAACCTGAGCCCGGACCTGCTGACCAACACCCAGACAGCTGACCGCACGCTGAGCATATCAGACCCGCCATGGCCTTAGGTCATCATCTCTTCCCTACCTCAGTTTTCAGGCTTCAGAACCTAGACCTTATCTCCAATCACTGCCCACGGGTGACTGTGATGCAGAAATCAGAACTCTTCCTGACCCATGGCAAGAAACCTTGTGGTTGGCATGTTGTCCAACGTTCAGTGTAGGAGAAACCAGCATTCACCCTGAGGCCCCGCCCATTCTTGAGTGCGACGAGAGCATAAACACGCATTGTGACCTCAGCGTGAGTCCTGTCCTCTAGTAAGTCCTCTCAGTGGCTGGACCATTAGATGTCATAATGGGCTTGACATGTCCCTAGTCCCAAATTTTTAACCAGATTTCTGATTGTCCAGTCGCGCCACCCCAGGGCTCTACTCTGGAATCCCTCATTTGGTGGGACATCTGAGGTTGAAAAACAAAATGAAACAAATCGAAAACAACAACAAAAAAAGTGAATTCTTCCATCCCCAGAATGACCCCAAACTCTTTGGACGGGACCGAACCCCCAGAGAGTAAGACTCGTCCATTTCCCATGAAGTCACCCGGCAATTTCACGACCATGAGTGACACGATATCCAGAGACAAAAACTTGAGCAAGAGCCTCACACTCGCCCTTTTTTCATATCCCGAAGTGTTCTCCTCATGGTCTGTAGATCAGTCCTGCCATACCTATGACCCAAAACATAAGCCGAGTTTGTGTTTTCAGACAACTGTCCAAACAGCTCTGGCCTACACACCCTACAGGCTCAGGGCCCTGGAGCCAAACCTGAGGACTGTACTTGCCCTCTCCAAGGGAATTGTATGTGCCCATTCCAATGGCCACAACCCTACTAGTAGGATAACCTCCAAAGTCCCTGAGGCCATCCCAATAGTTGTGGCTTCCCAGGACAAACAGGGGCAATCTGAGCCCATCTGAGCACCTACCTGCACTCAGACCCGTAGACTGATGTCCCCAGCGGTAAAAAGGAACGAAAAGGCCCCTAGGCACTAATCGGATCCATTGCTTTGGTTTCCAGGCATCTCTCCTCAGAGGCCTGGATTTCAATACCAGCATATGGCTGTTTCTTGACTCACCCATCAGAACAAATCTCATCTACACATGGGAAACATGCACGTTGGAGCTGTGTCAAAGCCTCTGTTTAGGAGAACCCTTCAGGGCCCCAGGGCCACCGCTTCATTCCAAGGTCTCCATAGACACAAAAACATATTAGGACACATCCACAGGAGAGTCCATTTCAACTCAGCCTCCTCGGTTGCCCCCCACATCCAGCAGATCTAACCTGTCTTGTTGCTTGGAGACCATTGGAATGCGAGGTGGGCTACCCAGCCATCCATCCTTAGAACCCTGCTCGGAATCGTTGGCCTGGAGCCAACCAATAGGTCTCAATTGTCCTGCAGAAGAATCTTTGCAGTTTGGAGCTTCTCACAACTCCCATCGTGGGAAAACCCCCATGTCCTCGTGATCCAACCCCCTTCAAGAATGGGCCATCAGGGCAGAAAGTCCAACCTGAGCGATCGTCTGATCCTTGCCCTGACTTCAGATGCATGAGATCTAGATTGAGGTCTGTAGATTGTGCCTGCCATATCCTCACCCAGAAACCTAGGCCTAGCTTGGGTTCTCAGACTCCGTCCTCAGACTACTGGCCCACAAGCCCTCCAGTTGGGCAATCCAGAACTACAATGCCGCACTCTGCCTGCCCTACAGAAGTAAAACATTGCCCTCAGGGCTACCCCGAAACCGCAAATGAGGATCAACCTGCAGGCCATTCGGCTGTACCCCAAACATATAGGCTGACCTTGGCACTATTTCCCCTTCTGACCCAGGCTGAGCCTGGACCTCCTGGTCCCACCCAGACAGCTGGACGCACACTGAGCACATCGGACCCGCCATGGCCTTAGGTCGTCATCTCTTCCCAACTGCGGTTTTCAGGCTCCAGAACCTAGACCTTATCTCCAACCACTGCCCAGGGTTGAAAATGATGCAGAAATCAGAACTCTTTCCCCATGGCAAGAAACCTTGTGGTTGGCATGTTGTCCAACGTTCAGTGTAGTTGAAACAAGCGTGGCCCATGAGGCCCAACCCATGCTTGCGGCCACATTGGTCACAAACACACATTGTGACCCTCAGCCTGAAGCCCAGTCCTCAGGTAAGGCCTCTCAGGGCCTATATGAAGAGACAGCATATTTTGCATGCCATGATCCTAGGCCCCAATTTTTAACCATAGTTCGGGTTGTCCCTTCACTTTTCCCCAGGACTCTGCTTTGGAATTCCTCTTTTGGTGGGACACCTGAGGTAACAAACCTGAAAGGAGTCCTCCCATCCCACAGATTGACGAAAAACAATTGGGATCGGGCCAAATCCACAGAGAGGAAGATTCGTCCATGGCCCATGAGACCTCCACAACATTCCACGGCCATCGCTGAAACAAAAGTCAGAGACAAAAGCCTGACCAAGCGCCTCAGACTCGCTCATTCTTCATATCCTGAAGAGTTCTTCTCATGGTTTGTAGATCGGGCGTGCCATACCTACGTCCCCAAACATAAGCTGAGTTTGTGTTTTCAGTCTTCTGTCCTCAAAGTCCTGGGCCACACTCCCTCCAGGCTGGGGCCCCTGGAGCCACACATTACGACTGCCCCCACCCAATCCAAGGGAATTCTGCCCATTCCATTGTCAAAAATCGTACAAATTAGGAGAACCCTCCAAAGTCCCTGAGGCCATCCCAATAGTGTAGGTGCCCGGGACAAAAAAGGGCGGTTGATACCGCCTGAGCATCTACCTCCACTCATCTACCTCCACTCATACCAAGAAGATTGAACCAGACAGGACCCGAGGCCATTATCGGATCCATTGCTTTGGTTTACAGGCATGTCTCCTCAAAAGCCTGGATTCCAATACCAGCAGAGGGGATTTCCTGAGGCACCCTTCAGAACAAATCTCGTCTCCACAAGGAAACTTGTGCATGGGAGCTATGCCAAAGCTTAGGAGAATACTTCAGGGTCCCGGTGCCACCTCCCCATTCCAAGGCCCTCATGGACACAAACACACGTTAGGACCCATCCTCTGGAAAGTGCATTTCAACTCAGCCACCCCGGTTGCTCCCGCAGATCCATTAGATCTAAAATGTCTTGTTGCTAGGAGACAATTGGAAGGCGAGGCCGACTTCCCAGGCATCCATCCTGGAACGGTGCTCTGGAGTCATTCCATAAGGGATGAACTGGAGCTGTCCAACAGGTCTCAATTGTCCCGCAGAAGGAATCCTTGAAGGGGGCATCCCACATCTCCCAACGGGGAAAACCTCCATGGCCTCGAGATTCCGCTCCCTTCATGAAGGGGCCGTCATGCACAGAAACTCCAACCTGAGCCAACGTCGGATCCTCGCCCTGACTTCAGATGCATGAGATATTGGTTCAGATCTGCAGGGGGTACCTGCCGTGCCCTCACCCTGAATCCGAAGTCTAGCTTGTGTTCTCAGACTTCCGTCCTCACTCTCCTGGCCCCGAAGCCCTCAAGTTTGGCAATTCCGGACCGACAATGAAGCACTCTGCCTGCCCTCTAGAAAAAATATATTGCCTAATGAGCAGCCCAGGCAGCTTAAATGAGGATATACCTACACGGCACTCGAATGTACCCAAATTATATAGTCTAACCTGGGCACTAATGCACTGTCTGACACAACCTGAGCCCGGACCTGCTGACCAACACCCAGACAGCTGACCGCACGCTGAGCATATCAGACCCGCCATGGCCTTAGGTCATCATCTCTTCCCTACCTCAGTTTTCAGGCTTCAGAACCTAGACCTTATCTCCAATCACTGCCCACGGGTGACTGTGATGCAGAAATCAGAACTCTTCCTGACCCATGGCAAGAAACCTTGTGGTTGGCATGTTGTCCAACGTTCAGTGTAGGAGAAACCAGCATTCACCCTGAGGCCCCGCCCATTCTTGCGTGCGACGAGAGCATAAACACGCATTGTGACCTCAGCGTGAGTCCTGTCCTCTAGTAAGTCCTCTCAGTGGCTGGACCATTAGAAGTCATAATGGGCTTGACATGTCCCTAGTCCCCAATTTTTAACCAGATTTCTGGTTGTCCAGTCGCCCCACCCCAGGGCTCTACTCTGGAATCCCTCATTTGGTGGGACATCTGAGGTTCAAAAACAAAAGGAAACAAATCGACAACAACAACAAAAAAACGGACTTCTTCCATCCCCAGAATGACCCCAAACTCTTTGGACGGGACCGAACCCCCAGAGAGTAAGACTCGTCCATTTCCCATGAAGTCACCCGGCAATTTCACGACCATGAGTGACACGATATCCAGAGACAAAAACTTGAGCAAGAGCCTCACACTCGCCCTTTTTTCATATCCCGAAGTGTTCTCCTCATGGTCTGTAGATCAGTCCTGCCATACCTATGACCCAAAACATAAGCCGAGTTTGTGTTTTCAGACAACTGTCCAAACAGCTCTGGCCTACACACCCTACAGGCTCAGGGCCCTGGAGCCAAACCTGAGGACTGTACTTGCCCTCTCCAAGGGAATTGTATGTGCCCATTCCAATGGCCACAACCCTACTAGTAGGATAACCTCCAAAGTCCCTGAGGCCATCCCAATAGTTGTGGCTTCCCAGGACAAACAGGGGCAATCTGAGCCCATCTGAGCACCTACCTGCACTCAGACCCGTAGACTGATGTCCCCAGAGGTAAAAAGGAACGAACAGGCCCCTAGGCACTAATCGGATCCATTGCTTTGGTTTCCAGGCATCTCTCCTCAGAGGCCTGGATTTCAATACCAGCATATGGCTGTTTCTTGACTCACCCATCAGAACAAATCTCATCTACACTTGGGAAACATGCACGTTGGAGCTGTGTCAAAGCCTCTGTTTAGGAGAACCCTTCAGGGCCCCAGGGCCACCGCTTCATTCCAAGGTCTCCATAGACACAAAAACATATTAGGACACATCCACAGGAGAGTCCATTTCAACTCAGCCTCCTCGGGTGCCCCCCACATCCAGCAGATCTAACCTGTCTTGTTGCTTGGAGACCATTGGAATGCGAGGTGGGCTCTCCAGCCATCCATCCTTAGAACCCTGCTCGGAATCGTTGGCCTGGAGCCAACCAACAGGTCTCAATTGTCCTGCAGAAGAATCTTTGCAGTTTGGAGCTTCTCACAACTCCCATCGTGGGAAAACCCCCATGTCCTCGTGATCCAACCCCCTTCAAGAATGGGCCATCAGGGCAGAAAGTCCAACCTGAGCGATCGTCTGATCCTTGCCCTGACTTCAGATGCATGAGATCTAGATTGAGGTCTGTAGATTGTGCCTGCCATATCCTCACCCAGAAACCTAGGCCTAGCTTGGGTTCTCAGACTCCGTCCTCAGACTACTGGCCCACAAGCCCTCCAGTTGGGCAATCCAGAACTACAATGCCGCACTCTGCCTGCCCTACAGACGTAAAACATTGCCCTCAGGGCTACCCCGAAACCGCAAATGAGGATCCACCTGCACGCCATTCGGCTGTACCCCAAACATATAGGCTGACCTGGGCACTATTTCCCCTTCTGACCCAGCCTGAGCCTGGACCTCCTGGTCCCACCCAGACAGCTGGCCGCACACTGAGCACATCGGACCCGCCATGGCCTTAGGTCGTCATCTCTTCCCAACTGCGGTTTTCAGGCTCCAGAACCTAGACCTTATCTCCAACCACTGCCCAGGGTTGAAAATGATGCAGAAATCAGAACTCTTTCCCCATGGCAAGACACCTTGTGGTTGGCATGTAGTCCAACGTTCAGTGTAGTTGAAACAAGCGTGGCCCATGAGGCCCAGCCCATGCTTGCGGCCACATTGGTCACAAACACACATTGTGACCCTCAGCCTGAAGCCCAGTCCTCAGGTAAGGCCTCTCAGGGCCTATATGAAGAGACAGCATATTGGGCTTGCCATGCCCCTAGGCCCCAATTTTTAACCATAGTTCAGGTTGTCCCTTCACTCTTCCCCAGGGCTCTGCTTTGGAATTCCTCTTTTGGTGGGACACCTGAGGTAACAAACCTGAAAGGAGTCCTCCCATCCCACAGATTGACGAAAAACAATTGGGATCGGGCCAAATACACAGAGAGGAAGATTCGTCCATGGCCCATGAGACCTCCCCAACATTCCACGGCCATCGCTGAAACAAAAGTCAGAGACAAAAGCCTGACCAAGCGCCTCAGACTCGCTCATTCTTCATATCCTGAAGAGTTCTTCTCATGGTTTGTAGATCGGGCGTGCCATACCTACGTCCCCAAACATAAGCTGAGTTTGTGTTTTCAGTCTTCTGTCCTCAAAGTCCTGGGCCACACTCCCTCCAGGCTGTGGCCCCTGGAGCCACACATTAGGACTGCCCCCACCCAATCCATGGGAATTCTGCCCATTCCATTGTCAAAAATCGTACAAATTAGGAGAACCCTCCAAAGTCCCTGAGGCCATCCCAATAGTGTAGGTGCCCGGGACAAAAAAGGGCGGTTGATACCGGCTGAGCATCTACCTCCACTCATCTACCTCCACTCATACCAAGAAGATTGAACCAGACAGGACCCGAGGCCATTATCGGATCCATTGCTTTGGTTTACAGCCATGTCTCCTCAAAAGCCTGGATTCCAATACCAGCAGAGGGGATTTCCTGAGGCACCCATCAGAACAAATCTCGTCTCCACAAGGAAACTTGTGCATGGGAGCTATGCCAAAGCTTAGGAGAATACTTCAGGGTCCCGGTGCCACCTCCCCATTCCAAGGCCCTCATGGACACAAACACACGTTAGGACCCATCCTCTGGAAAGTGCATTTCAACTCAGCCACCCCGGTTGCTCCCGCAGATCCATTAGATCTAAACTGTCTTGTTGCTAGGAGACAATTGGAAGGCGAGGCGGACGTCCCAGGAATCCATCCTGGAACGGTGCTCTGGAGTCATTCATTAAGGGATGAACTGGAGCTGTCCAACAGGTCTCAATTGTCCCGCAGAAGGAATCCTTGAAGGGGGCATCCCACATCTCCCAACGTGGAAAACCTCCATGGCCTCGAGATTCCGCTCCCTTCATGAAGGGACCGTCATGCACAGAAACTCCAACCTGAGCCAACGTCGGATCCTCGCCCTGACTTCAGATGCATGAGATATTGGTTCAGATCTGCAGGGGGTACCTGCCGTGCCCTCACCTTGAATCCGAAGTCTAGCTTGTGTTCTCAGACTTCCGTCCTCACTCTCCTGGCCCCGAAGCCCTCAAGTTTGGCAATTGCGGACCGACAATGAAGCACTCTGCCTGCCCTCTAGAAAAAATATATTGCCTAATGAGCAGCCCAGGCAGCTTAAATGAGGATATACCTACACGGCACTCGAATGTACCCAAATTATATAGTCTAACCTGGGCACTAATGCACTGTCTGACACAACCTGAGCCCGGACCTGCTGACCAACACCCAGACAGCTGACCGCACGCTGAGCATATCAGACCCGCCATGGCCTTAGGTCATCATCTCTTCCCTACCTCAGTTTTCAGGCTTCAGAACCTAGACCTTATCTCCAATCACTGCCCACGGGTGACTGTGATGCAGAAATCAGAACTCTTCCTGACCCATGGCAAGAAACCTTGTGGTTGGCATGTTGTCCAACGTTCAGTGTAGGAGAAACCAGCATTCACCCTGAGGCCCCGCCCATTCTTGCGTGCGACGAGAGCATAAACACGCATTGTGACCTCAGCGTGAGTCCTGTCCTCTAGTAAGTCCTCTCAGTGGCTGGACCATTAGATGTCATAATGGGCTTGACATGTCCCTAGTCCCCAATTTTTAACCAGATTTCTGGTTGTCCAGTCGCCCCACCCCAGGGCTCTACTCTGGAATCCCTCATTTGGTGGGACATCTGAGGTTGAAAAACAAAATGAAACAAATCGACAACAACAACAAAAAAACGGACTTCTTCCATCCCCAGAATGACCCCAAACTCTTTGGACGGGACCGAACCCCCAGAGAGTAAGACTCGTCCATTTCCCATGAAGTCACCCGGCAATTTCACGACCATGAGTGACACGATATCCAGAGACAAAAACGTGAGCAAGAGCCTCACACTCGCCCTTTTTTCATATCCCGAAGTGTTCTCCTCATGGTCTGTAGATCAGTCCTGCCATACCTATGACCCAAAACATAAGCCGAGTTTGTGTTTTCAGACAACTGTCCAAACAGCTCTGGCCTACACACCCTACAGGCTCAGGGCCCTGGAGCCAAACCTGAGGACTGTACATGCCCTCTCCAAGGGAATTGTATGTGCCCATTCCAATGGCCACAACCCTACTAGTAGGATAACCTCCAAAGTCCCTGAGGCCATCCCAATAGTTGTGGCTTCCCAGGACAAACAGGGGCAATCTGAGCCCATCTGAGCACCTACCTGCACTCAGACCCGTAGACTGATGTCCCCAGCGGTAAAAAGGAACGAACAGGCCCCTAGGCACTAATCGGATCCATTGCTTTGGTTTCCAGGCATCTCTCCTCAGAGGCCTGGATTTCAATACCAGCATATGGCTGTTTCATGACTCACCCATCAGAACAAATCTCATCTACACATGGGAAACATGCACGTTGGAGCTGTGTCAAAGCCTCTGTTTAGGAGAACCCTTCAGGTCCCCAGGGACACCGCTTCATTCCAAGGTCTCCATAGACACAAAAACATATTAGGACACATCCACAGGCGAGTCCATTTCAACTCAGCCTCCTCGGTTGCCCCCCACATCCAGCAGATCTAACCTGTCTTGTTGCTTGGAGACCATTGGAATGCGAGGTGGGCTACCCAGCCATCCATCCTTAGAACCCTGCTCGGAATCGTTGGCCTGGAGCCAACCAACAGGTCTCAATTGTCCTGCAGAAGAATCTTTGCAGTTTGGAGCTTCTCACAACTCCCATCGTGGGAAAACCCTCATGTCCTCGTGATCCAACCCCCTTCAAGAATGGGCCATCAGGGCAGAAAGTCCAACCTGAGCGATCGTCTGATCCTTGCCCTGACTTCAGATGCATGAGATCTAGATTGAGGTCTGTAGATTGTGCCTGCCATATCCTCACCCAGAAACCTAGGCCTAGCTTGGGTTCTCAGACTCCGTCCTCAGACTACTGGCCCACAAGCCCTCCAGTTGGGCAATCCAGAACTACAATGCCGCACTCTGCCTGCCCTACAGAAGTAAAACATTGCCCTCAGGGCTACCCCGAAACCGCAAATGAGGATCAACCTGCACGCCATTCGGCTTTACCCCAAACATATAGGCTGACCTGGGCACTATTTCCCCTTCTGACCCAGCCTGAGCCTGGACCTCCTGGTCCCACCCAGACAGCTGGCCGCACACTGAGCACATCGGACCCGCCATGGCCTTAGGTCGTCATCTCTTCCCAACTGCGGTTTTCAGGCTCCAGAACCTAGACCTTATCTCCAACCACTGCCCAGGGTTGAAAATGATGCAGAAATCAGAACTCTTTCCCCATGGCAAGAAACCTTGTGGTTGGCATGTTGTCCAACGTTCAGTGTAGTTGAAACAAGCGTGGCCCATGAGGCCCAGCCCATGCTTGCGGCCACATTGGTCACAAACACACATTGTGACCCTCAGCCTGAAGCCCAGTCCTCAGGTAAGGCCTCTCAGGGCCTATATGAAGAGACAGCATATTGGGCTTGCCATGCCCCTAGGCCCCAATTTTTAACCATAGTTCGGGTTGTCCCTTCACTCTTCCCCAGGGCTCTGCTTTGGAATTCCTCTTTTGGTGGGACACCTGAGGTAACAAACCTGAAAGGAGTCCTCCCATCCCACAGATTGACGAAAAACAATTGGGATCGGGCCAAATCCACAGAGAGGAAGATTCGTCCATGGCCCATGAGACCTCCCCAACATTCCACGGCCATCGCTGAAACAAAAGTCAGAGACAAAAGCCTGACCAAGCGCCTCAGACTCGCTCATTCTTCATATCCTGAAGAGTTCTTCTCATGGTTTGTAGATCGGGCGTGCCATACCTACATCCCCAAACATAAGCTGAGTTTGTGTTTTCAGTCTTCTGTCCTCAAAGTCCTGGGCCACACTCCCTCCAGGCTGGGGTCCCTGGAGCCACACATTAGGACTGCCCCCACCCAATCCATGGGAATTCTGCCCATTCCATTGTCAAAAATCGTACAAATTAGGAGAACCCTCCAAAGTCCCTGAGGCCATCCCAATAGTGTAGGTGCCCGGGACAAAAAAGGGCGGTTGATACCGGCTGAGCATCTACCTCCACTCATCTACCTCCACTCATACCAAGAAGATTGAACCAGACAGGACCCGAGGCCATTATCGGATCCATTGCTTTGGTTTACAGGCATGTCTCCTCAAAAGCCTGGATTCCAATACCAGCAGAGGGGATTTCCTGAGGCACCCATCAGAACAAATCTCGTCTCCACAAGGAAACTTGTGCATGGGAGCTATGCCAAAGCTTAGGAGAATACTTCAGGGTCCCGGTGCCACCTCCCCATTCCAAGGCCCTCATGGACACAAACACACGTTAGGACCCATCCTCTGGAAAGTGCATTTCAACTCAGCCACCCCGGTTGCTCCCGCAGATCCATTAGATCTAAAATGTCTTGTTGCTAGGAGACAATTGGAAGGCGAGGCCGACTTCCCAGGCATCCATCCTGGAACGGTGCTCTGGAGTCATTCCATAAGGGATGAACTGGAGCTGTCCAACAGGTCTCAATTGTCCCGCAGAAGGAATCCTTGAAGGGGGCATCCCACATCTCCCAACGTGGAAAACCTCCATGGCCTCGAGATTCCGCTCTCTTCATGAAGGGGCCGTCATGCACAGAAACTCCAACCTGAGCCAACGTCGGATCCTCGCCCTGACTTCAGATGCATGAGATATTGGTTCAGATCTGCAGGGGGTACCTGCCGTGCCCTCACCCTGAATCCGAAGTCTAGCTTGTGTTCTCAGACTTCCGTCCTCACTCTCCTGGCCCCGAAGCCCTCAAGTTTGGCAATTGCGGACGGACAATGAAGCACTCTGCCTGCCCTCTAGAAAAAATATATTGCCTAATGAGCAGCCCAGGCAGCTTAAATGAGGATATACCTACACGGCACTCGAATGTACCCAAATTATATAGTCTAACCTGGGCACTAATGCACTGTCTGACACAACCTGAGCCCGGACCTGCTGACCAACACCCAGACAGCTGACCGCACGCTGAGCATATCAGACCCGCCATGGCCTTAGGTCATCATCTCTTCCCTACCTCAGTTTTCAGGCTTCAGAACCTAGACCTTATCTCCAATCACTGCCCACGGGTGACTGTGATGCAGAAATCAGAACTCTTCCTGACCCATGGCAAGAAACCTTGTGGTTGGCATGTTGTCCAACGTTCAGTGTAGGAGAAACCAGCATTCACCCTGAGGCCCCGCCCATTCTTGCGTGCGACGAGAGCATAAACACGCATTGTGACCTCAGCGTGAGTCCTGTCCTCTAGTAAGTCCTCTCAGTGGCTGGACCATTAGAAGTCATAATGGGCTTGACATGTCCCTAGTCCCCAATTTTTAACCAGATTTCTGGTTGTCCAGTCGCCCCACCCCAGGGCTCTACTCTGGAATCCCTCATTTGGTGGGACATCTGAGGTTGAAAAACAAAATGAAACAAATCGACAACAACAACAAAAAAACGGACTTCTTCCATCCCCAGAATGACCCCAAACTCTTTGGACGGGACCGAACCCCCAGAGAGTAAGACTCGTCCATTTCCCATGTAGTCACCCGGCAATTTCACGACCATGAGTGACACGATATCCAGAGACAAAAACTTGAGCAAGAGCCTCACACTCGCCCTTTTTTCATATCCCGAAGTGTTCTCCTCATGGTCTGTAGATCAGTCCTGCCATACCTATGACCCAAAACATAAGCCGAGTTTGTGTTTTCAGACAACTGTCCAAACAGCTCTGGCCTACACACCCTACAGGCTCAGGGCCCTGGAGCCAAACCTGAGGACTGTACTTGCCCTCTCCAAGGGAATTGTATGTGCCCATTCCAATGGCCACAACCCTACTAGTAGGATAACCTCCAAAGTCCCTGAGGCCATCCCAATAGTTGTGGCTTCCCAGGACAAACAGGGGCAATCTGAGCCCATCTGAGCACCTACCTGCACTCAGACCCGTAGACTGATGTCCCCAGAGGTAAAAAGGAACGAACAGGCCCCTAGGCACTAATCGGATCCATTGCTTTGGTTTCCAGGCATCTCTCCTCAGAGGCCTGGATTTCAATACCAGCATATGGCTGTTTCTTGACTCACCCATCAGAACAAATCTCATCTACACATGGGAAACATGCACGTTGGAGCTGTGTCAAAGCCTCTGTTTAGGAGAACCCTTCAGGGCCCCAGGGCCACCGCTTCATTCCAAGGTCTCCATAGACACAAAAACATATTAGGACACATCCACAGGCGAGTCCATTTCAACTCAGCCTCCTCGGTTGCCCCCCACATCCAGCAGATCTAACCTGTCTTGTTGCTTGGAGACCATTGGAATGCGAGGTCGGCTACCCAGCCATCCATCCTTAGAACCCTGCTCGGAATCGTTGGCCTGGAGCCAACCAACAGGTCTCAATTGTCCTGCAGAAGAATCTTTGCAGTTTGGAGCTTCTCACAACTCCCATCGTGGGAAAACCCCCATGTCCTCGTGATCCAACCCCCTTCAAGAATGGGCCATCAGGGCAGAAAGTCCAACCTGAGCGATCGTCTGATCCTTGCCCTGACTTCAGATGCATGAGATCTAGATTGAGGTCTGTAGATTGTGCCTGCCATATCCTCACCCAGAAACCTAGGCCTAGCTTGGGTTCTCAGACTCCGTCCTCAGACTACTGGCCCACAAGCCCTCCAGTTGGGCAATCCAGAACTACAATGCCGCACTCTGCCTGCCCTACAGAAGTAAAACATTGCCCTCAGGGCTACCCCGAAACCGCAAATGAGGATCAACCTGCACGCCATTCGGCTGTACCCCAAACATATAGGCTGACCTGGGCACTATTTCCCCTTCTGACCCAGCCTGAGCCTGGACCTCCTGGTCCCACCCAGACAGCTGGCCGCACACTGAGCACATCGGACCCGCCATGGCCTTAGGTCGTCATCTCTTCCCAACTGCGGTTTTCAGGCTCCAGAACCTAGACCTTATCTCCAACCACTGCCCAGGGTTGAAAATGATGCAGAAATCAGAACTCTTTCCCCATGGCAAGAAACCTTGTGGTTGGCATGTTGTCCAACGTTCAGTGTAGTTGAAACAAGCGTGGCCCATGAGGCCCAGCCCATGCTTGCGGCCACATTGGTCACAAACACACATTGTGACCCTCAGCCTGAAGCCCAGTCCTCAGGTAAGGCCTCTCAGGGCCTATATGAAGAGACAGCATATTGGGCTTGCCATGCCCCTAGGCCCCAATTTTTAACCATAGTTCGGGTTGTCCCTTCACTCTTCCCCAGGGCTCTGCTTTGGAATTCCTCTTTTGGTGGGACACCTGAGGTAACAAACCTGAAAGGAGTCCTCCCATCCCACAGATTGACGAAAAACAATTGGGATCGGGCCAAATCCACAGAGAGGAAGATTCGTCCATGGCCCATGAGACCTCCCCAACATTCCACGGCCATCGCTGAAACAAAAGTCAGAGACAAAAGCCTGACCAAGCGCCTCAGACTCGCTCATTCTTCATATCCTGAAGAGTTCTTCTCATGGTTTGTAGATCGGGCGTGCCATACCTACATCCCCAAACATAAGCTGAGTTTGTGTTTTCAGTCTTCTGTCCTCAAAGTCCTGGGCCACACTCCCTCCAGGCTGGGGCCCCTGGAGCCACACATTAGGACTGCCCCCACCCAATCCATGGGAATTCTGCCCATTCCATTGTCAAAAATCGTACAAATTAGGAAAACCCTCCAAAGTCCCTGAGGCCATCCCAATAGTGTAGGTGCCCGGGACAAAAAAAGGCGGTTGATACCGGCTGAGCATCTACCTCCACTCATCTACCTCCACTCATACCAAGAAGATTGAACCAGACATGACCCGAGGCCATTATCGGATCCATTGCTTTGGTTTACAGGCATGTCTCCTCAAAAGCCTGGATTCCAATACCAGCAGAGGGGATTTCCTGAGGCACCCATCAGAACAAATCTCGTCTCCACAAGGAAACTTGTGCATGGGAGCTATGCCAAAGCTTAGGAGAATACTTCAGGGTCCCGGTGCCACCTCCCCATTCCAAGGCCCTCATGGACACAAACACACGTTAGGACCCATCCTCTGGAAAGTGCATTTCAACTCAGCCACCCCGGTTGCTCCCGCAGATCCATTAGATCTAAACTGTCTTGTTGCTAGGAGACAATTGGAAGGCGAGGCCGACTTCCCAGGCATCCATCCTGGAACGGTGCTCTGGAGTCATTCCATAAGGGATGAACTGGAGCTGTCCAACAGGTCTCAATTGTCCCGCAGAAGGAATCCTTGAAGGGGGCATCCCACATCTCCCAACGTGGAAAACCTCCATGGCCTCGAGATTCCGCTCCCTTCATGAAGGGGCCGTCATGCACAGAAACTCCAACCTGAGCCAACGTCGTATCCTCGCCCTGACTTCAGATGCATGAGATATTGGTTCAGATCTGCAGGGGGTACCTGCCGTGCCCTCACCCTGAATCCGAAGTCTAGCTTGTGTTCTCAGACTTCCGTCCTCACTCTCCTGGCCCCGAAGCCCTCAAGTTTGGCAATTGCGGACCGACAATGAAGCACTCTGCCTGCCCTCTAGAAAAAATATATTGCCTAATGAGCAGCCCAGGCAGCTTAAATGAGGATATACCTACACGGCACTCGAATGTACCCAAATTATATAGTCTAACCTGGGCACTAATGCACTGTCTGACACAACCTGAGCCCGGACCTGCTGACCAACACCCAGACAGCTGACCGCACGCTGAGCATATCAGACCCGCCATGGCCTTAGGTCATCATCTCTTCCCTACCTCAGTTTTCAGGCTTCAGAACCTAGACCTTATCTCCAATCACTGCCCACGGGTGACTGTGATGCAGAAATCAGAACTCTTCCTGACCCATGGCAAGAAACCTTGTGGTTGGCATGTTGTCCAACGTTCAGTGTAGGAGAAACCAGCATTCACCCTGAGGCCCCGCCCATTCTTGCGTGCGACGAGAGCATAAACACGCATTGTGACCTCAGCGTGAGTCCTGTCCTCTAGTAAGTCCTCTCAGTGGCTGGACCATTAGAAGTCATAATGGGCTTGACATGTCCCTAGTCCCCAATTTTTAACCAGATTTCTGGTTGTCCAGTCGCCCCACCCCAGGGCTCTACTCTGGAATCCCTCATTTGGTGGGACATCTGAGGTTCAAAAACAAAATGAAACAAATCGACAACAACAACAAAAAAACGGACTTCTTCCATCCCCAGAATGACCCCAAACTCTTTGGACGGGACCGAACCCCCAGAGAGTAAGACTCGTCCATTTACCATGAAGTCACCCGGCAATTTCACGACCATGAGTGACACGATATCCAGAGACAAAAACTTGAGCAAGAGCCTCACACTCGCCCTTTTTTCATATCCCGAAGTGTTCTCCTCATGGTCTGTAGATCAGTCCTGCCATACCTATGACCCAAAACATAAGCCGAGTTTGTGTTTTCAGACAACTGTCCAAACAGCTCTGGCCTACACACCCTACAGGCTCAGGGCCCTGGAGCCAAACCTGAAGACTGTACTTGCCCTCTCCAAGGGAATTGTATGTGCCCATTCCAATGGCCACAACCCTACTAGTAGGATAACCTCCAAAGTCCCTGAGGCCATCCCAATAGTTGTGGCTTCCCAGGACAAACAGGGGCAATCTGAGCCCATCTGAGCACCTACCTGCACTCAGACCCGTAGACTGATGTCCCCAGCGGTAAAAAGGAACGAACAGGCCCCTAGGCACTAATCGGATCCATTGCTTTGGTTTCCAGGCATCTCTCCTCAGAGGCCTGGATTTCAATACCAGCATATGGCTGTTTCTTGACTCACCCATCAGAACAAATCTCATCTACACATGGGAAACATGCACGTTGGAGCTGTGTCAAAGCCTCTGTTTAGGAGAACCCTTCAGGGCCCCAGGGCCACCGCTTCATTCCAAGGTCTCCATAGACACAAAAACATATTAGGACACATCCACAGGAGAGTCCATTTCAACTCAGCCTCCTCGGTTGGCCCCCACATCCAGCAGATCTAACCTGTCTTGTTGCTTGGAGACCATTGGAATGCGAGGTGGGCTACCCAGCCATCCATCCTTAGAACCCTGCTCGGAATCGTTGGCCTGGAGCCAACCAACAGGTCTCAATTGTCCTGCAGAAGAATCTTTGCAGTTTGGAGCTTCTCACAACTCCCATCGTGGGAAAACCCCCATGTCCTCGTGATCCAACCCCCTTCAAGAATGGGCCATCAGGGCAGAAAGTCCAACCTGAGCGATCGTCTGATCCTTGCCCTGACTTCAGATGCATGAGATCTAGATTGAGGTCTGTAGATTGTGCCTGCCATATCCTCACCCAGAAACCTAGGCCTAGCTTGGGTTCTCAGACTCCGTCCTCAGACTACTGGCCCACAAGCCCTCCAGTTGGGCAATCCAGAACTACAATGCCGCACTCTGCCTGCCCTACAGACGTAAAACATTGCCCTCAGGGCTACCCCGAAACCGCAAATGAGGATCAACCTGCACGCCATTCGGCTGTACCCCAAACATATAGGCTGACCTGGGCACTATTTCCCCTTCTGACCCAGCCTGAGCCTGGACCTCCTGGTCCCACCCAGACAGCTGGCCACACACTGAGCACATCGGACCCGCCATGGCCTTAGGTCGTCATCTCTTCCCAACTGAGTTTTTCAGGCTCCAGAACCTAGACCTTATCTCCAACCACTGCCCAGGGTTGAAAATGATGCAGAAATCAGAACTCTTTCCCCATGGCAAGAAACCTTGTGGTTGGCATGTTGTCCAACGTTCAGTGTAGTTGAAACAAGCGTGGCCCATGAGGCCCAGCCCATGCTTGCGGCCACATTGGTCACAAACACACATTGTGACCCTCAGCCTGAAGCCCAGTCCTCAGGTAAGGCCTCTCAGGGCCTATATGAAGAGACAGCATATTGGGCTTGCCATGCCCCTAGGCCCCAATTTTTAACCATAGTTCGGGTTGTCCCTTCACTCTTCCCCAGGGCTCTGCTTTGGAATTCCTCTTTTGGTGGGACACCTGAGGTAACAAACCTGAAAGGAGTCCTCCCATCCCACAGATTGACGAAAAACAATTGGGATCGGGCCAAATCCACAGAGAGGAAGATTCGTCCATGGCCCATGAGACCTCCCCAACATTCCACGGCCATCGCTGAAACAAAAGTCAGAGACAAAAGCCTGACCAAGCGCCTCAGACTCGCTCATTCTTCATATCCTGAAGAGTTCTTCTCATGGTTTGTAGATCGGGCGTGCCATACCTACGTCCCCAAACATAAGCTGAGTTTGTGTTTTCAGTCTTCTGTCCTCAAAGTCCTGGGCCACACTCCCTCCAGGCTGGGGCCCCTGGAGCCACACATTAGGACTGCCCCCACCCAATCCATGGGAATTCTGCCCATTCCATTGTCAAAAATCGTACAAATTAGGAGAACCCTCCAAAGTCCCTGAGGCCATCCCAATAGTGTAGGTGCCCGGGACAAAAAAGGGCGGTTGATACCGGCTGAGCATCTACCTCCACTCATCTACCTCCACTCATACCAAGAAGATTGAACCAGACAGGACCCGAGGCCATTATCGAATCCATTGCTTTGGTTTACAGGCATGTCTCCTCAAAAGCCTGGATTCCAATACCAGCAGAGGGGATTTCCTGAGGCACCCATCAGAACAAATCTCGTCTCCACAAGGAAACTTGTGCATGGGAGCTATGCCAAAGCTTAGGAGAATACTTCAGGGTCCCGGTGCCACCTCCCCATTCCAAGGCCCTCATGGACACAAACACACGTTAGGACCCATCCTCTGGAAAGTGCATTTCAACTCAGCCAGCCCGGTTGCTCCCGCAGATCCATTAGATCTAAACTGTCTTGTTGCTAGGAGACAATTGGAAGGCGAGGCCGACTTCCCAGGCATCCATCCTGGAACGGTGCTCTGGAGTCATTCCATAAGGGATGAACTGGAGCTGTCCAACAGGTCTCAATTGTCCCGCAGAAGGAATCCTTGAAGGGGGCATCCCACATCTCCCAACGTGGAAAACCTCCATGGCCTCGAGATTCCGCTCCCTTCATGAAGGGGCCGTCATGCACAGAAACTCCAACCTGAGCCAACGTCGGATCCTCGCCCTGACTTCAGATGCATGAGATATTGGTTCAGATCTGCAGGGGGTACCTGCCGTGCCCTCACCCTGAATCCGAAGTCTAGCTTGTGTTCTCAGACTTCCGTCCTCACTCTCCTGGCCCCGAAGCCCTCAAGTTTGGCAATTGCGGACCGACAATGAAGCACTCTGCCTGCCCTCTAGAAAAAATATATTGCCTAATGAGCAGCCCAGGCAGCTTAAATGAGGATATACCTACACGGCACTCGAATGTACCCAAATTATATAGTCTAACCTGGGCACTAATGCACTGTCTGACACAACCTGAGCCCGGACCTGCTGACCAACACCCAGACAGCTGACCGCACGCTGAGCATATCAGACCCGCCATGGCCTTAGGTCATCATCTCTTCCCTACCTCAGTTTTCAGGCTTCAGAACCTAGACCTTATCTCCAATCACTGCCCACGGGTGACTGTGATGCAGAAATCAGAACTCTTCCTGACCCATGGCAAGAAACCTTGTGGTTGGCATGTTGTCCAACGTTCAGTGTAGGAGAAACCAGCATTCACCCTGAGGCCCCGCCCATTCTTGCGTGCGACGAGAGCATAAACACGCATTGTGACCTCAGCGTGAGTCCTGTCCTCTAGTAAGTCCTCTCAGTGGCTGGACCATTAGAAGTCATAATGGGCTTGACATGTCCCTAGTCCCCAATTTTTAACCAGATTTCTGGTTGTCCAGTCGCCCCACCCCAGGGCTCTACTCTGGAATCCCTCATTTGGTGGGACATCTGAGGTTCAAAAACAAAATGAAACAAATCGACAACAACAACAAAAAAACGGACTTCTTCCATCCCCAGAATGACCCCAAACTCTTTGGACGGGACCGAACCCCCAGAGAGTAAGACTCGTCCATTTCCCATGTAGTCACCCGGCAATTTCACGACCATGAGTGACACGATATCCAGAGACAAAAACTTGAGCAAGAGCCTCACACTCGCCCTTTTTTCATATCCCGAAGTGTTCTCCTCATGGTCTGTAGATCAGTCCTGCCATACCTATGACCCAAAACATAAGCCGAGTTTGTGTTTTCAGACAACTGTCCAAACAGCTCTGGCCTACACACCCTACAGGCTCAGGGCCCTGGAGCCAAACCTGAAGACTGTACTTGCCCTCTCCAAGGGAATTGTATGTGCCCATTCCAATGGCCACAACCCTACTAGTAGGATAACCTCCAAAGTCCCTGAGGCCATCCCAATAGTTGTGGCTTCCCAGGACAAACAGGGGCAATCTGAGCCCATCTGAGCACCTACCTGCACTCAGACCCGTAGACTGATGTCCCCAGCGGTAAAAAGGAACGAACAGGCCCCTAGGCACTAATCGGATCCATTGCTTTGGTTTCCAGGCATCTCTCCTCAGAGGCCTGGATTTCAATACCAGCATATGGCTGTTTCTTGACTCACCCATCAGAACAAATCTCATCTACACATGGGAAACATGCACGTTGGAGCTGTGTCAAAGCCTCTGTTTAGGAGAACCCTTCAGGGCCCCAGGGCCACCGCTTCATTCCAAGGTCTCCATAGACACAAAAACATATTAGGACACATCCACAGGCGAGTCCATTTCAACTCAGCCTCCTCGGTTGCCCCCCACATCCAGCAGATCTAACCTGTCTTGTTGCTTGGAGACCATTGGAATGCGAGGTGGGCTACCCAGCCATCCATCCTTAGAACCCTGCTCGGAATCGTTGCCTGGAGCCAACCAACAGGTCTCAATTGTCCTGCAGAAGAATCTTTGCAGTTTGGAGCTTCTCACAACTCCCATCGTGGGAAAACCCCCATGTCCTCGTGATCCAACCCCCTTCAAGAATGGGCCATCAGGGCAGAAAGTCCAACCTGAGCGATCGTCTGATCCTTGCCCTGACTTCAGATGCATGAGATCTAGATTGAGGTCTGTAGATTGTGCCTGCCATATCCTCACCCAGAAACCTAGGCCTAGCTTGGGTTCTCAGACTCCGTCCTCAGACTACTGGCCCACAAGCCCTCCAGTTGGGCAATCCAGAACTACAATGCCGCACTCTGCCTGCCCTACAGACGTAAAACATTGCCCTCAGGGCTACCCCGAAACCCCAAATGAGGATCAACCTGCACGCCATTCGGCTGTACCCCAAACATATAGGCTGACCTGGGCACTATTTCCCCTTCTGACCCAGCCTGAGCCTGGACCTCCTGGTCCCACCCAGACAGCTGGCCGCACACTGAGCACATCGGACCCGCCATGGCCTTAGGTCGTCATCTCTTCCCAACTGCGGTTTTCAGGCTCCAGAACCTAGACCTTATCTCCAACCACTGCCCAGGGTTGAAAATGATGCAGAAATCAGAACTCTTTCCCCATGGCAAGAAACCTTGTGGTTGGCATGTTGTCCAACGTTCAGTGTAGTTGAAACAAGCGTGGCCCATGAGGCCCAGCCCATGCTTGCGGCCACATTGGTCACAAACACACATTGTGACCCTCAGCCTGAAGCCCAGTCCTCAGGTAAGGCCTCTCAGGGCCTATATGAAGAGACAGCATATTGGGCTTGCCATGCCCCTAGGCCCCAATTTTTAACCATAGTTCGGGTTGTCCCTTCACTCTTCCCCAGGGCTCTGCTTTGGAATTCCTCTTTTGGTGGGACACCTGAGGTAACAAACCTGAAAGGAGTCCTCCCATCCCACAGATTGACGAAAAACAATTGGGATCGGGCCAAATCCACAGAGAGGAAGATTCGTCCATGGCCCATGAGACCTCCCCAACATTCCACGGCCATCGCTGAAACAAAAGTCAGAGACAAAAGCCTGACCAAGCGCCTCAGACTCGCTCATTCTTCATATCCTGAAGAGTTCTTCTCATGGTTTGTAGATCGGGCGTGCCATACCTACGTCCCCAAACATAAGCTGAGTTTGTGTTTTCAGTCTTCTGTCCTCAAAGTCCTGGGCCACACTCCCTCCAGGCTGGGGCCCCTGGAGCCACACATTAGGACTGCCCCCACCCAATCCATGGGAATTCTGCCCATTCCATTGTCAAAAATCGTACAAATTAGGAGAACCCTCCAAAGTCCCTGAGGCCATCCCAATAGTGTAGGTGCCCGGGACAAAAAAGGGCGGTTGATACCGGCTGAGCATCTACCTCCACTCATCTACCTCCACTCATACCAAGAAGATTGAACCAGACAGGACCCGAGGCCATTATCGGATCCATTGCTTTGGTTTACAGGCATGTCTCCTCAAAAGCCTGCATTCCAATACCAGCAGAGGGGATTTCCTGAGGCACCCATCAGAACAAATCTCGTCTCCACAAGGAAACTTGTGCATGGGAGCTATGCCAAAGCTTAGGAGAATACTTCAGGGTCCCGGTGCCACCTCCCCATTCCAAGGCCCTCATGGACACAAACACACGTTAGGACCCATCCTCTGGAAAGTGCATTTCAACTCAGCCACCCCGGTTGCTCCCGCAGATCCATTAGATCTAAACTGTCTTGTTGCTAGGAGACAATTGGAAGGCGAGGCCGACTTCCCAGGCATCCATCCTGGAACGGTGCTCTGGAGTCATTCCATAAGGGATGAACTGGAGCTGTCCAACAGGTCTCAATTGTCCCGCAGAAGGAATCCTTGAAGGGGGCATCCCACATCTCCCAACGTGGAAAACCTCCATGGCCTCGAGATTCCGCTCCCTTCATCAAGGGGCCGTCATGCACAGAAACTCCAACCTGAGCCAACGTCGGATCCTCGCCCTGACTTCAGATGCATGAGATATTGGTTCAGATCTGCAGGGGGTACCTGCCGTGCCCTCACCCTGAATCCGAAGTCTAGCTTGTGTTCTCAGACTTCCGTCCTCACTCTCCTGGCCCCGAAGCCCTCAAGTTTGGCAATTGCGGACCGACAATGAAGCACTCTGCCTGCCCTCTAGAAAAAATATATTGCCTAATGAGCAGCCCAGGCAGCTTAAATGAGGATATACCTACACGGCACTCGAATGTACCCAAATTATATAGTCTAACCTGGGCACTAATGCACTGTCTGACACAACCTGAGCCCGGACCTGCTGACCAACACCCAGACAGCTGACCGCACGCTGAGCATATCAGACCCGCCATGGCCTTAGGTCATCATCTCTTCCCTACCTCAGTTTTCAGGCTTCAGAACCTAGACCTTATCTCCAATCACTGCCCACGGGTGACTGTGATGCAGAAATCAGAACTCTTCCTGACCCATGGCAAGAAACCTTGTGGTTGGCATGTTGTCCAACGTTCAGTGTAGGAGAAACCAGCATTCACCCTGAGGCCCCGCCCATTCTTGCCTGCGACGAGAGCATAAACACGCATTGTGACCTCAGCGTGAGTCCTGTCCTCTAGTAAGTCCTCTCAGTGGCTGGACCACTAGATGTCATAATGGGCTTGACATGTCCCTAGTCCCCAATTTTTAACCAGATTTCTGGTTGTCCAGTCGCCCCACCCCAGGGCTCTACTCTGGAATCCCTCATTTGGTGGGACATCTGAGGTTGAAAAACAAAATGAAACAAATCGACAACAACAACAAAAAAAACGGACTTCTTCCATCTTCAGAATGACCCCAAACTCTTTGGACGGGACCGAACCCCCAGAGAGTAAGACTCGTCCATTTCCCATGAAGTCACCCGGCAATTTCACGACCATGAGTGACACGATATCCAGAGACAAAAACGTGAGCAAGAGTCTCACACTCGCCCTTTTTTCATATCCCGAAGTGTTCTCCTCATGGTCTGTAGATCAGTCCTGCCATACCTATGACCCAAAACATAAGCCGAGTTTGTGTTTTCAGACAACTGTCCAAACAGCTCTGGCCTACACACCCTACAGGCTCAGGGCCCTGGAGCCAAACCTGAGGACTGTACTTGCCCTCTCCAAGGGAATTGTATGTGCCCATTCCAATGGCCACAACCCTACTAGTAGGATAACCTCCAAAGTCCCTGAGGCCATCCCAATAGTTGTGGCTTCCCAGGACAAACAGGGGCAATCTGAGCCCATCTGAGCACCTACCTGCACTCAGACCCGTTGACTGATGTCCCCAGAGGTAAAAAGGAACGAACAGGCCCCTAGGCACTAATCGGATCCATTGCTTTGGTTTCCAGGCATCTCTCCTCAGAGGCCTGGATTTCAATACCAGCATATGGCTGTTTCATGACTCACCCATCAGAACAAATCTCATCTACACATGGGAAACATGCACGTTGGAGCTGTGTCAAAGCCTCTGTTTAGGAGAACCCTTCAGGGCCCCAGGGCCACCGCTTCATTCCAAGGTCTCCATAGACACAAAAACATATTAGGACACATCCACAGGCGAGTCCATTTCAACTCAGCCTCCTCGGTTGCCCCCCACATCCAGCAGATCTAACCTGTCTTGTTGCTTGGAGACCATTGGAATGCGAGGTGGGCTCTCCAGCCATCCATCCTTAGAACCCTGCTCGGAATCGTTGGCCTGGAGCCAACCAACAGGTCTCAATTGTCCTGCAGAAGAATCTTTGCAGTTTGGAGCTTCTCACAACTCCCATCGTGGGAAAACCCCCATGTCCTCGTGATCCAACCCCCTTCAAGAATGGGCCATCAGGGCAGAAAGTCCAACCTGAGCGATCGTCTGATCCTTGCCCTGACTTCAGATGCATGAGATCTAGATTGAGGTCTGTAGATTGTGCCTGCCATATCCTCACCCAGAAACCTAGGCCTAGCTTGGGTTCTCAGACTCCGTCCTCAGACTACTGGCCCACAAGCCCTCCAGTTGGGCAATCCAGAACTACAATGCCGCACTCTGCCTGCCCTAAAGAAGTAAAACATTGCCCTCAGGGCTACCCCGAAACCCCAAATGAGGATCAACCTGCACGCCATTCGGCTGTACCCCAAACATATAGGCTGACCTGGGCACTATTTCCCCTTCTGACCCAGCCTGAGCCTGGACCTCCTGGTCCCACCCAGACAGCTGGCCGCACACTGAGCACATCGGACCCGCCATGGCCTTAGGTCGTCATCTCTTCCCAACTGCGGTTTTCAGGCTCCAGAACCTAGACCTTATCTCCAACCACTGCCCAGGGTTGAAAATGATGCAGAAATCAGAACTCTTTCCCCATGGCAAGAAACCTTGTGGTTGGCATGTTGTCCAACGTTCAGTGTAGTTGAAACAAGCGTGGCCCATGAGGCCCAGCCCATGCTTGCGGCCACATTGGTCACAAACACACATTGTGACCCTCAGCCTGAAGCCCAGTCCTCAGGTAAGGCCTCTCAGGGCCTATATGAAGAGACAGCATATTGGGCTTGCCATGCCCCTAGGCCCCAATTTTTAACCATAGTTCGGGTTGTCCCTTCACTCTTCCCCAGGGCTCTGCTTTGGAATTCCTCTTTTGGTGGGACACCTGAGGTAACAAACCTGAAAGGAGTCCTCCCATCCCACAGATTGACGAAAAACAATTGGGATCGGGCCAAATCCACAGAGAGGAAGATTCGTCCATGGCCCATGAGACCTCCCCAACATTCCACGGCCATCGCTGAAACAAAAGTCAGAGACAAAAGCCTGACCAAGCGCCTCAGACTCGCTCATTCTTCATATCCTGAAGAGTTCTTCTCATGGTTTGTAGATCGGGCGTGCCATACCTACGTCCCCAAACATAAGCTGAGTTTGTGTTTACAGTCTTCTGTCCTCAAAGTCCTGGGCCACACTCCCTCCAGGCTGGGGCCCCTGGAGCCACACATTAGGACTGCCCCCACCCAATCCATGGGAATTCTGCCCATTCCATTGTCAAAAATCGTACAAATTAGGAGAACCCACCAAAGTCCCTGAGGCCATCCCAATAGTGTAGGTGCCCGGGACAAAAAAGGGCGGTTGATACCGGCTGAGCATCTACCTCCACTCATCTACCTCCACTCATACCAAGAAGATTGAACCAGACAGGACCCGAGGCCATTATCGGATCCATTGCTTTGGTTTACAGGCATGTCTCCTCAAAAGCCTGGATTCCAATACCAGCAGAGGGGATTTCCTGAGGCACCCATCAGAACAAATCTCGTCTCCACAAGGAAACTTGTGCATGGGAGCTATGCCAAAGCTTAGGAGAATACTTCAGGGTCCCGGTTCCACCTCCCCATTCCAAGGCCCTCATGGACACAAACACACGTTAGGACCCATCCTCTGGAAAGTGCATTTCAACTCAGCCACCCCGGTTGCTCCCGCAGATCCGTTAGATCTAAACTGTCTTGTTGCTAGGAGACAATTGGAAGGCGAGGCCGACTTCACAGGCATCCATCCTGGAACGGTGCTCTGGAGTCATTCCATAAGGGATGAACTGGAGCTGTCCAACAGGTCTCAATTGTCCCGCAGAAGGAATCCTTGAAGGGGGCATCCCACATCTCCCAACGTGGAAAACCTCCATGGCCTCGAGATTCCGCTCCCTTCATGAAGGGGCCGTCATGCACAGAAACTCCAACCTGAGCCAACGTCGGATCCTCGCCCTGACTTCAGATGCATGAGATATTGGTTCAGATCTGCAGGGGGTACCTGCCGTGCCCTCACCCTGAATCCGAAGTCTAGCTTGTGTTCTCAGACTTCCGTCCTCACTCTCCTGGCCCCGAAGCCCTCAAGTTTGGCAATTGCGGACCGACAATGAAGCACTCTGCCTGCCCTCTAGAAAAAATATATTGCCTAATGAGCAGCCCAGGCAGCTTAAATGAGGATATACCTACACGGCACTCGAATGTACCCAAATTATATAGTCTAACCTGGGCACTAATGCACTGTCTGACACAACCTGAGCCCGGACCTGCTGACCAACACCCAGACAGCTGACCGCACGCTGAGCATATCAGACCAGCCATGGCCTTAGGTCATCATCTCTTCCCTACCCCAGTTTTCAGGCTTCAGAACCTAGACCTTATCTCCAATCACTGCCCACGGGTGACTGTGATGCAGAAATCAGAACTCTTCCTGACCCATGGCAAGAAACCTTGTGGTTGGCATGTTGTCCAACGTTCAGTGTAGGAGAAACCAGCATTCACCCTGAGGCCCCGCCCATTCTTGCCTGCGACGAGAGCATAAACACGCATTGTGACCTCAGCGTGAGTCCTGTCCTCTAGTAAGTCCTCTCAGTGGCTGGACCACTAGATGTCATAATGGGCTTGACATGTCCCTAGTCCCCAATTTTTAACCAGATTTCTGGTTGTCCAGTCGCCCCACCCCAGGGCTCTACTCTGGAATCCCTCATTTGGTGGGACATCTGAGGTTGAAAAACAAAATGAAACAAATCGACAACAACAACAAAAAAACGGACTTCTTCCATCCCCAGAATGACCCCAAACTCTTTGGACGGGACCGAACCCCCAGAGAGTAAGACTCGTCCATTTCCCATGAAGTCACCCGGCAATTTCACGACCATGAGTGACACGATATCCAGAGACAAAAACGTGAGCAAGAGCCTCACACTCGCCCTTTTTTCATATCCAGAAGTGTTCTCCTCATGGTCTGTAGATCAGTCCTGCCATACCTATGACCCAAAACATAAGCCGAGTTTGTGTTTTCAGACAACTGTCCAAACAGCTCTGGCCTACACACCCTACAGGCTCAGGGCCCTGGAGCCAAACCTGAGGACTGTACTTGCCCTCTCCAAGGGAATTGTATGTGCCCATTCCAATGGCCACAACCCTACTAGTAGGACAACCTCCAAAGTCCCTGAGGCCATCCCAATAGTTGTGGCTTCCCAGGACAAACAGGGGCAATCTGAGCCCATCTGAGCACCTACCTGCACTCAGACCCGTAGTCTGATGTCCCCAGAGGTAAAAAGGAACGAACAGGCCCCTAGGCACTAATCGGATCCATTGCTTTGGTTTCCAGGCATCTCTCCTCAGAGGCCTGGATTTCAATACCAGCATATGGCTGTTTCTTGACTCACCCATCAGAACAAATCTCATCTACACATGGGAAACATGCACGTTGGAGCTGTGTCAAAGCCTCTGTTTAGGAGAACCCTTCAGGGCCCCAGGGCCACCGCTTCATTCCAAGGTCTCCATAGACACAAAAACATATTAGGACACATCCACAGGCGAGTCCATTTCAACTCAGCCTCCTCGGTTGCCCCCCACATCCAGCAGATCTAACCTGTCTTGTTGCTTGGAGACCATTGGAATGCGAGGTGGGCTACCCAGCCATCCATCCTTAGAACCCTGCTCGGAATCGTTGGCCTGGAGCCAACCAACAGGTCTCAATTGTCCTGCAGAAGAATCTTTGCAGTTTGGAGCTTCTCACAACTCCCATCGTGGGAAAACCCCCATGTCCTCGTGATCCAACCCCCTTCAAGAATGGGCCATCAGGGCAGAAAGTCCAACCTGAGCGATCGTCTGATCCTTGCCCTGACTTCAGATGCATGAGATCTAGATTGAGGTCTGTAGATTGTGCCTGCCATATCCTCACCCAGAAACCTAGGCCTAGCTTGGGTTCTCAGACTCCGTCCTCAGACTACTGGCCCACAAGCCCTCCAGTTGGGCAATCCAGAACTACAATGCCGCACTCTGCCTGCCCTACAGACGTAAAACATTGCCCTCAGGGCTACCCCGAAACCGCAAATGAGGATCAACCTGCACGCCATTCGGCTGTACCCCAAACATATAGGCTGACCTGGGCACTATTTCCCCTTCTGACCCAGCCTGAGCCTGGACCTCCTGGTCCCACCCAGACAGCTGGCTGCACACTGAGCACATCGGACCCGCCATGGCCTTAGGTCGTCATCTCTTCCCAACTGCGGTTTTCAGGCTCCAGAACCTAGACCTTATCTCCAACCACTGCCCAGGGTTGAAAATGATGCAGAAATCAGAACTCTTTCCCCATGGCAAGAAACCTTGTGGTTGGCATGTTGTCCAACGTTCAGTGTAGTTGAAACAAGCGTGGCCCATGAGGCCCAGCCCATGCTTGCGGCCACATTGGTCACAAACACACATTGTGACCCTCAGCCTGAAGCCCAGTCCTCAGGTAAGGCCTCTCAGGGCCTATATGAAGAGACAGCATATTGGGCTTGCCATGCCCCTAGGCCCCAATTTTTAACCATAGTTCGGGTTGTCCCTTCACTCTTCCCCAGGGCTCTGCTTTGGAATTCCTCTTTTGGTGGGACACCTGAGGTAACAAACCTGAAAGGAGTCCTCCCATCCCACAGATTGACGAAAAACAATTGGGATCGGGCCAAATCCACAGAGAGGAAGATTCGTCCATGGCCCATGAGACCTCCCCAACATTCCACGGCCATCGCTGAAACAAAAGTCAGAGACAAAAGCCTGACCAAGCGCCTCAGACTCGCTCATTCTTCATATCCTGAAGAGTTCTTCTCATGGTTTGTAGATCGGGCGTGCCATACCTACGTCCCCAAACATAAGCTGAGTTTGTGTTTTCAGTCTTCTGTCCTCAAAGTCCTGGGCCACACTCCCTCCAGGCTGGGGCCCCTGGAGCCACACATTAGGACTGCCCCCACCCAATCCATGGGAATTCTGCCCATTCCATTGTCAAAAATCGTACAAATTAGGAGAACCCACCAAAGTCCCTGAGGCCATCCCAATAGTGTAGGTGCCCGGGACAAAAAAGGGCGGTTGATACCGGCTGAGCATCTACCTCCACTCATCTACCTCCACTCATACCAAGAAGATTGAACCAGACAGGACCCGAGGCCATTATCGGATCCATTGCTTTGGTTTACAGGCATGTCTCCTCAAAAGCCTGGATTCCAATACCAGCAGAGGGGATTTCCTGAGGCACCCATCAGAACAAATCTCGTCTCCACAAGGAAACTTGTGCATGGGAGCTATGCCAAAGCTTAGGAGAATACTTCAGGGTCCTGGTTCCACCTCCCCATTCCAAGGCCCTCATGGACACAAACACACGTTAGGACCCATCCTCTGGAAAGTGCATTTCAACTCAGCCACCCCGGTTGCTCCCGCAGATCCATTAGATCTAAACTGTCTTGTTGCTAGGAGACAATTGGAAGGCGAGGCCGACTTCACAGGCATCCATCCTGGAACGGTGCTCTGGAGTCATTCCATAAGGGATGAACTGGAGCTGTCCAACAGGTCTCAATTGTCCCGCAGAAGGAATCCTTGAAGGGGGCATCCCACATCTCCCAACGTGGAAAACCTCCATGGCCTCGAGATTCCGCTCCCTTCATGAAGGGGCCGTCATGCACAGAAACTCCAACCTGAGCCAACGTCGGATCCTCGCCCTGACTTCAGATGCATGAGATATTGGTTCAGATCTGCAGGGGGTACCTGCCGTGCCCTCACCCTGAATCCGAAGTCTAGCTTGTGTTCTCAGACTTCCGTCCTCACTCTCCTGGCCCCGAAGCCCTCAAGTTTGGCAATTGCGGACCGACAATGAAGCACTCTGCCTGCCCTCTAGAAAAAATATATTGCCTAATGAGCAGCCCAGGCAGCTTAAATGAGGATATACCTACACGGCACTCGAATGTACCCAAATTATATAGTCTAACCTGGGCACTAATGCACTGTCTGACACAACCTGAGCCCGGACCTGCTGACCAACACCCAGACAGCTGACCGCACGCTGAGCATATCAGACCAGCCATGGCCTTAGGTCATCATCTCTTCCCTACCTCAGTTTTCAGGCTTCAGAACCTAGACCTTATCTCCAATCACTGCCCACGGGTGACTGTGATGCAGAAATCAGAACTCTTCCTGACCCATGGCAAGAAACCTTGTGGTTGGCATGTTGTCCAACGTTCAGTGTAGGAGAAACCAGCATTCACCCTGAGGCCCTGCCCATTCTTGCCTGCGACGAGAGCATAAACACGCATTGTGACCTCAGCGTGAGTCCTGTCCTCTAGTAAGTCCTCTCAGTGGCTGGACCACTAGATGTCATAATGGGCTTGACATGTCCCTAGTCCCCAATTTTTAACCAGATTTCTGGTTTTCCAGTCGCCCCACCCCAGGGCTCTACTCTGGAATCCCTCATTTGGTGGGACATCTGAGGTTGAAAAACAAAATGAAACAAATCGACAACAACAACAAAAAAACGGACTTCTTCCATCCCCAGAATGACCCCAAACTCTTTGGACGGGACCGAACCCCCAGAGAGTAAGACTCGTCCATTTCCCATGAAGTCACCCGGCAATTTCACGACCATGAGTGACACGATATCCAGAGACAAAAACGTGAGCAAGAGCCTCACACTCGCCCTTTTTTCATATCCCGAAGTGTTCTCCTCATGGTCTGTAGATCAGTCCTGCCATACCTATGACCCAAAACATAAGCCGAGTTTGTGTTTTCAGACAACTGTCCAAACAGCTCTGGCCTACACACCCTACAGGCTCATGGCCCTGGAGCCAAACCTGAGGACTGTACTTGCCCTCTCCAAGGGAATTGTATGTGCCCATTCCAATGGCCACAACCCTACTAGTAGGACAACCTCCAAAGTCCCTGAGGCCATCCCAATAGTTGTGGCTTCCCAGGACAAACAGGGGCAATCTGAGCCCATCTGAGCACCTACCTGCACTCAGACCCGTAGTCTGATGTCCCCAGAGGTAAAAAGGAACGAACAGGCCCCTAGGCACTAATCGGATCCATTGCTTTGGTTTCCAGGCATCTCTCCTCAGAGGCCTGGATTTCAATACCAGCATATGGCTGTTTCTTGACTCACCCATCAGAACAAATCTCATCTACACATGGGAAACATGCACGTTGGAGCTGTGTCAAAGCCTCTGTTTAGGAGAACCCTTCAGGGCCCCAGGGCCACCGCTTCATTCCAAGGTCTCCATAGACACAAAAACATATTAGGACACATCCACAGGCGAGTCCATTTCAACTCAGCCTCCTCGGTTGCCCCCCACATCCAGCAGATCTAACCTGTCTTGTTGCTTGGAGACCATTGGAATGCGAGGTGGGCTACCCAGCCATCCATCCTTAGAACCCTGCTCGGAATCGTTGGCCTGGAGCCAACCAACAGGTCTCAATTGTCCTGCAGAAGAATCTTTGCAGTTTGGAGCTTCTCACAACTCCCATCGTGGGAAAACCCCCATGTCCTCGTGATCCAACCCCCTTCAAGAATGGGCCATCAGGGCAGAAAGTCCAACCTGAGCGATCGTCTGATCCTTGCCCTGACTTCAGATGCATGAGATCTAGATTGAGGTCTGTAGATTGTGCCTGCCATATCCTCACCCAGAAACCTAGGCCTAGCTTGGGTTCTCAGACTCCGTCCTCAGACTACTGGCCCACAAGCCCTCCAGTTGGGCAATCCAGAACTACAATGCCGCACTCTGCCTGCCCTACAGACGTAAAACATTGCCCTCAGGGCTACCCCGAAACCGCAAATGAGGATCAACCTGCACGCCATTCGGCTGTACCCCAAACATATAGGCTGACCTGGGCACTATTTCCCCTTCTGACCCAGCCTGAGCCTGGACCTCCTGGTCCCACCCAGACAGCTGGCTGCACACTGAGCACATCGGACCCGCCATGGCCTTAGGTCGTCATCTCTTCCCAACTGCGGTTTACAGGCTCCAGAACCTAGACCTTATCTCCAACCACTGCCCAGGGTTGAAAATGATGCAGAAATCAGAACTCTTTCCCCATGGCAAGAAACCTTGTGGTTGGCATGTTGTCCAACGTTCAGTGTAGTTGAAACAAGCGTGGCCCATGAGGCCCAGCCCATGCTTGCGGCCACATTGGTCACAAACACACATTGTGACCCTCAGCCTGAAGCCCAGTCCTCAGGTAAGGCCTCTCAGGGCCTATATGAAGAGACAGCATATTGGGCTTGCCATGCCCCTAGGCCCCAATTTTTAACCATAGTTCGGGTTGTCCCTTCACTCTTCCCCAGGGCTCTGCTTTGGAATTCCTCTTTTGGTGGGACACCTGAGGTAACAAACCTGAAAGGAGTCCTCCCATCCCACAGATTGACGAAAAACAATTGGGATCGGGCCAAATCCACAGAGAGGAAGATTCGTCCATGGCCCATGAGACCTCCCCAACATTCCACGGCCATCGCTGAAACAAAAGTCAGAGACAAAAGCCTGACCAAGCGCCTCAGACTCGCTCATTCTTCATATCCTGAAGAGTTCTTCTCATGGTTTGTAGATCGGGCGTGCCATACCTACGTCCCCAAACATAAGCTGAGTTTGTGTTTTCAGTCTTCTGTCCTCAAAGTCCTGGGCCACACTCCCTCCAGGCTGGGGCCCCTGGAGCCACACATTAGGACTGCCCCCACCCAATCCATGGGAATTCTGCCCATTCCATTGTCAAAAATCGTACAAATTAGGAGAACCCACCAAAGTCCCTGAGGCCATCCCAATAGTGTAGGTGCCCGGGACAAAAAAGGGCGGTTGATACCGGCTGAGCATCTACCTCCACTCATCTACCTCCACTCATACCAAGAAGATTGAACCAGACAGGACCCGAGGCCATTATCGGATCCATTGCTTTGGTTTACAGGCATGTCTCCTCAAAAGCCTGGATTCCAATACCAGCAGAGGGGATTTCCTGAGGCACCCATCAGAACAAATCTCGTCTCCACAAGGAAACTTGTGCATGGGAGCTATGCCAAAGCTTAGGAGAATACTTCAGGGTCCCGGTTCCACCTCCCCATTCCAAGGCCCTCATGGACACAAACACACGTTAGGACCCATCCTCTGGAAAGTGCATTTCAACTCAGCCACCCCGGTTGCTCCCGCAGATCCATTAGATCTAAACTGTCTTATTGCTAGGAGACAATTGGAAGGCGAGGCCGACTTCCCAGGCATCCATCCTGGAACGGTGCTCTGGAGTCATTCCATAAGGGATGAACTGGAGCTGTCCAACAGGTCTCAATTGTCCCGCAGAAGGAATCCTTGAAGGGGGCATCCCACATCTCCCAACGTGGAAAACCTCCATGGCCTCGAGATTCCGCTCCCTTCATGAAGGGGCCGTCATGCACAGAAACTCCAACCTGAGCCAACTTCGGATCCTCGCCCTGACTTCAGATGCATGAGATATTGGTTCAGATCTGCAGGGGGTACCTGCCGTGCCCTCACCCTGAATCCGAAGTCTAGCTTGTGTTCTTAGACTTCCTTCCTCACTCTCTTGGCCCCGAAGCCCTCAAGTTTGGCAATTGCGGACCAACAATGAAGCACTCTGCCTGCCCTCTAGAAAAAATATATTGCCTAATGAGCAGCCCAGGCAGCTTAAATGAGGATATACCTACACGGCACTCGAATGTACCCAAATTATATAGTCTAACCTGGGCACTAATGCACTGTCTGACACAACCTGAGCCCGGACCTGCTGACCAACACCCAGACAGCTGACCGCACGCTGAGCATATCAGACCCGCCATGGCCTTAGGTCATCATCTCTTCCCTACCTCAGTTTTCAGGCTTCAGAACCTAGACCTTATCTCCAATCACTGCCCACGGGTGACTGTGATGCAGAAATCAGAACTCTTCCTGACCCATGGCAAGAAACCTTGTGGTTGGCATGTTGTCCAACGTTCAGTGTAGGAGAAACCAGCATTCACCCTGAGGCCCCGCCCATTCTTGCGTGCGACGAGAGCATAAACACGCATTGTGACCTCAGCGTGAGTCCTGTCCTCTAGGAAGTCCTCTCAGTGGCTGGACCATTAGATGTCATAATGGGCTTGATATGTCCCTAGTCCCCAATTTTTAACCAGTTTTCTGGTTGTCCAGTCGCCCCACCCCAGGGCTCTACTCTGGAATCCCTCATTTGGTGGGACATCTGAGGTTGAAAAACAAAATGAAACAAATCGACAACAACAACAAAAAAACTGAATTCTTCCATCCCCAGAATGACCCCAAACTCTTTGGACGGGACCGAACCCCCAGAGAGTAAGACTCGTCCATTTCCCATGAAGTCACCCGGCAATTTCACGACCATGAGTGACACGATATCCAGAGACAAAAACTTGAGCAAGAGCCTCACACTCGCCCTTTTTTCATATCCCGAAGTGTTCTCCTCATGGTCTGTAGATCAGTCCTGCCATACCTATGACCCAAAACATAAGCCGAGTTTGTGTTTTCAGACAACTGTCCAAACAGCTCTGGCCTACACACCCTACAGGCTCAGGGCCCTGAAGCCAAACCTGAGGACTGTACTTGCCCTCTCCAAGGGAATTGTATGTGCCCATTCCAATGGCCACAACCCTACTAGTAGGATAACCTCCAAAGTCCCTGAGGCCATCCCAATAGTTGTGGCTTCCCAGGACAAACAGGGGCAATCTGAGCCCATCTGAGCACCTACCTCCACTCAGACCCGTAGACTGATGTCCCCAGCGGTAAAAAGGAACGAACAGGCCCCTAGGCACTAATCGGATCCATTGCTTTGGTTTCCAGGCATCTCTCCTCAGAGGCCTGGTTTTCAATACCAGCATATGGCTGTTTCTTGACTCACCCATCAGAACAAATCTCATCTACACATGGGAAACATGCACGTTGGAGCTGTGTCAAAGCCTCTGTTTAGGAGAACCCTTCAGGGCCCCAGGGCCACCGCTTCATTCCAAGGTCTCCATAGACACAAAAACATATTAGGACACATCCACAGGAGAGTCCATTTCAACTCAGCCTCCTCGGTTGCCCCCCACATCCAGCAGATCTAACCTGTCTTGTTGCTTGGAGACCATTGGAATGCGAGGTGGGCTACCCAGCCATCCATCCTTAGAACCCTGCTCGGAATCGTTGGCCTGGAGCCAACCAACAGGTCTCAATTGTCCTGCAGAAGAATCTTTGCAGTTTGGAGCTTCTCACAACTCCCAACGTGGGAAAACCCCCATGTCCTCGTGATCCAACCCCCTTCAAGAATGGGCCATCATGGCAGAAAGTCCAACCTGAGCGATCGTCTGATCCATGCCCTGACTTCAGATGCATGAGATCTAGATTGAGGTCTGTAGATTGTGCCTGCCATATCCTCACCCAGAAACCTAGGCCTAGCTTGGGTTCTCAGACTCCGTCCTCAGACTACTGGCCCACAAGCCATCCAGTTGGGCAATCCAGAACTACAATGCCGCACTCTGCCTGCCCTACAGACGTAAAACATTGCCCTCAGTGCTACCCCGAAACCGCAAATGAGGATCAACCTGCACGCCATTCGGCTGTACCCCAAACATATAGGCTGACATGGGCACTATTTCCCCTTCTGACCCAGCCTGAGCCTGGACCTCCTGGTCCCACCCAGACAGCTGGCCGCACACTGAGCACATCGGACCCGCCATGGCCTTAGGTCGTCATCTCTTCCCAACTGCGGTTTTCAGGCTCCAGAACCTAGACCTTATCTCCAACCACTGCCCAGGGTTGAAAATGATGCAGAAATCAGAACTCTTTCCCCATGGCAAGAAACCTTGTGGTTGGCATGTTGTCCAACGTTCAGTGTAGTTGAAACAAGCGTGGCCCATGAGGCCCAGCCCATGCTTGCGGCCACATTGGTCACAAACACACATTGTGACCCTCAGCCTGAAGCCCAGTCCTCAGGTAAGGCCTCTCAGGGCCTATATGAAGAGACAGCATATTGGGCTTGCCATGCCCCTAGGCCCCAATTTTTAACCATAGTTCGGGTTGTCCCTTCACTCTTCCCCAGGGCTCTGCTTTGGAATTCCTCTTTTGGTGGGACACCTGAGGTAACAAACCTGAAAGGAGTCCTCCCATCCCACAGATTGACGAAAAACAATTGGGATCGGGCCAAATCCACAGAGAGGAAGATTCGTCCATGGCCCATGAGACCTCCCCAACATTCCACGGCCATCGCTGAAACAAAAGTCAGAGACAAAAGCCTGACCAAGCGCCTCAGACTCGCTCATTCTTCATATCCTGAAGAGTTCTTCTCATGGTTTGTAGATCGGGCGTGCCATACCTACGTCCCCAAACATAAGCTGAGTTTGTGTTTTCAGTCTTCTGTCCTCAAAGTCCTGGGCCACACTCCCTCCAGGCTGGGGCCCCTGGAGCCACACATTAGGACTGCCCCCACCCAATCCATGGGAATTCTGCCCATTCCATTGTCAAAAATCGTACAAATTAGGAGAACCCACCAAAGTCCCTGAGGCCATCCCAATAGTGTAGGTGCCCGGGACAAAAAAGGGCGGTTGATACCGGCTGAGCATCTACCTCCACTCATCTACCTCCACTCATACCAAGAAGATTGAACCAGACAGGACCCGAGGCCATTATCGGATCCATTGCTTTGGTTTACAGGCATGTCTCCTCAAAAGCCTGGATTCCAATACCAGCAGAGGGGATTTCCTGAGGCACCCATCAGAACAAATCTCGTCTCCACAAGGAAACTTGTGCATGGGAGCTATGCCAAAGCTTAGGAGAATACTTCAGGGTCCCGGTTCCACCTCCCCATTCCAAGGCCCTCATGGACACAAACACACGTTAGGACCCATCCTCTGGAAAGTGCATTTCAACTCAGCCACCCCGGTTGCTCCCGCAGATCCATTAGATCTAAACTGTCTTATTGCTAGGAGACAATTGGAAGGCGAGGCCGACTTCCCAGGCATCCATCCTGGAACGGTGCTCTGGAGTCATTCCATAAGGGATGAACTGGAGCTGTCCAACAGGTCTCAATTGTCCCGCAGAAGGAATCCTTGAAGGGGGCATCCCACATCTCCCAACGTGGAAAACCTCCATGGCCTCGAGATTCCGCTCCCTTCATGAAGGGGCCGTCATGCACAGAAACTCCAACCTGAGCCAACTTCGGATCCTCGCCCTGACTTCAGATGCATGAGATATTGGTTCAGATCTGCAGGGGGTACCTGCCGTGCCCTCACCCTGAATCCGAAGTCTAGCTTGTGTTCTTAGACTTCCTTCCTCACTCTCTTGGCCCCGAAGCCCTCAAGTTTGGCAATTGCGGACCAACAATGAAGCACTCTGCCTGCCCTCTAGAAAAAATATATTGCCTAATGAGCAGCCCAGGCAGCTTAAATGAGGATATACCTACACGGCACTCGAATGTACCCAAATTATATAGTCTAACCTGGGCACTAATGCACTGTCTGACACAACCTGAGCCCGGACCTGCTGACCAACACCCAGACAGCTGACCGCACGCTGAGCATATCAGACCCGCCATGGCCTTAGGTCATCATCTCTTCCCTACCTCAGTTTTCAGGCTTCAGAACCTAGACCTTATCTCCAATCACTGCCCACGGGTGACTGTGATGCAGAAATCAGAACTCTTCCTGACCCATGGCAAGAAACCTTGTGGTTGGCATGTTGTCCAACGTTCAGTGTAGGAGAAACCAGCATTCACCCTGAGGCCCCGCCCATTCTTGCGTGCGACGAGAGCATAAACACGCATTGTGACCTCAGCGTGAGTCCTGTCCTCTAGGAAGTCCTCTCAGTGGCTGGACCATTAGATGTCATAATGGGCTTGATATGTCCCTAGTCCCCAATTTTTAACCAGTTTTCTGGTTGTCCAGTCGCCCCACCCCAGGGCTCTACTCTGGAATCCCTCATTTGGTGGGACATCTGAGGTTGAAAAACAAAATGAAACAAATCGACAACAACAACAAAAAAACTGAATTCTTCCATCCCCAGAATGACCCCAAACTCTTTGGACGGGACCGAACCCCCAGAGAGTAAGACTCGTCCATTTCCCATGAAGTCACCCGGCAATTTCACGACCATGAGTGACACGATATCCAGAGACAAAAACTTGAGCAAGAGCCTCACACTCGCCCTTTTTTCATATCCCGAAGTGTTCTCCTCATGGTCTGTAGATCAGTCCTGCCATACCTATGACCCAAAACATAAGCCGAGTTTGTGTTTTCAGACAACTGTCCAAACAGCTCTGGCCTACACACCCTACAGGCTCAGGGCCCTGAAGCCAAACCTGAGGACTGTACTTGCCCTCTCCAAGGGAATTGTATGTGCCCATTCCAATGGCCACAACCCTACTAGTAGGATAACCTCCAAAGTCCCTGAGGCCATCCCAATAGTTGTGGCTTCCCAGGACAAACAGGGGCAATCTGAGCCCATCTGAGCACCTACCTCCACTCAGACCCGTAGACTGATGTCCCCAGCGGTAAAAAGGAACGAACAGGCCCCTAGGCACTAATCGGATCCATTGCTTTGGTTTCCAGGCATCTCTCCTCAGAGGCCTGGTTTTCAATACCAGCATATGGCTGTTTCTTGACTCACCCATCAGAACAAATCTCATCTACACATGGGAAACATGCACGTTGGAGCTGTGTCAAAGCCTCTGTTTAGGAGAACCCTTCAGGGCCCCAGGGCCACCGCTTCATTCCAAGGTCTCCATAGACACAAAAACATATTAGGACACATCCACAGGAGAGTCCATTTCAACTCAGCCTCCTCGGTTGCCCCCCACATCCAGCAGATCTAACCTGTCTTGTTGCTTGGAGACCATTGGAATGCGAGGTGGGCTACCCAGCCATCCATCCTTAGAACCCTGCTCGGAATCGTTGGCCTGGAGCCAACCAACAGGTCTCAATTGTCCTGCAGAAGAATCTTTGCAGTTTGGAGCTTCTCACAACTCCCAACGTGGGAAAACCCCCATGTCCTCGTGATCCAACCCCCTTCAAGAATGGGCCATCATGGCAGAAAGTCCAACCTGAGCGATCGTCTGATCCATGCCCTGACTTCAGATGCATGAGATCTAGATTGAGGTCTGTAGATTGTGCCTGCCATATCCTCACCCAGAAACCTAGGCCTAGCTTGGGTTCTCAGACTCCGTCCTCAGACTACTGGCCCACAAGCCATCCAGTTGGGCAATCCAGAACTACAATGCCGCACTCTGCCTGCCCTACAGACGTAAAACATTGCCCTCAGTGCTACCCCGAAACCGCAAATGAGGATCAACCTGCACGCCATTCGGCTGTACCCCAAACATATAGGCTGACATGGGCACTATTTCCCCTTCTGACCCAGCCTGAGCCTGGACCTCCTGGTCCCACCCAGACAGCTGGCCGCACACTGAGCACATCGGACCCGCCATGGCCTTAGGTCGTCATCTCTTCCCAACTGCGGTTTTCAGGCTCCAGAACCTAGACCTTATCTCCAACCACTGCCCAGGGTTGAAAATGATGCAGAAATCAGAACTCTTTCCCCATGGCAAGAAACCTTGTGGTTGGCATGTTGTCCAACGTTCAGTGTAGTTGAAACAAGCGTGGCCCATGAGGCCCAGCCCATGCTTGCGGCCACATTGGTCACAAACACACATTGTGACCCTCAGCCTGAAGCCCAGTCCTCAGGTAAGGCCTCTCAGGGCCTATATGAAGAGACAGCATATTGGGCTTGCCATGCCCCTAGGCCCCAATTTTTAACCATAGTTCGGGTTGTCCCTTCACTCTTCCCCAGGGCTCTGCTTTGGAATTCCTCTTTTGGTGGGACACCTGAGGTAACAAACCTGAAAGGAGTCCTCCCATCCCACAGATTGACGAAAAACAATTGGGATCGGGCCAAATCCACAGAGAGGAAGATTCGTCCATGGCCCATGAGACCTCCCCAACATTCCACGGCCATCGCTGAAACAAAAGTCAGAGACAAAAGCCTGACCAAGCGCCTCAGACTCGCTCATTCTTCATATCCTGAATAGTTCTTCTCATGGTTTGTAGATCGGGCGTGCCATACCTACGTCCCCAAACATAAGCTGAGTTTGTGTTTTCAGTCTTCTGTCCTCAAAGTCCTGGGCCACACTCCCTCCAGGCTGGGGCCCCTGGAGCCACACATTAGGACTGCCCCCACCCAATCCATGGGAATTCTGCCCATTCCATTGTCAAAAATCGTACAAATTAGGAGAACCCACCAAAGTCCCTGAGGCCATCCCAATAGTGTAGGTGCCCGGGACAAAAAAGGGCGGTTGATACCGGCTGAGCATCTACCTCCACTCATCTACCTCCACTCATACCAAGAAGATTGAACCAGACAGGACCCGAGGCCATTATCGGATCCATTGCTTTGGTTTACAGGCATGTCTCCTCAAAAGCCTGGATTCCAATACCAGCAGAGGGGATTTCCTGAGGCACCCATCAGAACAAATCTCGTCTCCACAAGGAAACTTGTGCATGGGAGCTATGCCAAAGCTTAGGAGAATACTTCAGGGTCCTGGTTCCACCTCCCCATTCCAAGGCCCTCATGGACACAAACACACGTTAGGACCCATCCTCTGGAAAGTGCATTTCAACTCAGCCACCCCGGTTGCTCCCGCAGATCCATTAGATCTAAACTGTCTTGTTGCTAGGAGACAATTGGAAGGCGAGGCCGACTTCACAGGCATCCATCCTGGAACGGTGCTCTGGAGTCATTCCATAAGGGATGAACTGGAGCTGTCCAACAGGTCTCAATTGTCCCGCAGAAGGAATCCTTGAAGGGGGCATCCCACATCTCCCAACGTGGAAAACCTCCATGGCCTCGAGATTCCGCTCCCTTCATGAAGGGGCCGTCATGCACAGAAACTCCAACCTGAGCCAACGTCGGATCCTCGCCCTGACTTCAGATGCATGAGATATTGGTTCAGATCTGCAGGGGGTACCTGCCGTGCCCTCACCCTGAATCCGAAGTCTAGCTTGTGTTCTCAGACTTCCGTCCTCACTCTCCTGGCCCCGAAGCCCTCAAGTTTGGCAATTGCGGACCGACAATGAAGCACTCTGCCTGCCCTCTAGAAAAAATATATTGCCTAATGAGCAGCCCAGGCAGCTTAAATGAGGATATACCTACACGGCACTCGAATGTACCCAAATTATATAGTCTAACCTGGGCACTAATGCACTGTCTGACACAACCTGAGCCCGGACCTGCTGACCAACACCCAGACAGCTGACCGCACGCTGAGCATATCAGACCCGCCATGGCCTTAGGTCATCATCTCTTCCCTACCTCAGTTTTCAGGCTTCAGAACCTAGACCTTATCTCCAATCACTGCCCACGGGTGACTGTGATGCAGAAATCAGAACTCTTCCTGACCCATGGCAAGAAACCTTGTGGTTGGCATGTTGTCCAACGTTCAGTGTAGGAGAAACCAGCATTCACCCTGAGGCCCCGCCCATTCTTGCCTGCGACGAGAGCATAAACACGCATTGTGACCTCAGCGTGAGTCCTGTCCTCTAGTAAGTCCTCTCAGTGGCTGGACCACTAGATGTCATAATGGGCTTGACATGTCCCTAGTCCCCAATTTTTAACCAGATTTCTGGTTGTCCAGTCGCCCCACCCCAGGGCTCTACTCTGGAATCCCTCATTTGGTGGGACATCTGAGGTTGAAAAACAAAATGAAACAAATCGACAACAACAACAAAAAAACGGACTTCTTCCATCCCCAGAATGACCCCAAACTCTTTGGACGGGACCGAACCCCCAGAGAGTAAGACTCGTCCATTTCCCATGAAGTCACCCGGCAATTTCACGACCATGAGTGACACGATATCCAGAGACAAAAACGTGAGCAAGAGCCTCACACTCGCCCTTTTTTCATATCCCGAAGTGTTCTCCTCATGGTCTGTAGATCAGTCCTGCCATACCTATGACCCAAAACATAAGCCGAGTTTGTGTTTTCAGACAACTGTCCAAACAGCTCTGGCCTACACACCCTACAGGCTCATGGCCCTGGAGCCAAACCTGAGGACTGTACTTGCCCTCTCCAAGGGAATTGTATGTGCCCATTCCAATGGCCACAACCCTACTAGTAGGACAACCTCCAAAGTCCCTGAGGCCATCCCAATAGTTGTGGCTTCCCAGGACAAACAGGGGCAATCTGAGCCCATCTGAGCACCTACCTGCACTCAGACCCGTAGTCTGATGTCCCCAGAGGTAAAAAGGAACGAACAGGCCCCTAGGCACTAATCGGATCCATTGCTTTGGTTTCCAGGCATCTCTCCTCAGAGGCCTGGATTTCAATACCAGCATATGGCTGTTTCTTGACTCACCCATCAGAACAAATCTCATCTACACATGGGAAACATGCACGTTGGAGCTGTGTCAAAGCCTCTGTTTAGGAGAACCCTTCAGGGCCCCAGGGCCACCGCTTCATTCCAAGGTCTCCATAGACACAAAAACATATTAGGACACATCCACAGGCGAGTCCATTTCAACTCAGCCTCCTCGGTTGCCCCCCACATCCAGCAGATCTAACCTGTCTTGTTGCTTGGAGACCATTGGAATGCGAGGTGGGCTACCCAGCCATCCATCCTTAGAACCCTGCTCGGAATCGTTGGCCTGGAGCCAACCAACAGGTCTCAATTGTCCTGCAGAAGAATCTTTGCAGTTTGGAGCTTCTCACAACTCCCATCGTGGGAAAACCCCCATGTCCTCGTGATCCAACCCCCTTCAAGAATGGGCCATCAGGGCAGAAAGTCCAACCTGAGCGATCGTCTGATCCTTGCCCTGACTTCAGATGCATGAGATCTAGATTGAGGTCTGTAGATTGTGCCTGCCATATCCTCACCCAGAAACCTAGGCCTAGCTTGGTTTCTCAGACTCCGTCCTCAGACTACTGGCCCACAAGCCCTCCAGTTGGGCAATCCAGAACTACAATGCCGCACTCTGCCTGCCCTACAGACGTAAAACATTGCCCTCAGGGCTACCCCGAAACCGCAAATGAGGATCAACCTGCACGCCATTCGGCTGTACCCCAAACATATAGGCTGACCTGGGCACTATTTCCCCTTCTGACCCAGCCTGAGCCTGGACCTCCTGGTCCCACCCAGACAGCTGGCTGCACACTGAGCACATCGGACCCGCCATGGCCTTAGGTCGTCATCTCTTCCCAACTGCGGTTTTCAGGCTCCAGAACCTAGACCTTATCTCCAACCACTGCCCAGGGTTGAAAATGATGCAGAAATCAGAACTCTTTCCCCATGGCAAGAAACCTTGTGGTTGGCATGTTGTCCAACGTTCAGTGTAGTTGAAACAAGCGTGGCCCATGAGGCCCAGCCCATGCTTGCGGCCACATTGGTCACAAACACACATTGTGACCCTCAGCCTGAAGCCCAGTCCTCAGGTAAGGCCTCTCAGGGCCTATATGAAGAGACAGCATATTGGGCTTGCCATGCCCCTAGGCCCCAATTTTTAACCATAGTTCGGGTTGTCCCTTCACTCTTCCCCAGGGCTCTGCTTTGGAATTCCTCTTTTGGTGGGACACCTGAGGTAACAAACCTGAAAGGAGTCCTCCCATCCCACAGATTGACGAAAAACAATTGGGATCGGGCCAAATCCACAGAGAGGAAGATTCGTCCATGGCCCATGAGACCTCCCCAACATTCCACGGCCATCGCTGAAACAAAAGTCAGAGACAAAAGCCTGACCAAGCGCCTCAGACTCGCTCATTCTTCATATCCTGAAGAGTTCTTCTCATGGTTTGTAGATCGGGCGTGCCATACCTACGTCCCCAAACATAAGCTGAGTTTGTGTTTTCAGTCTTCTGTCCTCAAAGTCCTGGGCCACACTCCCTCCAGGCTGGGGCCCCTGGAGCCACACATTAGGACTGCCCCCACCCAATCCATGGGAATTCTGCCCATTCCATTGTCAAAAATCGTACAAATTAGGAGAACCCACCAAAGTCCCTGAGGCCATCCCAATAGTGTAGGTGCCCGGGACAAAAAAGGGCGGTTGATACCGGCTGAGCATCTACCTCCACTCATCTACCTCCACTCATACCAAGAAGATTGAACCAGACAGGACCCGAGGCCATTATCGGATCCATTGCTTTGGTTTACAGGCATGTCTCCTCAAAAGCCTGGATTCCAATACCAGCAGAGGGGATTTCCTGAGGCACCCATCAGAACAAATCTCGTCTCCACAAGGAAACTTGTGCATGGGAGCTATGCCAAAGCTTAGGAGAATACTTCAGGGTCCTGGTTCCACCTCCCCATTCCAAGGCCCTCATGGACACAAACACACGTTAGGACCCATCCTCTGGAAAGTGCATTTCAACTCAGCCACCCCGGTTGCTCCCGCAGATCCATTAGATCTAAACTGTCTTATTGCTAGGAGACAATTGGAAGGCGAGGCCGACTTCCCAGGCATCCATCCTGGAACGGTGCTCTGGAGTCATTCCATAAGGGATGAACTGGAGCTGTCCAACAGGTCTCAATTGTCCCGCAGAAGGAATCCTTGAAGGGGGCATCCCACATCTCCCAACGTGGAAAACCTCCATGGCCTCGAGATTCCGCTCCCTTCATGAAGGGGCCGTCATGCACAGAAACTCCAACCTGAGCCAACTTCGGATCCTCGCCCTGACTTCAGATGCATGAGATATTGGTTCAGATCTGCAGGGGGTACCTGCCGTGCCCTCACCCTGAATCCGAAGTCTAGCTTGTGTTCTTAGACTTCCTTCCTCACTCTCCTGGCCCCGAAGCCCTCAAGTTTGGCAATTGCGGACCAACAATGAAGCACTCTGCCTGCCCTCTAGAAAAAATATATTGCCTAATGAGCAGCCCAGGCAGCTTAAATGAGGATATACCTACACGGCACTCGAATGTACCCAAATTATATAGTCTAACCTGGGCACTAATGCACTGTCTGACACAACCTGAGCCCGGACCTGCTGACCAACACCCAGACAGCTGACCGCACGCTGAGCATATCAGACCCGCCATGGCCTTAGGTCATCATCTCTTCCCTACCTCAGTTTTCAGGCTTCAGAACCTAGACCTTATCTCCAATCACTGCCCACGGGTGACTGTGATGCAGAAATCAGAACTCTTCCTGACCCATGGCAAGAAACCTTGTGGTTGGCATGTTGTCCAACGTTCAGTGTAGGAGAAACCAGCATTCACCCTGAGGCCCCGCCCATTCTTGCGTGCGACGAGAGCATAAACACGCATTGTGACCTCAGCGTGAGTCCTGTCCTCTAGGAAGTCCTCTCAGTGGCTGGACCATTAGATGTCATAATGGGCTTGATATGTCCCTAGTCCCCAATTTTTAACCAGTTTTCTGGTTGTCCAGTCGCCCCACCCCAGGGCTCTACTCTGGAATCCCTCATTTGGTGGGACATCTGAGGTTGAAAAACAAAATGAAACAAATCGACAACAACAACAAAAAAACTGAATTCTTCCATCCCCAGAATGACCCCAAACTCTTTGGACGGGACCGAACCCCCAGAGAGTAAGACTCGTCCATTTCCCATGAAGTCACCCGGCAATTTCACGACCATGAGTGACACGATATCCAGAGACAAAAACTTGAGCAAGAGCCTCACACTCGCCCTTTTTTCATATCCCGAAGTGTTCTCCTCATGGTCTGTAGATCAGTCCTGCCATACCTATGACCCAAAACATAAGCCGAGTTTGTGTTTTCAGACAACTGTCCAAACAGCTCTGGCCTACACACCCTACAGGCTCAGGGCCCTGGAGCCAAACCTGAGGACTGTACTTGCCCTCTCCAAGGGAATTGTATGTGCCCATTCCAATGGCCACAACCCTACTAGTAGGATAACCTCCAAAGTCCCTGAGGCCATCCCAATAGTTGTGGCTTCCCAGGACAAACAGGGGCAATCTGAGCCCATCTGAGCACCTACCTCCACTCAGACCCGTAGACTGATGTCCCCAGCGGTAAAAAGGAACGAACAGGCCCCTAGGCACTAATCGGATCCATTGCTTTGGTTTCCAGGCATCTCTCCTCAGAGGCCTGGTTTTCAATACCAGCATATGGCTGTTTCTTGACTCACCCATCAGAACAAATCTCATCTACACATGGGAAACATGCACGTTGGAGCTGTGTCAAAGCCTCTGTTTAGGAGAACCCTTCAGGGCCCCAGGGCCACCGCTTCATTCCAAGGTCTCCATAGACACAAAAACATATTGGGACACATCCACAGGAGAGTCCATTTCAACTCAGCCTCCTCGGTTGCCCCCCACATCCAGCAGATCTAACCTGTCTTGTTGCTTGGAGACCATTGGAATGCGAGGTGGGCTACCCAGCCATCCATCCTTAGAACCCTGCTCGGAATCGTTGGCCTGGAGCCAACCAACAGGTCTCAATTGTCCTGCAGAAGAATCTTTGCAGTTTGGAGCTTCTCACAACTCCCATCGTGGGAAAACCCCCATGTCCTCGTGATCCAACCCCCTTCAAGAATGGGCCATCAGGGCAGAAAGTCCAACCTGAGCGATCGTCTGATCCTTGCCCTGACTTCAGATGCATGAGATCTAGATTGAGGTCTGTAGATTGTGCCTGCCATATCCTCACCCAGAAACCTAGGCCTAGCTTGGGTTCTCAGACTCCGTCCTCAGACTACTGGCCCACAAGCCATCCAGTTGGGCAATCCAGAACTACAATGCCGCACTCTGCCTGCCCTACAGACGTAAAACATTGCCCTCAGTGCTACCCCGAAACCGCAAATGAGGATCAACCTGCACGCCATTCGGCTGTACCCCAAACATATAGGCTGACATGGGCACTATTTCCCCTTCTGACCCAGCCTGAGCCTGGACCTCCTGGTCCCACCCAGACAGCTGGCCGCACACTGAGCACATCGGACCCGCCATGGCCTTAGGTCGTCATCTCTTCCCAACTGCGGTTTTCAGGCTCCAGAACCTAGACCTTATCTCCAACCACTGCCCAGGGTTGAAAATGATGCAGAAATCAGAACTCTTTCCCCATGGCAAGAAACCTTGTGGTTGGCATGTTGTCCAACGTTCAGTGTAGTTGAAACAAGCGTGGCCCATGAGGCCCAGCCCATGCTTGCGGCCACATTGGTCACAAACACACATTGTGACCCTCAGCCTGAAGCCCAGTCCTCAGGTAAGGCCTCTCAGGGCCTATATGAAGAGACAGCATATTGGGCTTGCCATGCCCCTAGGCCCCAATTTTTAACCATAGTTCGGGTTGTCCCTTCACTCTTCCCCAGGGCTCTGCTTTGGAATTCCTCTTTTGGTGGGACACCTGAGGTAACAAACCTGAAAGGAGTCCTCCCATCCCACAGATTGACGAAAAACAATTGGGATCGGGCCAAATCCACAGAGAGGAAGATTCGTCCATGGCCCATGAGACCTCCCCAACATTCCACGGCCATCGCTGAAACAAAAGTCAGAGACAAAAGCCTGACCAAGCGCCTCAGACTCGCTCATTCTTCATATCCTGAATAGTTCTTCTCATGGTTTGTAGATCGGGCGTGCCATACCTACGTCCCCAAACATAAGCTGAGTTTGTGTTTTCAGTCTTCTGTCCTCAAAGTCCTGGGCCACACTCCCTCCAGGCTGGGGCCCCTGGAGCCACACATTAGGACTGCCCCCACCCAATCCATGGGAATTCTGCCCATTACATTGTCAAAAATCGTACAAATTATGAGAACCCACCAAAGTCCCTGAGGCCATCCCAATAGTGTAGGTGCCCGGGACAAAAAAGGGCGGTTGATACCGGCTGAGCATCTACCTCCACTCATCTACCTCCACTCATACCAAGAAGATTGAACCAGACAGGACCCGAGGCCATTATCGGATCCATTGCTTTGGTTTACAGGCATGTCTCCTCAAAAGCCTGGATTCCAATACCAGCAGAGGGGATTTCCTGAGGCACCCATCAGAACAAATCTCGTCTCCACAAGGAAACTTGTGCATGGGAGCTATGCCAAAGCTTAGGAGAATACTTCAGGGTCCTGGTTCCACCTCCCCATTCCAAGGCCCTCATGGACACAAACACACGTTAGGACCCATCCTCTGGAAAGTGCATTTCAACTCAGCCACCCCGGTTGCTCCCGCAGATCCATTAGATCTAAACTGTCTTGTTGCTAGGAGACAATTGGAAGGCGAGGCCGACTTCCCAGGCATCCATCCTGGAACGGTGCTCTGGAGTCATTCCATAAGGGATGAACTGGAGCTGTCCAACAGGTCTCAATTGTCCCGCAGAAGGAATCCTTGAAGGGGGCATCCCACATCTCCCAACGTGGAAAACCTCCATGGCCTCGAGATTCCGCTCCCTTCATGAAGGGGCCGTCATGCACAGAAACTCCAACCTGAGCCAACGTCGGATCCTCGCCCTGACTTCAGATGCATGAGATATTGGTTCAGATCTGCAGGGGGTACCTGCCGTGCCCTCACCCTGAATCCGAAGTCTAGCTTGTGTTCTCAGACTTCCGTCCTCACTCTCCTGGCCCCGAAGCCCTCAAGTTTGGCAATTCCGGACCGACAATGAAGCACTCTGCCTGCCCTCTAGAAAAAATATATTGCCTAATGAGCAGCCCAGGCAGCTTAAATGAGGATATACCTACACGGCACTCGAATGTACCCAAATTATATAGTCTAACCTGGGCACTAATGCACTGTCTGACACAACCTGAGCCCGGACCTGCTGACCAACACCCAGACAGCTGACCGCACGCTGAGCATATCAGACCCGCCATGGCCTTAGGTCATCATCTCTTCCCTACCTCAGTTTTCAGGCTTCAGAACCTAGACCTTATCTCCAATCACTGCCCACGGGTGACTGTGATGCAGAAATCAGAACTCTTCCTGACCCATGGCAAGAAACCTTGTGGTTGGCATGTTGTCCAACGTTCAGTGTAGGAGAAACCAGCATTCACCCTGAGGCCCCGCCCATTCTTGCCTGCGACGAGAGCATAAACACGCATTGTGACCTCAGCGTGAGTCCTGTCCTCTAGTAAGTCCTCTCAGTGGCTGGACCACTAGATGTCATAATGGGCTTGACATGTCCCTAGTCCCCAATTTTTAACCAGATTTCTGGTTGTCCAGTCGCCCCACCCCAGGGCTCTACTCTGGAATCCCTCATTTGGTGGGACATCTGAGGTTGAAAAACAAAATGAAACAAATCGACAACAACAACAAAAAAACGGACTTCTTCCATCCCCAGAATGACCCCAAACTCTTTGGACGGGACCGAACCCCCAGAGAGTAAGACTCGTCCATTTCCCATGAAGTCACCCGGCAATTTCACGACCATGAGTGACACGATATCCAGAGACAAAAACGTGAGCAAGAGCCTCACACTCGCCCTTTTTTCATATCCCGAAGTGTTCTCCTCATGGTCTGTAGATCAGTCCTGCCATACCTATGACCCAAAACATAAGCCGAGTTTGTGTTTTCAGACAACTGTCCAAACAGCTCTGGCCTACACACCCTACAGGCTCATGGCCCTGGAGCCAAACCTGAGGACTGTACTTGCCCTCTCCAAGGGAATTGTATGTGCCCATTCCAATGGCCACAACCCTACTAGTAGGACAACCTCCAAAGTCCCTGAGGCCATCCCAATAGTTGTGGCTTCCCAGGACAAACAGGGGCAATCTGAGCCCATCTGAGCACCTACCTGCACTCAGACCCGTAGTCTGATGTCCCCAGAGGTAAAAAGGAACGAACAGGCCCCTAGGCACTAATCGGATCCATTGCTTTGGTTTCCAGGCATCTCTCCTCAGAGGCCTGGATTTCAATACCAGCATATGGCTGTTTCTTGACTCACCCATCAGAACAAATCTCATCTACACATGGGAAACATGCACGTTGGAGCTGTGTCAAAGCCTCTGTTTAGGAGAACCCTTCAGGGCCCCAGGGCCACCGCTTCATTCCAAGGTCTCCATAGACACAAAAACATATTAGGACACATCCACAGGCGAGTCCATTTCAACTCAGCCTCCTCGGTTGCCCCCCACATCCAGCAGATCTAACCTGTCTTGTTGCTTGGAGACCATTGGAATGCGAGGTGGGCTACCCAGCCATCCATCCTTAGAACCCTGCTCGGAATCGTTGGCCTGGAGCCAACCAACAGGTCTCAATTGTCCTGCAGAAGAATCTTTGCAGTTTGGAGCTTCTCACAACTCCCATCGTGGGAAAACCCCCATGTCCTCGTGATCCAACCCCCTTCAAGAATGGGCCATCAGGGCAGAAAGTCCAACCTGAGCGATCGTCTGATCCTTGCCCTGACTTCAGATGCATGAGACCTAGATTGAGGTCTGTAGATTGTGCCTGCCATATCCTCACCCAGAAACCTAGGCCTAGCTTGGGTTCTCAGACTCCGTCCTCAGACTACTGGCCCACAAGCCCTCCAGTTGGGCAATCCAGAACTACAATGCCGCACTCTGCCTGCCCTACAGACGTAAAACATTGCCCTCAGGGCTACCCCGAAACCGCAAATGAGGATCAACCTGCACGCCATTCGGCTGTACCCCAAACATATAGGCTGACCTGGGCACTATTTCCCCTTCTGACCCAGCCTGAGCCTGGACCTCCTGGTCCCACCCAGACAGCTGGCTGCACACTGAGCACATCGGACCCGCCATGGCCTTAGGTCGTCATCTCTTCCCAACTGCGGTTTTCAGGCTCCAGAACCTAGACCTTATCTCCAACCACTGCCCAGGGTTGAAAATGATGCAGAAATCAGAACTCTTTCCCCATGGCAAGAAACCTTGTGGTTGGCATGTTGTCCAACGTTCAGTGTAGTTGAAACAAGCGTGGCCCATGAGGCCCAGCCCATGCTTGCGGCCACATTGGTCACAAACACACATTGTGACCCTCAGCCTGAAGCCCAGTCCTCAGGTAAGGCCTCTCAGGGCCTATATGAAGAGACAGCATATTGGGCTTGCCATGCCCCTAGGCCCCAATTTTTAACCATAGTTCGGGTTGTCCCTTCACTCTTCCCCAGGGCTCTGCTTTGGAATTCCTCTTTTGGTGGGACACCTGAGGTAACAAACCTGAAAGGAGTCCTCCCATCCCACAGATTGACGAAAAACAATTGGGATCGGGCCAAATCCACAGAGAGGAAGATTCGTCCATGGCCCATGAGACCTCCCCAACATTCCACGGCCATCGCTGAAACAAAAGTCAGAGACAAAAGCCTGACCAAGCGCCTCAGACTCGCTCATTCTTCATATCCTGAAGAGTTCTTCTCATGGTTTGTAGATCGGGCGTGCCATACCTACGTCCCCAAACATAAGCTGAGTTTGTGTTTTCAGTCTTCTGTCCTCAAAGTCCTGGGCCACACTCCCTCCAGACTGGGGCCCCTGGAGCCACACATTAGGACTGCCCCCACCCAATCCATGGGAATTCTGCCCATTCCATTGTCAAAAATCGTACAAATTAGGAGAACCCTCCAAAGTCCCTGAGGCCATCCCAATAGTGTAGGTGCCCGGGACAAAAAAGGGCGGTTGATACCGGCTGAGCATCTACCTCCACTCATCTACCTCCACTCATACCAAGAAGATTGAACCAGACAGGACCCGAGGCCATTATCGGATCCATTGCTTTGGTTTACAGGCATGTCTCCTCAAAAGCCTGGATTCCAATACCAGCAGAGGGGATTTCCTGAGGCACCCATCAGAACAAATCTCGTCTCCACAAGGAAACTTGTGCATGGGAGCTATGCCAAAGCTTAGGAGAATACTTCAGGGTCCCGGTTCCACCTCCCCATTCCAAGGCCCTCATGGACACAAACACACGTTAGGACCCATCCTCTGGAAAGTGCATTTCAACTCAGCCACCCCGGTTGCTCCCGCAGATCCATTAGATCTAAACTGTCTTGTTGCTAGGAGACAATTGGAAGGCGAGGCCGACTTCCCAGGCATCCATCCTGGAACGGTGCTCTGGAGTCATTCCATAAGGGATGAACTGGAGCTGTCCAACAGGTCTCAATTGTCCCGCAGAAGGAATCCTTGAAGGGGGCATCCCACATCTCCCAACGTGGAAAACCTCCATGGCCTCGAGATTCCGCTCCCTTCATGAAGGGGCCGTCATGCACAGAAACTCCAACCTGAGCCAACTTCGGATCCTCGCCCTGACTTCAGATGCATGAGATATTGGTTCAGATCTGCAGGGGGTACCTGCCGTGCCCTCACCCTGAATCCGAAGTCTAGCTTGTGTTCTCAGACTTCCTTCCTCACTCTCCTGGCCCCGAAGCCCTCAAGTTTGGCAATTGCGGACCAACAATGAAGCACTCTGCCTGCCCTCTAGAAAAAATATATTGCCTAATGAGCAGCCCAGGCAGCTTAAATGAGGATATACCTACACGGCACTCGAATGTACCCAAATTATATAGTCTAACCTGGGCACTAATGCACTGTCTGACACAACCTGAGCCCGGACCTGCTGACCAACACCCAGACAGCTGACCGCACGCTGAGCATATCAGACCCGCCATGGCCTTAGGTCATCATCTCTTCCCTACCTCAGTTTTCAGGCTTCAGAACCTAGACCTTATCTCCAATCACTGCCCACGGGTGACTGTGATGCAGAAATCAGAACTCTTCCTGACCCATGGCAAGAAACCTTGTGGTTGGCATGTTGTCCAACGTTCAGTGTAGGAGAAACCAGCATTCACCCTGAGGCCCCGCCCATTCTTGCGTGCGACGAGAGCATAAACACGCATTGTGACCTCAGCGTGAGTCCTGTCCTCTAGGAAGTCCTCTCAGTGGCTGGACCATTAGATGTCATAATGGGCTTGACATGTCCCTAGTCCCCAATTTTTAACCAGATTTCTGGTTGTCCAGTCGCCCCACCCCAGGGCTCTACTCTGGAATCCCTCATTTGGTGGGACATCTGAGGTTCAAAAACAAAATGAAACAAATCGACAACAACAACAAAAAAACGGACTTCTTCCATCCCCAGAATGACCCCAAACTCTTTGGACGGGACCGAACCCCCAGAGAGTAAGACTCGTCCATTTCCCATGAAGTCACCCGGCAATTTCACGACCATGAGTGACACGATATCCAGAGACAAAAACTTGAGCAAGAGCCTCACACTCGCCCTTTTTTCATATCCCGAAGTGTTCTCCTCATGGTCTATAGATCAGTCCTGCCATACCTATGACCCAAAACATAAGCCGAGTTTGTGTTTTCAGACAACTGTCCAAACAGCTCTGGCCTACACACCCTACAGGCTCAGGGCCCTGGAGCCAAACCTGAGGACTGTACTTGCCCTCTCCAAGGGAATTGTATGTGCCCATTCGAATGGCCACAACCCTACTAGTAGGATAACCTCCAAAGTCCCTGAGGCCATCCCAATAGTTGTGGCTTCCCAGGACAAACAGGGGCAATCTGAGCCCATCTGAGCACCTACCTGCACTCAGACCCGTAGACTGATGTCCCCAGCGGTAAAAAGGAACGAACAGGCCCCTAGGCACTAATCGGATCCATTGCTTTGGTTTCCAGGCATCTCTCCTCAGAGGCCTGGATTTCAATACCAGCATATGGCTGTTTCTTGACTCACCCATCAGAACAAATCTCATCTACACATGGGAAACATGCACGTTGGAGCTGTGTCAAAGCCTCTGTTTAGGAGAACCCTTCAGGGCCCCAGGGCCACCGCTTCATTCCAAGGTCTCCATAGACACAAAAACATATTAGGACACATCCACAGGAGAGTCCATTTCAACTCAGCCTCCTCGGTTGCCCCCCACATCCAGCAGATCTAACCTGTCTTGTTGCTTGGAGACCATTGGAATGCGAGGTGGGCTACCCAGCCATCCATCCTTAGAACCCTGCTCGGAATCGTTGGCCTGGAGCCAACCAACAGGTCTCAATTGTCCTGCAGAAGAATCTTTGCAGTTTGGAGCTTCTCACAACTCCCATCGTGGGAAAACCCCCATGTCCTCGTGATCCAACCCCCTTCAAGAATGGGCCATCATGGCAGAAAGTCCAACCTGAGCGATCGTCTGATCCTTTCCCTGACTTCAGATGCATGAGATCTAGATTGAGGTCTGTAGATTGTGCCTGCCATATCCTCACCCAGAAACCTAGGCCTAGCTTGGGTTCTCAGACTCCGTCCTCAGACTACTGGCCCACAAGCCATCCAGTTGGGCAATCCAGAACTACAATGCCGCACTCTGCCTGCCCTACAGACGTAAAACATTGCCCTCAGTGCTACCCCGAAACCGCAAATGAGGATCAACCTGCACGCCATTCGGCTGTACCCCAAACATATAGGCTGACCTGGGCACTATTTCCCCTTCTGACCCAGCCTGAGCCTGGACCTCCTGGTCCCACCCAGACAGCTGGCCGCACACTGAGCACATCGGACCCGCCATGGCCTTAGGTCGTCATCTCTTCCCAACTGCGGTTTTCAGGCTCCAGAACCTAGACCTTATCTCCAACCACTGCCCAGGGTTGAAAATGATGCAGAAATCAGAACTCTTTCCCCATGGCAAGAAACCTTGTGGTTGGCATGTTGTCCAACGTTCAGTGTAGTTGAAACAAGCGTGGCCCATGAGGCCCAGCCCATGCTTGCGGCCACATTGGTCACAAACACACATTGTGACCCTCAGCCTGAAGCCCAGTCCTCAGGTAAGGCCTCTCAGGGCCTATATGAAGAGACAGCATATTGGGCTTGCCATGCCCCTAGGCCCAAATTTTTAACCATATTTCGGGTTGTCCCTTCACTCTTCCCCAGGGCTCTGCTTTGGAATTCCTCTTTTGGTGGGACACCTGAGGTAACAAACCTGAAAGGAGTCCTCCCATCCCACAGATTGACGAAAAACAATTGGGATCGGGCCAAATCCACAGAGAGGAAGATTCGTCCATGGCCCATGAGACCTCCCCAACATTCCACGGCCATCGCTGAAACAAAAGTCAGAGACAAAAGCCTGACCAAGCGCCTCAGACTCGCTCATTCTTCATATCCTGAAGAGTTCTTCTCATGGTTTGTAGATCGGGCGTGCCATACCTACGTCCCCAAACATAAGCTGAGTTTGTGTTTTCAGTCTTCTGTCCTCAAAGTCCTGGGCCACACTCCCTCCAGGCTGGGGCCCCTGGAGCCACACATTAGGACTGCCCCCACCCAATCCATGGGAATTCTGCCCATTCCATTGTCAAAAATCGTACAAATTAGGAGAACCCTCCAAAGACCCTGAGGCCATCCCAATAGTGTCGGTGCCCGGGACAAAAAAGGGCGGTTGATACCGGCTGAGCATCTACCTCCACTCATCTACCTCCACTCATACCAAGAAGATTGAACCAGACAGGACCCGAGGCCATTATCGGATCCATTGCTTTGGTTTACAGGCATGTCTCCTCAAAAGCCTGGATTCCAATACCAGCAGAGGGGATTTCCTGAGGCACCCATCAGAACAAATCTCGTCTCCACAAGGAAACTTGTGCATGGGAGCTATGCCAAAGCTTAGGAGAATACTTCAGGGTCCCGGTTCCACCTCCCCATTCCAAGGCCCTCATGGACACAAACACACGTTAGGACCCATCCTCTGGAAAGTGCATTTCAACTCAGCCACCCCGGTTGCTCCCGCAGATCCATTAGATCTAAACTGTCTTGTTGCTAGGAGACAATTGGAAGGCGAGGCCGACTTCCCAGGCATCCATCCTGGAACGGTGCTCTGGAGTCATTCGATAAGGGATGAACTGGAGCTGTCCAACAGGTCTCAATTGTCCCGCAGAAGGAATCCTTGAAGGGGGCATCCCACATCTCCCAACGTGGAAAACCTCCATGGCCTCGAGATTCCGCTCTTTTCATGAAGGGGCCGTCATGCACAGAAACTCCAACCTGAGCCAACGTCGGATCCTCGCCCTGACTTCAGATGCATGAGATATTGGTTCAGATCTGCAGGGGGTACCTGCCGTGCCCTCACCCTGAATCCGAAGTCTAGCTTGTGTTCTCAGACTTCCGTCCTCACTCTCCTGGCCCCGAAGCCCTCAAGTTTGGCAATTCCGGACCGACAATGAAGCACTCTGCCTGCCCTCTAGAAAAAATATATTGCCTAATGAGCAGCCCAGGCAGCTTAAATGAGGATACACCTACACGGCACTCGAATGTACCCAAATTATATAGTCTAACCTGGGCACTAATGCACTGTCTGACACAACCTGAGCCCGGACCTGCTGACCAACACCCAGACAGCTGACCGCACGCTGAGCATATCAGACCCGCCATGGCCTTAGGTCATCATCTCTTCCCTACCTCAGTTTTCAGGCTTCAGAACCTAGACCTTATCTCCAATCACTGCCCACGGGTGACTGTGATGCAGAAATCAGAACTCTTCCTGACCCATGGCAAGAAACCTTGTGGTTGGCATGTTGTCCAACGTTCAGTGTAGGAGAAACCAGCATTCACCCTGAGGCCCCGCCCATTCTTGAGTGCGACGAGAGCATAAACACGCATTGTGACCTCAGCGTGAGTCCTGTCCTCTAGGAAGTCCTCTCAGTGGCTGGACCATTAGATGTCATAATGGGCTTGACATGTCCCTAGTCCCCAATTTTTAACCAGATTTCTGATTGTCCAGTCGCGCCACCCCAGGGCTCTACTCTGGAATCCCTCATTTGGTGGGACATCTGAGGTTGAAAAACAAAATGAAACAAATCGAAAACAACAACAAAAAAACTGAATTCTTCCATCCCCAGAATGACCCCAAACTCTTTGGACGGGACCGAACCCCCGGAGAGTAAGACTCGTCCATTTCCCATGAAGTCACCCGGCAATTTCACGACCATGAGTGACACGATATCCAGAGACAAAAACTTGAGCAAGAGCCTCACACTCGCCCTTTTTTCATATCCCGAAGTGTTCTCCTCATGGTCTGTAGATCAGTCCTGCCATACCTATGACCCAAAACATAAGCCGAGATTGTGTTTTCAGACAACTGTCCAAACAGCTCTGGCCTACACACCCTACAGGCTCAGGGCCCTGGAGCCAAACCTGAGGACTGTACTTGCCCTCTCCAAGGGAATTGTATGTGCCCATTCCAATGGCCACAACCCTACTAGTAGGATAACCTCCAAAGTCCCTGAGGCCATCCCAATAGTTGTGGCTTCCCAGGACAAACAGGGGCAATCTGAGCCCATCTGAGCACCTACCTGCACTCAGACCCGTAGACTGATGTCCCCAGCGGTAAAAAGGAACGAACAGGCCCCTAGGCACTAATCGGATCCATTGCTTTGGTTTCCAGGCATCTCTCCTCAGAGGCCTGGATTTCAATACCAGCATATGGCTGTTTCTTGACTCACCCATCAGATCAAATCTCATCTACACACGGGAAACATGCACGTTGGAGCTGTGTCAAAGCCTCTGTTTAGGAGAACCCTTCAGGGCCCCAGGGCCACCGCTTCATTCCAAGGTCTCCATAGACTCAAAAACATATTAGGACACATCCACAGGAGAGTCCATTTCAACTCAGCCTCCTCGGTTGCCCCCCACATCCAGCAGATCTAACCTGTCTTGTTGCTTGGAGACCATTGGAATGCAAGGTGGGCTACCCAGCCATCCATCCTTAGAACCCTGCTCGGAATCGTTGGCCTGGAGCCAACCAACAGGTCTCAATTGTCCTGCAGAAGAATCTTTGCAGTTTGGAGCTTCTCACAACTCCCATCGTGGGAAAACCCCCATGTCCTCGTGATCCAACCCCCTTCAAGAAAGGGCCATCAGGGCAGAAAGTCCAACCTGAGCGATCGTCTGATCCTTGCCCTGACTTCAGATGCATGAGATCTAGATTGAAGTCTGTAGATTGTGCCTGCCATATCCTCACCCAGAAACCTAGGCCTAGATTGGGTTCTCAGACTCCGTCCTCAGACTACTGGCCCACAAGCCATCCAGTTGGGCAATCCAGAACTACAATGCCGTACTCTGCCTGCCCTACAGAAGTAAAACATTGCCCTCAGGGCTACCCGGAAACCGCAAATGAGGATCAACCTGCACGCCATTCGGCTGTACACCAAACATATAGGCTGACCTGGGCACTATTTCCCCTTCTGACCCAGCCTGAGCCTGGACCTCCTGGTCCCACCCAGACAGCTGGCCGCACACTGAGCACATCGGACCCGCCATGGCCTTAGGTCGTCATCTCTTCCCAACTGCGGTTGTCAGGCTCCAGAACCTAGACCTTATCTCCAACCACTGCCCAGGGTTGAAAATGATGCAGAAATCAGAACTCTTTCCCCATGGCAAGAAACCTTGTGGTTGGCATGTTGTCCAACGTTCAGTGTAGTTGAAACAAGCGTGGCCCATGAGGCCCAGCCCATGCTTGCGGCCACATTGGTCACAAACACACATTGTGACCCTCAGCCTGAAGCCCAGTCCTCAGGTAAGGCCTCTCAGGGCCTATATGAAGAGACAGCATATTGGGCTTGCCATGCTTCTTGGCCCCAATTTTTAACCATAGTTTGGGTTGTCCCTTCACTCTTCCCCAGGGCTCTGCTTTGGAATTCCTCTTTTGGTGGGACACCTGAGGTAACAAACCTGAAAGGAGTCCTCCCATCCCACAGATTGACGAAAAACAATTGGGATCGGGCCAAATCCACAGAGAGGAAGATTCGTCCATGGCCCATGAGACCTCCCCAACATTCAACGGCCATCGCTGAAACAAAAGTCAGAGACAATAGCCTGACCAAGCGCCTCAGACTCGCTCATTCTTCATATCCTGAAGAGTTCTTCTCATGGTTTGTAGATCGGGCGTGCCATACCTACGTCCCCAAACTTAAGCTGAGTTTGTGTTTTCAGTCTTCTGTCCTCAAAGTCCTGGGCCACACTCCCTCCATGCTGGGGCCCCTGGAGCCACACATTAGGACTGCCCCCACCCAATCCATGGGAATTCTGCCCATTCCATTGTCAAAAATCGTACAAATTAGGAGAACCCTCCAAAGACCCTGAGGACATCCCAATAGTGTAGGTCGCCCGGGACTAAAAAGGGCGGTTGATACTGGCTGCATCTACCTCCACTCATCTACCTCCACTCATACCAAGAAGATTGAACCAGACAGGACCCAAGGCCATTATCGGATCCATTGCTTTGGTTTACAGCATGTCTCCTCAAAAGCCTGCATTCCAATCCCAGCAGAGGGGATTTCCTGAGGCACCCATCAGAACAAATCTCGTCTCCACAAGGAAACTTGTGCATGGGAGCTATGCCAAAGCTTAGGAGAATACTTCAGGGTCCCGGTGCCACCTCCCCATTCCAAGGCCCTCATGGACACAAACACACGTTAGGACCCATCCTCTGGAAAGTGCATTTCAACACAGCCACCACGGTTGCTCCCGCAGATCCATTAGATCTAAACTGTCTTGTTGCAAGGAGAGAATTGGAAGGCGAGGCGGACGTCCCAGGCATCCATCCTGGAACGGTGCTCTGGAGTCATTCCATATGGGATGTCCTGGAGCTGTCCAACAGGACTCAATTGTCCCGCAGAAGGAATCCTTGAAGGGGGCATCCCACATCTCCCAACGTGGAAAACCTCCATGGCCTCGAGATTCCGCTCCCTTCATGAAGGGGCCGTCATGCACAGAAACTCCAACCTGAGCCAACGTCGGATCCTCGCCCTGACTTCAGATGCATGAGATATTGGTTCAGATCTGCAGGTGGTACCTGCCGTGCCCTCACCCTGAATCCGAATTATAGCTTGTGTTCTCAGACTTCCGTCCTCACTCTCCTGGCCCCGAAGCCCTCAAGTTTGGCAATTCCGGACCGACAATGAAGCACTCTGCCTGCCCACTAGAAAAAATATATTGCCTAATGAGCAGCCCAGGCAGCTTAAATGAGGATATACCTACACAGCACTCGAATGTACCCAAATTATATAGTCTAACCTGGGCACTAATGCACTGTCTGACACAACCTGAGCCCGGACCTGCTGACCAACACCCAGACAGCTGACCGCACGCTGAGCATATCAGACCCGCCATGGCCTTAGGTCATCATCTCTTCCCTACCTCAGTTTTCAGGCTTCAGAACCTAGACCTTATCTCCAATCACTGCCCACGGGTGACTGTGATGCAGAAATCAGAACTCTTCCTGACCCATGGCAAGAAACCTTGTGGTTGGCATGTTGTCCAACGTTCAGTGTAGGAGAAACCAGCATTCACCCTGAGGCCCCGCCCATTCTTGCGTGCGACGAGAGCATAAACACGCATTGTGACCTCAGCGTGAGTCCTGTCCTCTAGTAAGTCCTCTCAGTGGCTGGACCATTAGAAGTCATAATGGGCTTGACATGTCCCTAGTCCCCAATTTTTAACCAGATTTCTGGTTGTCCAGTCGCCCCACCCCAGGGCTCTACTCTGGAATCCCTCATTTGGTGGGACATCTGAGGTTGAAAAACAAAATGAAACAAATCGACAACAACAACAAAAAAAACGGACTTCTTCCATCCCCAGAATGACCCCAAACTCTTTGGACGGGACCGAACCCCCAGAGAGTAAGACTCGTCCATTTCCCATGAAGTCACCCGGCAATTTCACGACCATGAGTGACACGATATCCAGAGACAAAAACGTGAGCAAGAGCCTCACACTCGCCCTTTTTTCATATCCCGAAGTGTTCTCCTCATGGTCTGTAGATCAGTCTTGCCATACCTATGACCCAAAACATAAGCCGAGTTTGTGTTTTCAGACAACTGTCCAAACAGCTCTGGCCTACACACCCTACAGGCTCAGGGCCCTGAAGCCAAACCTGAGGACTGTACTTGCCCTCTCCAAGGGAATTGTATGTGCCCATTCCAATGGCCACAACCCTACTAGTAGGATAACCTCCAAAGTCCCTGAGGCCATCCCAATAGTTGTGGCTTCCCAGGACAAACAGGGGCAATCTGAGCCCATCTGAGCACCTACCTGCACTCAGACCCGTAGACTGATGTCCCCAGAGGTAAAAAGGAACGAACAGGCCCCTAGGCACTAATCGGATCCATTGCTTTGGTTTCCAGGCATCTCTCCTCAGAGGCCTGGATTTCAATACCAGCATATGGCTGTTTCTTGACTCACCCATCAGAACAAATCTCATCTACACATGGGAAACATGCACGTTGGAGCTGTGTCAAAGCCTCTGTTTAGGAGAACCCTTCAGGGCCCCAGGGCCACCGCTTCATTCCAAGGTCTCCATAGACACAAAAACATATTAGGACACATCCACAGGAGAGTCCATTTCAACTCAGCCTCCTCGGTTGCCCCCCACATCCAGCAGATCTAACCTGTCTTGTTGCTTGGAGACCATTGGAATGCGAGGTGGGCTACCCAGCCAACCATCCTTAGAACCCTGCTCGGAATCGTTGGCCTGGAGCCAACCAATAGATCTCAATTGTCCTGCAGAAGAATCTTTGCAGTTTGGAGCTTCTCACACTCCCATCGTGGGAAAACCCCCATGTCCTCGTGATCCAACCCCCTTCAAAAATGGGCCATCAGCAGAAAGTCCAACCTGAGCGATCGTCTGATCCTTGCCCTGACTTCAGATGCACGAGATCTCGATTGAGGTATGTAGATTGTGCCTGCCATATCCTCACCCAGAAACCTAGGCCTAGCTTGGGTTCTCAGACTCCGTCCTCAGACTACTGGCCCACAAGCCCTCCAGTTGGGCAATCCAGAACTACAATGCCTCACTCTGCCTGCCCTACAGAAGTAAAACATTGCCCTCAGGGCTACCCCGAAACCGCAAATGAGGATCAACCTGCACGCCATTCGGCTGTACCCCAAACATATAGGCTGACCTGGGCACTATTTCCCCTTCTGACCCAGCCTGAGCCTGGACCTCCTGGTCCCACCCAGACAGCTGGCCGCACACTGAGCACATCGGACCCGCCATGGCCTTAGGTCGTCATCTCTTCCCAACTGCGGTTTTCAGGCTCCAGAACCTAGACCTTATCTCCAACCACTGCCCAGGGTTGAAAATGATGCAGAAATCAGAACTCTTTCCCCATGGCAAGAAACCTTGTGGTTGGCATGTTGTCCAACGTTCAGTGTAGTTGAAACAAGCGTGGCCCATGAGGCCCAGCCCATGCTTGCGGCCACATTGGTCACAAACACATTGTGACCCTCAGCCTGAAGCCCAGTCCTCAGGTAAGGCCTCTCAGGGCCTATATGAAGAGACAGCATATTGGGCTTGCCATGCCCCTAGGCCCCAATTTTTAACCATAGTTCGGGTTGTCCCTTCACTCTTCCCCAGGGCTCTGCTTTGGAATTCCTCTTTTGGTGGGACACCTGAGGTAACAAACCTGAAAGGAATCCTCCCATCCCACAGATTGACGAAAAACAATTGGGATCGGGCCAAATCCACAGAGAGGAAGATTCGTCCATGGCCCATGAGACCTCCCCAACATTCCACGGCCATCGCTGAAACAAAAGTCAGAGACAAAAGCCTGACCAAGCGCCTCAGACTCGCTCATTCTTCATATCCTGAAGAGTTCTTCTCATGGTTTGTAGATCGGGCGTGCCATACCTACGTCCCCAAACATAAGCTGAGTTTGTGTTTTCAGACTTCTGTCCTCAAAGTCCTGGGCCACACTCCCTCCAGGCTGGGGCCCCTGGAGCCACACATTAGGACTGCCCCCACCCAATCCATGGGAATTCTGCCCATTCCATTGTCAAAAATCGTACAAATTAGGAGAACCCTCCAAAGTCCCTGAGGCCATCCCAATAGTGTAGGTGCCCGGGACAAAAAAGGGCGGTTGATACCGGTTGAGCATCTACCTCCACTCATCTACCTCCACTCATACCAAGAAGATTGAACCAGACAGGACCCGAGGCCATTATCGGATCCATTGCTTTGGTTTACAGCCATGTCTCCTCAAAAGCCTGGATTCCAATACCAGCAGAGGGGATTTCCTGAGGCACCCATCAGAACAAATCTCGTCTCCACAAGGAAACTTGTGCATGGGAGCTATGCCAAAGCTTAGGAGAATACTTCAGGGTCCCGGTGCCACCTCCCCATTCCAAGGCCCTCATGGACACAAACACACGTTAGGACCCATCCTCTGGAAAGTGCATTTCAACTCAGCCACCCCGGTTGCTCCAGCAGATCCATTAGATCTAAACTGTCTTTTTGCTAGGAGACAATTGGAAGGCGAGGCCGACTTCCCAGGCATCCATCCTGGAACGGTGCTCTGGAGTCATTCCATAAGGGATGAACTGGAGCTGTCCAACAGGTCTCAATTGTCCCGCAGAAGGAATCCTTGAAGGGGGCATCCCACATCTCCCAACGTGGAAAACCTCCATGGCCTCGAGATTCCGCTCTTTTCATGAAGGGGCCGTCATGCACAGAAACTCCAACCTGAGCCAACGTCGGATCCTCGCCCTGACTTCAGATGCATGAGATATTGGTTCAGATCTGCAGGGGGTACCTGCCGTGCCCTCACCCTGAATCCGAAGTCTAGCTTGTGTTCTCAGACTTCCGTCCTCACTCTCCTGGCCACGAAGCCCTCAAGTTTGGCAATTCCGGACCGACAATGAAGCACTCTGCCTGCCCTCTAGAAAAAATATATTGCCTAATGAGCAGCCCAGGCAGCTTAAATGAGGATATACCTACACGGCACTCGAATGTACCCAAATTATATAGTCTAACCTGGGCACTAATGCACTGTCTGACACAACCTGAGCCCGGACCTGCTGACCAACACCCAGGCAGCTGACCACACGCTGAGCATATCAGACCCGCCATGGCCTTAGGTCATCATCTCTTCCCTACCTCAGTTTTCAGGCTTCAGAACCTAGACCTTATCTCCAATCACTGCCCACGGGTGACTGTGATGCAGAAATCAGAACTCTTCCTGACCCATGGCAAGAAACCTTGTGGTTGGCATGTTGTCCAACGTTCAGTGTAGGAGAAACCAGCATTCACCCTGAGGCCCCGCCCATTCTTGAGTGCGACGAGAGCATAAACACGCATTGTGACCTCAGCGTGAGTCCTGTCCTCTAGTAAGTCCTCTCAGTGGCTGGACCATTAGATGTCATAATGGGCTTGACATGTCCCTAGTCCCCAATTTTTAACCAGATTTCTGGTTGTCCAGTCGCCCCACCCCAGGGCTCTACTCTGGAATCCCTCATTTGGTGGGACATCTGAGGTTGAAAAACAAAATGAAACAAATCGACAACAACAACAAAAAAACGGACTTCTTCCATCCCCAGAATGACCCCAAACTCTTTGGACGGGACCGAACCCCCAGAGAGTAAGACTCGTCCATTTCCCATGAAGTCACCCGGCAATTTCACGACCATGAGTGACACGATATCCAGAGACAAAAACTTGAGCAAGAGCCTCACACTCGCCCTTTTTTCATATCCCGAAGTGTTCTCCTCATGGTCTGTAGATCAGTCCTGCCATACCTATGACCCAAAACATAAGCCGAGTTTGTGTTTTCAGACAACTGTCCAAACAGCTCTGGCCTACACACCCTACAGGCTCAGGGCCCTGGAGCCAAACCTGAGGACTGTACTTGCCCTCTCCAAGGGAATTGTATGTGCCCATTCCAATGGCCACAACCCTACTAGTAGGATAACCTCCAAAGTCCCTGAGGCCATCCCAATAGTTGTGGCTTCCCAGGACAAACAGGGGCAATCTGAGCCCATCTGAGCACCTACCTGCACTCAGACCCGTAGACTGATGTCCCCAGCGGTAAAAAGGAACGAACAGGCCCCTAGGCACTAATCGGATCCATTGCTTTGGTTTCCAGGCATCTCTCCTCAGAGGCCTGGATTTCAATACCAGCATATGGCTGTTTCTTGACTCACCCATCAGAACAAATCTCATCTACACATGGGAAACATGCACGTTGGAGCTGTGTCAAAGCCTCTGTTTAGGAGAACCCTTCAGGGCCCCAGGGCCACCGCTTAATTCCAAGGTCTCCATAGACTCAAAAACATATTAGGACACATCCACAGGAGAGTCCATTTCAACTCAGTCTCCTCGGTTGCCCCCCACATCCAGCAGATCTAACCTGTCTTGTTGCTTGGAGACCATTGGAATGCGAGGTGGGCTACCCAGCCATCCATCCTTAGAACCCTGCTCGGAATCGTTGGCCTGGAGCCAACCAACAGGTCTCAATTGTCCTGCAGAAGAATCTTTGCAGTTTGGAGCTTCTCACAACTCCCATCGTGGGAAAACCCCCATGTCCTCGTGATCCAACCCCCTTCAAGAATGGGCCATCAGGGCAGAAAGTCCAACCTGAGCGATCGTCTGATCCTTGCCCTGACTTCAGATGCATGAGACCTAGATTGAAGTCTGTAGATTGTGCCTGCCATATCCTCACCCAGAAACCTAGGCCTAGCTTGGGTTCTCAGAATCCGTCCTCAGACTACTGGCCCACAAGCCCTCCAGTTGGGCAATCCAGAACTACAATGCCGCACTCTGCCTGCCCTACAGAAGTAAAACATTGCCCTCAGGGCTACCCCGAAACCGCAAATGAGGATCAACCTGCACGCCATTCGGCTGTACACCAAACATATAGGCTGACCTGGGCACTATTTCCCCTTCTGACCCAGCCTGAGCCTGGACCTCCTGGTCCCACCCAGACAGCTGGCCGCACACTGAGCACATCGGACCCGCCATGGCCTTAGGTCGTCATCTCTTCCCAACTGCGGTTTTCAGGCTCCAGAACTTAGACCTTATCTCCAACCACTGCCCAGGGTTGAAAATGATGCAGAAATCAGAACTCTTTCCCCATGGCAAGAAACCTTGTGGTTGGCATGTTGTCCAACGTTCAGTGTAGTTGAAACAAGCGTGGCCCATGAGGCCCAGCCCATGCTTGCGGCCACATTGGTCACAAACACACATTGTGACCCTCAGCCTGAAGCCCAGTCCTCAGGTAAGGCCTCTCAGGGCCTATATGAAGAGACAGCATATTGGGCTTGCCATGCTTCTTGGCCCCAATTTTTAACCATAGTTTGGGTTGTCCCTTCACTCTTCCCCAGGGCTCTGCTTTGGAATTCCTCTTTTGGTGGGACACCTGAGGTAACAAACCTGAAAGGAGTCCTCCCATCCCACAGATTGACGAAAAACAATTGGGATCGGGCCAAATCCACAGAGAGGAAGATTCGTCCATGGCCCATGAGACCTCCCCAACATTCCACGGCCATCGCTGAAACAAAAGTCAGAGACAAAAGCCTGACCAAGCGCCTCAGACTCGCTCATTCTTCATATCCTGAAGAGTTCTTCTCATGGTTTGTAGATCGGGCGTGCCATACCTACGTCCCCAAACATAAGCTGAGTTTGTGTTTTCAGTCTTCTGTCCTCAAAGTCCTGGGCCACACTCCCTCCATGCTGGGGCCCCTGGAGCCACACATTAGGACTGCCCCCACCCAATCCATGGGAATTCTGCCCATTCCATTGTCAAAAATCGTACAAATTAGGAGAACCCTCCAAAGTCCCTGAGGCCATCCCAATAGTGTAGGTCGCCCGGGACTAAAAAGGGCGGTTGATACTGGCTGCATCTACCTCCACTCATCTACCTCCACTCATACCAAGAAGATTGAACCAGACAGGACCCAAGGCCATTATCGGATCCATTGCTTTGGTTTACAGCATGTCTCCTCAAAAGCCTGCATTCCAATACCAGCAGAGGGGATTTCCTGAGGCACCCATCAGAACAAATCTCGTCTCCACAAGGAAACTTGTGCATGGGAGCTATGCCAAAGCTTAGGAGAATACTTCAGGGTCCCGGTGCCACCTCCCCATTCCAAGGCCCTCATGGACACAAACACACGTTAGGACCCATCCTCTGGAAAGTGCATTTCAACACAGCCACCACGGTTGCTCCCGCAGATCCATTAGATCTAAACTGTCTTGTTGCAAGGAGAGAATTGGAAGGCGAGGCGGACGTCCCAGGCATCCATCCTGGAACGGTGCTCTGGAGTCATTCCATATGGGATGTCCTGGAGCTGTCCAACAGGACTCAATTGTCCCGCAGAAGGAATCCTTGAAGGGGGCATCCCACATCTCCCAACGTGGAAAACATCCATGGCCTCGAGATTCCGCTCCCTTCATGAAGGGGCCGTCATGCACAGAAACTCCAACCTGAGCCAACGTCGGATCCTCGCCCTGACTTCAGATGCATGAGATATTGGTTCAGATCTGCAGGTGGTACCTGCCGTGCCCTCACCCTGAATCCGAATTATAGCTTGTGTTCTCAGACTTCCGTCCTCACTCTCCTGGCCCCGAAGCCCTCAAGTTTGGCAATTCCGGACCGACAATGAAGCACTCTGCCTGCCCTCTAGAAAAAATATATTGCCTAATGAGCAGCCCAGGCAGCTTAAATGAGGATATACCTACACAGCACTCGAATGTACCCAAATTATATAGTCTAACCTGGGCACTAATGCACTGTCTGACACAACCTGAGCCCGGATCTGCTGACCAACACCCAGACAGCTGACCGCACGCTGAGCATATCAGACCCGCCATGGCCTTAGGTCATCATCTCTTCCCTACCTCAGTTTTCAGGCTTCAGAACCTAGACCTTATCTCCAATCACTGCCCACGGGTGACTGTGATGCAGAAATCAGAACTCTTCCTGACCCATGGCAAGAAACCTTGTGGTTGGCATGTTGTCCAACGTTCAGTGTAGGAGAAACCAGCATTCACCCTGAGGCCCCGCCCATTCTTGCGTGCGACAAGAGCATAAACAAGCATTGTGACCTCAGCGTGAGTCCTGTCCTCTAGTAAGTCCTCTCAGTGGCTGGACCATTAGAAGTCATAATGGGCTTGACATGTCCCTAGTCCCCAATTTTTAACCAGATTTCTGGTTGTCCAGTCGCCTCACCCCAGGGCTCTACTCTGGAATCCCTCATTTGGTGGGACATCTGAGGTTGAAAAACAAAATGAAACAAATCGACAACAACAACAAAAAAAACGGACTTCTTCCATCCCCAGAATGACCCCAAACTCTTTGGACGGGACCGAACCACCAGAGAGTAAGACTCGTCCATTTCCCATGAAGTCACCCGGCAATTTCACGACCATGAGTGACACGATATCCAGAGACAAAAACGTGAGCAAGAGCCTCACACTCGCCCTTTTTTCATATCCCGAAGTGTTCTCCTCATGGTCTGTAGATCAGTCCTGCCATACCTATGACCCAAAACATAAGCCGAGTTTGTGTTTTCAGACAACTGTCCAAACAGCTCTGGCCTACACACCCTACAGGCTCAGGGCCCTGAAGCCAAACCTGAGGACTGTACTTGCCCTCTCCAAGGGAATTGTATGTGCCCATTCCAATGGCCACAACCCTACTAGTAGGATAACCTCCAAAGTCCCTGAGGCCATCCCAATAGTTGTGGCTTCCCAGGACAAACAGGGGCAATCTGAGCCCATCTGAGCACCTACCTGCACTCAGACCCGTAGACTGATGTCCCCAGCGGTAAAAAGGAACGAACAGGCCCCTAGGCACTAATCGGATCCATTGCTTTGGTTTCCAGGCATCTCTCCTCAGAGGCCTGGATTTCAATACCAGCATATGGCTGTTTCTTGACTCACCCATCAGAACAAATCTCATCTACACATGGGAAACATGCACGTTGGAGCTGTGTCAAAGCCTCTGTTTAGGAGAACCCTTCAGGGCCCCAGGGCCACCGCTTCATTCCAAGGTCTCCATAGACACAAAAACATATTAGGACACATCCACAGGAGAGTCCATTTCAACTCAGCCTCCTCGGTTGCCCCCCACATCCAGCAGATCTAACCTGTCTTGTTGCTTGGAGACCATTGGAATGCGAGGTGGGCTACCCAGCCAACCATCCTTAGAACCCTGCTCGGAATCGTTGGCCTGGAGCCAACCAATAGATCTCAATTGTCCTGCAGAAGAATCTTTGCAGTTTGGAGCTTCTCACAACTCCCATCGTGGGAAAACCCCCATGTCCTCGTGATCCAACCCCCTTCAAGATTGGGCCATCAGCAGAAAGTCCAACCTGAGCGATCGTCTGATCCTTGCCCTGACTTCAGATGCACGAGATCTCGATTGAGGTCTGTAGATTGTGCCTGCCATATCCTCACCCAGAAACCTAGGCCTAGCTTGGGTTCTCAGACTCCGTCCTCAGACTACTGGCCCACAAGCCCTCCAGTTGGGCAATCCAGAACTACAATGCCGCACTCTGCCTGCCCTACAGAAGTAAAACATTGCCCTCAGGGCTACCCCGATACCGCAAATGAGGATCCACCTGCACGCCATTCGGCTGTACCCCAAAGATATAGGCTGACCTGGTCACTATTTCCCCTTCTGACCCAGCCTGAGCCTGGACCTCCTGGTCCCACCCAGACAGCTGGCCGCACACTGAGCACATCGGACCCGCCATGGCCTTAGGTCGTCATCTCTTCCCAACTGCGGTTTTCAGGCTCCAGAACCTAGACCTTATCTCCAACCACTGCCCAGGGTTGAAAATGATGCAGAAATCAGAACTCTTTCCCCATGGCAAGAAACCTTGTGGTTGGCATGTTGTCCAACGTTCAGTGTAGTTGAAACAAGCGTGGCCCATGAGGCCCAGCCCATGCTTGCGGCCACATTGGTCACAAACACACATTGTGACCCTCAGCCTGAAGCCCAGTCCTCAGGTAAGGCCTCTCAGGGCCTATATGAAGAGACAGCATATTGGGCTTGCCATGCCCCTAGGCCCCAATTTTTAACCATAGTTCGGGTTGTCCCTTCACTCTTCCCCAGGGCTCTGCTTTGGAATTCCTCTTTTGGTGGGACACCTGAGGTAACAAACCTGAAAGGAGTCCTCCCATCCCACAGATTGACGAAAAACAATTGGGATCGGGCCAAATCCACAGAGAGGAAGATTCGTCCATGGCCCATGAGACCTCCCCAACATTCCACGGCCATCGCTGAAACAAAAGTCAGAGACAAAAGCCTGACCAAGCGCCTCAGACTCGCTCATTCTTCATATCCTGAAGAGTTCTTCTCATGGTTTGTAGATCGGGCGTGCCATACCTACGTCCCCAAACATAAGCTGAGTTTGTGTTTTCAGTCTTCTGTCCTCAAAGTCCTGGGCCACACTCCCTCCAGGCTGGGGCCCCTGGAGCCACACATTAGGACTGCCCCCACCCAATCCATGGGAATTCTGCCCATTCCATTGTCAAAAATCGTACAAATTAGGAGAACCCTCCAAAGTCCCTGAGGCCATCCCAATAGTGTAGGTGCCCGGGACAAAAAAGGGCGGTTGATACCGGCTGAGCATCTACCTCCACTCATCTACCTCCACTCATACCAAGAAGATTGAACCAGACAGGACCCGAGGCCATTATCGGATCCATTGCTTTGGTTTACAGGCATGTCTCCTCAAAAGCCTGCATTCCAATACTAGCAGAGGGGATTTCCTGAGGCACCCATCAGAACAAATCTCGTCTCCACAAGGAAACTTGTGCATGGGAGCTATGCCAAAGCTTAGGAGAATACTTCAGGGTCCCGGTGCCACCTCCCCATTCCAAGGCCCTCATGGACACAAACACACGTTAGGACCCATCCTCTGGAAAGTGCATTTCAACTCAGCCACCCCGGTTGCTCCCGCAGATCCATTAGATCTAAACTGTCTTGTTGCTAGGAGACAATTGGAAGGCGAGGCCGACTTCCCAGGCATCCATCCTGGAACGGTGCTCTGGAGTCATTCCATAAGGGATGAACTGGAGCTGTCCAACAGGTCTCAGTTGTCCCGCAGAAGGAATCCTTGAAGGGGGCATCCCACATCTCCCAACGTGGAAAACCTCCATGGCCTCGAGATTCCGCTCCCTTCATGAAGGGGCCGTCATGCACAGAAACTCCAACCTGAGCCAACGTCGGATCCTCGCCCTGACTTCAGATGCATGAGATATTGGTTCAGATCTGCAGGGGGTACCTGCCATGCCCTCACCGTGAATCTGAAGTCTAGCTTGTGTTCTCAGACTTCCGTCCTCACTCTCCTGGCCCCGAAGCCCTCAAGTTTGGCAATTGCGGACCGACAATGAAGCACTCTGCCTGCCCTCTAGAAAAAATATATTGCCTAATGAGCAGCCCAGGCAGCTTAAATGAGGATATACCTACACGGCACTCGAATGTACCCAAATTATATAGTCTAACCTGGGCACTAATGCACTGTCTGACACAACCTGAGCCCGGACCTGCTGACCAACACCCAGACAGCTGACCGCACGCTGAGCATATCAGACCCGCCATGGCCTTAGGTCATCATCTCTTCCCTACCTCAGTTTTCAGGCTTCAGAACCTAGACCTTATCTCCAATCACTGCCCACGGGTGACTGTGATGCAGAAATCAGAACTCTTCCTGACCCATGGCAAGAAACCTTGTGGTTGGCATGTTGTCCAACGTTCAGTGTAGGAGAAACCAGCATTCACCCTGAGGCCCCGCCCATTCTTGCGTGCGACAAGAGCATAAACAAGCATTGTGACCTCAGCGTGAGTCCTGTCCTCTAGTAAGTCCTCTCAGTGGCTGGACCATTAGATGTCATAATGGGCTTGACATGTCCCTAGTCCCCAATTTTTAACCAGATTTCTGATTGTCCAGTCGCCCCACCCCAGGGCTCTACTCTGGAATCCCTCATTTGGTGGGACATCTGAGGTTGAAAAACAAAATGAAACAAATCGACAACAACAACAAAAAAACGGACTTCTTCCATCCCCAGAATGACCCCAAACTCTTTGGACGGGACCGAACCCCCAGAGAGTAAGACTCGTCCATTTCCCATGAAGTCACCCGGCAATTTCACGACCATGAGTGACACGATATCCAGAGACAAAAACTTGAGCAAGAGCCTCACACTCGCCCTTTTTTCATATACCGAAGTGTTCTCCTCATGGTCTGTAGATCAGTCCTGCCATACCTATGACCCAAAACATAAGCCGAGTTTGTGTTTTCAGACAACTGTCCAAACAGCTCTGGCCTACACACCCTACAGGCTCAGGGCCCTGGAGCCAAACCTGAGGACTGTACTTGCCCTCTCCAAGGGAATTGTATGTGCCCATTCCAATGGCCACAACCCTACTAGTAGGATAACCTCCAAAGTCCCTGAGGCCATCCCAATAGTTGTGGCTTCCCAGGACAAACAGGGGCAATCTGAGCCCATCTGAGCACCTACCTGCACTCAGACCCGTAGACTGATGTCCCCAGAGGTAAAAAGGAACGAACAGGCCCCTAGGCACTAATCGGATCCATTGCTTTGGTTTCCAGGCATCTCTCCTCAGAGGCCTGGATTTCAATACCAGCATATGGCTGTTTCTTGACTCACCCATCAGAACAAATCTCATCTACACATGGGAAACATGCACGTTGGAGCTGTGTCAAAGCCTCTGTTTAGGAGAACCCTTCAGGGCCCCAGGGCCACCGCTTCATTCCAAGGTCTCCATAGACTCAAAAACATATTAGGACACATCCACAGGAGAGTCCATTTCAACTCAGCCTCCTCGGTTGCCCCCCACATCCAGCAGATCTAACCTGTCTTGTTGCTTGGAGACCATTGGAATGCGAGGTGGGCTACCCAGCCATCCATCCTTAGAACCCTGCTCGGAATCGTTGGCCTGGAGCCAACCAACAGGTCTCAATTGTCCTGCAGAAGAATCTTTGCAGTTTGGAGCTTCTCACAACTCCCATCGTGGGAAAACCCCCATGTCCTCGTGATCCAACCCAATTCAAGAATGGGCCATCAGGGCAGAAAGTCCAACCTGAGCGATCGTCTGATCCTTGCCCTGACTTCAGATGCATGAGACCTAGATTGAAGTCTGTAGATTGTGCCTGCCATATCCTCACCCAGAAACCTAGGCCTAGCTTGGGTTCTCAGACTCCGTCCTCAGACTACTGGCCCACAAGCCCTCCAGTTGGGCAATCCAGAACTACAATGCCGCACTCTGCCTGCCCTACAGAAGTAAAACATTGCCCTCAGGGCTACCCCGAAACCGCAAATGAGGATCAACCTGCACGCCATTCGGCTGTACCCCAAACATATAGGCTGACCTGGGCACTATTTCCCCTTCTGACCCAGCCTGAGCCTGGACCTCCTGGTCCCACCCAGACAGCTGGCCGCACACTGAGCACATCGGACCCGCCATGGCCTTAGGTCATCATCTCTTCCCAACTGCGGTTTTCAGGCTCCAGAACCTAGACCTTATCTCCAACCACTGCCCAGGGTTGAAAATGATGCAGAAATCAGAACTCTTTCCCCATGGCAAGAAACCTTGTGGTTGGCATGTTGTCCAACGTTCAGTGTAGTTGAAACAAGCGTGGCCCATGAGGCCCAGCCCATGCTTGCGGCCACATTGGTCACAAACACACATTGTGACCCTCAGCCTGAAGCCCAGTCCTCAGGTAAGGCCTCTCAGGGCCTATATGAAGAGACAGCATATTGGGCTTGCCATGCCCCTAGGCCCCAATTTTTAACCATAGTTCGGGTTGTCCCTTCACTCTTCCCCAGGGCTCTGCTTTGGAATTCCTCTTTTGGTGGGACACCTGAGGTAACAAACCTGAAAGGAGTCCTCCCATCCCACAGATTGACGAAAAACAATTGGGATCGGGCCAAATCCACAGAGAGGAAGATTCTTCCATGGCCCATGAGACCTCCCCAACATTCAACGGCCATCGCTGAAACAAAAGTCAAAGACAATAGCCTGACCAAGCGCCTCAGACTCGCTCATTCTTCATATCCTGAAGAGTTCTTCTCATGGTTTGTAGATCGGGCGTGCCATACCTACGTCCCCAAACTTAAGCTGAGTTTGTGTTTTCAGTCTTCTGTCCTCAAAGTCCTGGGCCACACTCCCTCCATGCTGGGGCCCCTGGAGCCACACATTAGGACTGCCCCCACCCAATCCATGGGAATTCTGCCCATTCCATTGTCAAAAATCGTACAAATTAGGAGAACCCTCCAAAGTCCCTGAGGCCATCCCAATAGTGTAGGTCGCCCGGGACTAAAAAGGCCGGTTGATACTGGCTGCATCTACCTCCACTCATCTACCTCCACTCATACCAAGAAGATTGAACCAGACAGGACCCAAGGCCATTATCGGATCCATTGCTTTGGTTTACAGCATGTCTCCTCAAAAGCCTGCATTCCAATACCAGCAGAGGGGATTTCCTGAGGCACCCATCAGAACAAATCTCGTCTCCACAAGGAAACTTGTGCATGGGAGCTATGCCAAAGCTTAGGAGAATACTTCAGGGTCCCGGTGCCACCTCCCCATTCCAAGGCCCTCATGGACACAAACACACGTTAGGACCCATCCTCTGGAAAGTGCATTTCAACACAGCCACCACGGTTGCTCCCGCAGATCCATTAGATCTAAACTGTCTTGTTGCAAGGAGAGAATTGGAAGGCGAGGCGGACGTCCCAGGCATCCATCCTGGAACGGTGCTCTGGAGTCATTCCATATGGGATGTCCTGGAGCTGTCCAACAGGACTCAATTGTCCCGCAGAAGGAATCCTTGAAGGGGGCATCCCACATCTCCTAACGTGGAAAACCTCCATGGCCTCGAGATTCCCCTCCCTTCATGAAGGGGCCGTCATGCACAGAAACTCCAACCTGAGCCAACTTCGGATGCTCGCCCTGACTTCAGATGCATGAGATATTGGTTCAGATCTGCAGGTGGTACCTGCCGTGCCCTCACCCTGAATCCGAATTATAGCTTGTGTTCTCAGACTTCCGTCCTCACTCTCCTGGCCCCGAAGCCCTCAAGTTTGGCAATTGCGGACCGACAATGAAGCACTCTGCCTGCCCACTAGAAAAAATATATTGCCTAATGAGCAGCCCAGGCAGCTTAAATGAGGATATACCTACACAGCACTCGAATGTACCCAAATTATATAGTCTAACCTGGGCACTAATGCACTGTCTGACACAACCTGAGCCCGGACCTGCTGACCAACACCCAGACAGCTGACCGCACGCTGAGCATATCAGACCCGCCATGGCCTTAGGTCATCATCTCTTCCCTACCTCAGTTTTCAGGCTTCAGAACCTAGACCTATCTCCAATCACTGCCCACGGGTGACTGTGATGCAGAAATCAGAACTCTTCCTGACCCATGGCAAGAAACCTTGTGGTTGGCATGTTGTCCAACGTTCAGTGTAGGAGAAACCAGCATTCACCCTGAGGCCCCGCCCATTCTTGCGTGCGACAAGAGCATAAACAAGCATTGTGACCTCAGCGTGAGTCCTGTCCTCTAGTAAGTCCTCTCAGTGGCTGGACCATTAGAAGTCATAATGGGCTTGACATGTCCCTAGTCCCCAATTTTTAACCAGATTTCTGGTTGTCCAGTCGCCCCACCCCAGGGCTCTACTCTGGAATCCCTCATTTGGTGGGACATCTGAGGTTGAAAAACAAAATGAAACAAATCGACAACAACAACAAAAAAAACGGACTTCTTCCATCCCCAGAATGACCCCAAACTCTTTGGACGGGACCGAACCCCCAGAGAGTAAGACTCGTCCATTTCCCATGAAGTCACCCGGCAATTTCACGACCATGAGTGACACGATATCCAGAGACAAAAACGTGAGCAAGAGCCTCACACTCGCCCTTTTTTCATATCCCGAAGTGTTCTCCTCATGGTCTGTAGATCAGTCCTGCCATACCTATGACCCAAAACATAAGCCGAGTTTGTGTTTTCAGACAACTGTCCAAACAGCTCTGGCCTACACACCCTACAGGCTCAGGGCCCTGAAGCCAAACCTGAGGACTGTACTTGCCCTCTCCAAGGGAATTGTATGTGCCCATTCCAATGGCCACAACCCTACTAGTAGGATAACCTCCAAAGTCCCTGAGGCCATCCCAATAGTTGTGGCTTCCCAGGACAAACAGGGGCAATCTGAGCCCATCTGAGCACCTACCTGCACTCAGACCCGTAGACTGATGTCCCCAGAGGTAAAAAGGAACGAACAGGCCCCTAGGCACTAATCGGATCCATTGCTTTGGTTTCCAGGCATCTCTCCTCAGAGGCCTGGATTTCAATACCAGCATATGGCTGTTTCTTGACTCACCCATCAGAACAAATCTCATCTACACATGGGAAACATGCACGTTGGAGCTGTGTCAAAGCCTCTGTTTAGGAGAACCCTTCAGGGCCCCAGGGCCACCGCTTCATTCCAAGGTCTCCATAGACACAAAAACATATTAGGACACATCCACAGGAGAGTCCATTTCAACTCAGCCTCCTCGGTTGCCCCCCACATCCAGCAGATCTAACCTGTCTTGTTGCTTGGAGACCATTGGAATGCGAGGTGGGCTACCCAGCCATCCATCCTTAGAACCCTGCTCGGAATCGTTGGCCTGGAGCCAACCAACAGGTCTCAATTGTCCTGCAGAAGAATCTTTGCAGTTTGGAGCTTCTCACAACTCCCATCGTGGGAAAACCCCCATGTCCTCGTGATCCAACCCCCTTCAAGAATGGGCCATCAGGGCAGAAAGTCCAACCTGAGCGATCGTCTGATCCTTGCCCTGACTTCAGATGCATGAGACCTAGATTGAAGTCTGTAGATTGTGCCTGCCATATCCTCACCCAGAAACCTAGGCCTAGCTTGGGTTCTCAGACTCCGTCCTCAGACTACTGGCCCACAAGCCCTCCAATTGGGCAATCCAGAACTACAATGCCGCACTCTGCCTGCCCTACAGAAGTAAAACATTGCCCTCAGGGCTACCCCGAAACCGCAAATGAGGATCAACCTGCACGCCATTCGGCTGTACCCCAAACATATAGGCTGACCTGGGCACTATTTCCCCTTCTGACCCAGCCTGAGCCTGGACCTCCTGGTCCCACCCAGACAGCTGGCCGCACACTGAGCACATCGGACCCGCCATGGCCTTAGGTCATCATCTCTTCCCAACTGCGGTTTTCAGGCTCCAGAACCTAGACCTTATCTCCAACCACTGCCCAGGGTTGAAAATGATGCAGAAATCAGAACTCTTTCCCCATGGCAAGAAACCTTGTGGTTGGCATGTTGTCCAACGTTCAGTGTAGTTGAAACAAGCGTGGCCCATGAGGCCCAGCCCATGCTTGCGGCCACATTGGTCACAAACACACATTGTGACCCTCAGCCTGAAGCCCAGTCCTCAGGTAAGGCCTCTCAGGGCCTATATGAAGAGACAGCATATTGGGCTTGCCATGCCCCTAGGCCCCAATTTTTAACCATAGTTCGGGTTGTCCCTTCACTCTTCCCCAGGGCTCTGCTTTGGAATTCCTCTTTTGGTGGGACACCTGAGGTAACAAACCTGAAAGGAGTCCTCCCATCCCACAGATTGACGAAAAACAATTGGGATCGGGCCAAATCCACAGAGAGGAAGATTCTTCCATGGCCCATGAGACCTCCCCAACATTCAACGGCCATCGCTGAAACAAAAGTCAAAGACAATAGCCTGACCAAGCGCCTCAGACTCGCTCATTCTTCATATCCTGAAGAGTTCTTCTCATGGTTTGTAGATCGGGCGTGCCATACCTACGTCCCCAAACTTAAGCTGAGTTTGTGTTTTCAGTCTTCTGTCCTCAAAGTCCTGGGCCACACTCCCTCCATGCTGGGGCCCCTGGAGCCACACATTAGGACTGCCCCCACCCAATCCATGGGAATTCTGCCCATTCCATTGTCAAAAATCGTACAAATTAGGAGAACCCTCCAAAGTCCCTGAGGCCATCCCAATAGTGTAGGTCGCCCGGGACTAAAAAGGGCGGTTGATACTGGCTGCATCTACCTCCACTCATCTACCTCCACTCATACCAAGAAGATTGAACCAGACAGGACCCAAGGCCATTATCGGATCCATTGCTTTGGTTTACAGCATGTCTCCTCAAAAGCCTGCATTCCAATACCAGCAGAGGGGATTTCCTGAGGCACCCATCAGAACAAATCTCGTCTCCACAAGGAAACTTGTGCATGGGAGCTATGCCAAAGCTTAGGAGAATACTTCAGGGTCCCGGTGCCACCTCCCCATTCCAAGGCCCTCATGGACACAAACACACGTTAGGACCCATCCTCTGGAAAGTGCATTTCAACACAGCCACCACGGTTGCTCCCGCAGATCCATTAGATCTAAACTGTCTTGTTGCAAGGAGAGAATTGGAAGGCGAGGCGGACGTCCCAGGCATCCATCCTGGAACGGTGCTCTGGAGTCATTCCATATGGGATGTCCTGGAGCTGTCCAACAGGACTCAATTGTCCCGCAGAAGGAATCCTTGAAGGGGGCATCCCACATCTCCTAACGTGGAAAACCTCCATGGCCTCGAGATTCCCCTCCCTTCATGAAGGGGCCGTCATGCACAGAAACTCCAACCTGAGCCAACTTCGGATGCTCGCCCTGACTTCAGATGCATGAGATATTGGTTCAGATCTGCAGGTGGTACCTGCCGTGCCCTCACCCTGAATCCGAATTATAGCTTGTGTTCTCAGACTTCCGTCCTCACTCTCCTGGCCCCGAAGCCCTCAAGTTTGGCAATTGCGGACCGACAATGAAGCACTCTGCCTGCCCACTAGAAAAAATATATTGCCTAATGAGCAGCCCAGGCAGCTTAAATGAGGATATACCTACACAGCACTCGAATGTACCCAAATTATATAGTCTAACCTGGGCACTAATGCACTGTCTGACACAACCTGAGCCCGGACCTGCTGACCAACACCCAGACAGCTGACCGCACGCTGAGCATATCAGACCCGCCATGGCCTTAGGTCATCATCTCTTCCCTACCTCAGTTTTCAGGCTTCAGAACCTAGACCTATCTCCAATCACTGCCCACGGGTGACTGTGATGCAGAAATCAGAACTCTTCCTGACCCATGGCAAGAAACCTTGTGGTTGGCATGTTGTCCAACGTTCAGTGTAGGAGAAACCAGCATTCACCCTGAGGCCCCGCCCATTCTTGCGTGCGACAAGAGCATAAACAAGCATTGTGACCTCAGCGTGAGTCCTGTCCTCTAGTAAGTCCTCTCAGTGGCTGGACCATTAGAAGTCATAATGGGCTTGACATGTCCCTAGTCCCCAATTTTTAACCAGATTTCTGGTTGTCCAGTCGCCCCACCCCAGGGCTCTACTCTGGAATCCCTCATTTGGTGGGACATCTGAGGTTGAAAAACAAAATGAAACAAATCGACAACAACAACAAAAAAAACGGACTTCTTCCATCCCCAGAATGACCCCAAACTCTTTGGACGGGACCGAACCCCCAGAGAGTAAGACTCGTCCATTTCCCATGAAGTCACCCGGCAATTTCACGACCATGAGTGACACGATATCCAGAGACAAAAACGTGAGCAAGAGCCTCACACTCGCCCTTTTTTCATATCCCGAAGTGTTCTCCTCATGGTCTGTAGATCAGTCCTGCCATACCTATGACCCAAAACATAAGCCGAGTTTGTGTTTTCAGACAACTGTCCAAACAGCTCTGGCCTACACACCCTACAGGCTCAGGGCCCTGAAGCCAAACCTGAGGACTGTACTTGCCCTCTCCAAGGGAATTGTATGTGCCCATTCCAATGGCCACAACCCTACTAGTAGGATAACCTCCAAAGTCCCTGAGGCCATCCCAATAATTGTGGCTTCCCAGGACAAACAGGGGCAATCTGAGCCCATCTGAGCACCTACCTGCACTCAGACCCGTAGACTGATGTCCCCAGAGGTAAAAAGGAACGAACAGGCCCCTAGGCACTAATCGGATCCATTGCTTTGGTTTCCAGGCATCTCTCCTCAGAGGCCTGGATTTCAATACCAGCATATGGCTGTTTCTTGACTCACCCATCAGAACAAATCTCATCTACACATGGGAAACATGCACGTTGGAGCTGTGTCAAAGCCTCTGTTTAGGAGAACCCTTCAGGGCCCCAGGGCCACCGCTTCATTCCAAGGTCTCCATAGACACAAAAACATATTAGGACACATCCACAGGAGAGTCCATTTCAACTCAGCCTCCTCGGTTGCCCCCCACATCCAGCAGATCTAACCTGTCTTGTTGCTTGGAGACCATTGGAATGCGAGGTGGGCTACCCAGCCATCCATCCTTAGAACCCTGCTCGGAATCGTTGGCCTGGAGCCAACCAACAGGTCTCAATTGTCCTGCAGAAGAATCTTTGCAGTTTGGAGCTTCTCACAACTCCCATCGTGGGAAAACCCCCATGTCCTCGTGATCCAACCCCCTTCAAGAATGGGCCATCAGGGCAGAAAGTCCAACCTGAGCGATCGTCTGATCCTTGCCCTGACTTCAGATGCATGAGACCTAGATTGAAGTCTGTAGATTGTGCCTGCCATATCCTCACCCAGAAACCTAGGCCTAGCTTGGGTTCTCAGACTCCGTCCTCAGACTACTGGCCCACAAGCCCTCCAATTGGGCAATCCAGAACTACAATGCCGCACTCTGCCTGCCCTACAGAAGTAAAACATTGCCCTCAGGGCTACCCCGAAACCGCAAATGAGGATCAACCTGCACGCCATTCGGCTGTACCCCAAACATATAGGCTGACCTGGGCACTATTTCCCCTTCTGACCCCAGCCTGAGCCTGGACCTCCTGGTCCCACCCAGACAGCTGGCCGCACACTGAGCACATCGGACCCGCCATGGCCTTAGGTCATCATCTCTTCCCAACTGCGGTTTTCAGGCTCCAGAACCTAGACCTTATCTCCAACCACTGCCCAGGGTTGAAAATGATGCAGAAATCAGAACTCTTTCCCCATGGCAAGAAACCTTGTGGTTGGCATGTTGTCCAACGTTCAGTGTAGTTGAAACAAGCGTGGCCCATGAGGCCCAGCCCATGCTTGCGGCCACATTGGTCACAAACACACATTGTGACCCTCAGCCTGAAGCCCAGTCCTCAGGTAAGGCCTCTCAGGGCCTATATGAAGAGACAGCATATTGGGCTTGCCATGCCCCTAGGCCCCAATTTTTAACCATAGTTCGGGTTGTCCCTTCACTCTTCCCCAGGGCTCTGCTTTGGAATTCCTCTTTTGGTGGGACACCTGAGGTAACAAACCTGAAAGGAGTCCTCCAATCCCACAGATTGACGAAAAACAATTGGGATCGGGCCAAATCCACAGAGAGGAAGATTCTTCCATGGCCCATGAGACCTCCCCAACATTCAACGGCCATCGCTGAAACAAAAGTCAAAGACAATAGCCTGACCAAGCGCCTCAGACTCGCTCATTCTTCATATCCTGAAGAGTTCTTCTCATGGTTTGTAGATCGGGCGTGCCATACCTACGTCCCCAAACTTAAGCTGAGTTTGTGTTTTCAGTCTTCTGTCCTCAAAGTCCTGGGCCACACTCCCTCCATGCTGGGGCCCCTGGAGCCACACATTAGGACTGCCCCCACCCAATCCATGGGAATTCTGCCCATTCCATTGTCAAAAATCGTACAAATTAGGAGAACCCTCCAAAGTCCCTGAGGCCATCCCAATAGTGTAGGTCGCCCGGGACTAAAAAGGGCGGTTGATACTGGCTGCATCTACCTCCACTCATCTACCTCCACTCATACCAAGAAGATTGAACCAGACAGGACCCAAGGCCATTATCGGATCCATTGCTTTGGTTTACAGCATGTCTCCTCAAAAGCCTGCATTCCAATACCAGCAGAGGGGATTTCCTGAGGCACCCATCAGAACAAATCTCGTCTCCACAAGGAAACTTGTGCATGGGAGCTATGCCAAAGCTTAGGAGAATACTTCAGGGTCCCGGTGCCACCTCCCCATTCCAAGGCCCTCATGGACACAAACACACGTTAGGACCCATCCTCTGGAAAGTGCATTTCAACACAGCCACCACGGTTGCTCCCGCAGATCCATTAGATCTAAACTGTCTTGTTGCAAGGAGAGAATTGGAAGGCGAGGCGGACGTCCCAGGCATCCATCCTGGAACGGTGCTCTGGAGTCATTCCATATGGGATGTCCTGGAGCTGTCCAACAGGACTCAATTGTCCCGCAGAAGGAATCCTTGAAGGGGGCATCCCACATCTCCTAACGTGGAAAACCTCCATGGCCTCGAGATTCCCCTCCCTTCATGAAGGGGCCGTCATGCACAGAAACTCCAACCTGAGCCAACTTCGGATGCTCGCCCTGACTTCAGATGCATGAGATATTGGTTCAGATCTGCAGGTGGTACCTGCCGTGCCCTCACCCTGAATCCGAATTATAGCTTGTGTTCTCAGACTTCCGTCCTCACTCTCCTGGCCCCGAAGCCCTCAAGTTTGGCAATTGCGGACCGACAATGAAGCACTCTGCCTGCCCACTAGAAAAAATATATTGCCTAATGAGCAGCCCAGGCAGCTTAAATGAGGATATACCTACACAGCACTCGAATGTACCCAAATTATATAGTCTAACCTGGGCACTAATGCACTGTCTGACACAACCTGAGCCCGGACCTGCTGACCAACACCCAGACAGCTGACCGCACGCTGAGCATATCAGACCCGCCATGGCCTTAGGTCATCATCTCTTCCCTACCTCAGTTTTCAGGCTTCAGAACCTAGACCTATCTCCAATCACTGCCCACGGGTGACTGTGATGCAGAAATCAGAACTCTTCCTGACCCATGGCAAGAAACCTTGTGGTTGGCATGTTGTCCAACGTTCAGTGTAGGAGAAACCAGCATTCACCCTGAGGCCCCGCCCATTCTTGCGTGCGACAAGAGCATAAACAAGCATTGTGACCTCAGCGTGAGTCCTGTCCTCTAGTAAGTCCTCTCAGTGGCTGGACCATTAGAAGTCATAATGGGCTTGACATGTCCCTAGTCCCCAATTTTTAACCAGATTTCTGGTTGTCCAGTCGCCCCACCCCAGGGCTCTACTCTGGAATCCCTCATTTGGTGGGACATCTGAGGTTGAAAAACAAAATGAAACAAATCGACAACAACAACAAAAAAAACGGACTTCTTCCATCCTCAGAATGACCCCAAACTCTTTGGACGGGACCGAACCCCCAGAGAGTAAGACTCGTCCATTTCCCATGAAGTCACCCGGCAATTTCACGACCATGAGTGACACGATATCCAGAGACAAAAACGTG